>NW_022651054.1:10407455-10727226 GCF_004027225.2 Strigops habroptila | reverse complement strand
TGGTTATGAAGTTCAGTGGTTTTCTGTGGTGCTTCGGGTGACCTCAGAGATGCCTGTGCCTCAGCCACGAGCATCAGAGGTATCTGGGCATTTCTTTTGCATTGTAGTTTAGAACTAAAGCTCCTGTTGCTTGAATAAAGTTGATGGGGTTTATGTACGTGGCTGATGTTGGCAATTGCACAAGTGAGTGAGGTTCGTGATGAACCCAAGCTGCGTGTACAGAGCACTGTGCTGCAGGAGCTTTGCTTTGCTGCTTTAACTACCTCTTCCTCCAGTGCCCTCCAATTAGTTTCAGGGGGGTTTGTCAATTGTTTTCTTTTCAACAGAACTTATAAATAAGTCAGGAGCTCTGAAGAAAGGGATAAATATTTAATAGTCTGGCCTTTATTTGCCTCCAACAAGCAGTGGTACCTTGCTATGCCTGTTCAGGTTCCATTACATTTGCTGATTTGGAAGAGTTCTTGTTGACTGGATTCCCCAACAAGAAGGGAAGGGAAAGCACGAAGCTACAAACACTTTTCCATATTTGTGAGCTTTTCAGAAGTAACTTTTATAGTTCATCATTCCAACTAAATGAAGAATGGTGTACTTTTGTGATGGCTACAATTGCTGCACTTGGAGGTCTGGCTTATAACAAACACTCTGCCCCATCCCTGGCAGTGTTCAAGGCCAGGTTGGACACAGGGGCTTGGAGCAACCTGCTCTAGTGGAAGGTGTCCCTGCCCGTGGCAGGGGGTTGGAGCTGGGTGAGCTTTAACGTCCCTCCAGCCCAAACCAGTCTGATTCTATGATCTGCACTTGCACTTGTTTTAGGGGGGTATATTGCTGAAGGAGGCACTCTGCATGGACAGCTATTGCCATAGTTGAAACCAAATGCAGGCAAAATCCCTCTGTGATTTTCAGCCATTTGTCTTCATGATGTTAATATCTGTGTGCTAATACGTGGATTAAAAATGACCAAAGTGAACCCCAGTCAGCTGAGCAGACTTTGGCTGCAGTGTGAATTGTGTGGACCAAACCCCATCCAGAGAAGCCCAGAACTTGTTTTGGGATGAGGTAGGATGTGTCTGCACAGCTCTTCAGAGAGAGAAACCAAAACCTGTGGTGATTGAGGCTGATAAGACCTGGACCTGTTGGAAAGAGTAGGTGTGTGTGAGTTGTGGAAGGAGAAACTAGCACAGAATGGTCAGGGTAAAAGAAGAAGCTTCAGTATTAGGAAGGTTCTGAGTTAGAGGATGGAATGAAGAGTAATATGGGTTGTCTTGGTGACCGTGTACCCTGCTGTCTGTACGGTGGGTAGGTGCAATTTACTCCTGGATAAATGCATAATTTAAATTCCTTATTTTATCTCAGTACTCCTGTTACACAGCTCTTTTATATTTATAAACCAGGTTGGCTTTCAGAACTTCCTGCAGGTTTTGAAAGCCTGTCTGCAGCCACTGATGAGAGCATTTTCTCCTTCACTCTTAGGCAGTTTCTTTTACATCCACCCTTGTGCTGAGGAATATTGAATATCTATAAGTGTGTTCCCTCTCATGACATTTTGATGTAATAACTGAGACAGTGAGTGAGGTTCTTGTCTGGTGAATTACTGCTGACGTGGGTTTTTAGGAGCTGCTTACAAATGAGACTTTTAAGTTCTTTTTTGCTGTTTGGCAGCACAGCACATGCTCTGTTTCAAAGTGAGGGCTAGCAGTTTCCATTAGGGTTTCAGCTGAAATCTTAACAGTTCTTCCTCCAGCTGCACTTTGCCCTTTATACTGGAATGGATATTTTTTCCAAGGCACTATTTTTCTTGTCATTACATGTACTTGAGAAAATAGCAACACAAAATAATGCAGTTTCTTAGTGGTTTAAAAGGGGCAAAAATGGCAAGGTGATGGGCTTCCATGGATAGTTTATCTCTCTGCAGAAAACTGTTCCTAAGCAGCTGAGAACTATTGTCTGGTGCAGGTAATGGTCTTGCTGAATCAGATGCTTCAACAGGAGATGCTTATTCATTCTGCAGTGCTTGAAGGCACACACTGACAAACTGACCTGTTCCCAACCTGCATAGGTGCTGAAACTTGTGGGTGATGTGGATGAGTCAAAGCCATTTTAGTGCTGCTGGGGAGGATAAGATCTATTTCTTCCTAGCTTGGCAGCCTGTGACGGCACTGGTGGGACTCTGGTGCTTTGGGGGATCCCTCTGAGGGGTGGCTTTTCTCTGTGGTGGGGTTGTGAGACCTGCAGGAGCAGGGGAAAGTGCTAACCATAGGTGAGGGACTTTGGGGAGTGATGCTGATGTGCAGATTGAGGTAGCTTTTCAATCATTTCTATTCACTCTAAAATGATAGACATTCACCTACCCTTGTTTTCCTCCTGCAGCTTCATGTTTCCTGTCGCAGGTGGTTTAGGCCCCCCTCAAGGTATGTATCAGCTTAACATTTTGAGCACGAAGTTCTTTGGTTTAGATACATTAAACAACTTAAAATAGTTCTGCACTGATGCTCAGAAGTGTGATTAGCAATTCAGCTCCACAGCTGGTTTTTCCCTTGAATTCAGTGCTGGTGAGCTGACTCTCACAGCTCTATTTATAAAACTTTCTGTGCATTGTTGAAGAAGCAGTGTTACCAGAATGCTACATTAAAAAAGCTAGGAAAAATACATCTCTCTTTTTTAACCTGAATTTGCCTTTAAGATGTTTGTGTTATTGTGAGTGTGGTATTTAACCTCTTTATGCTTCATCTACCAGCTGTGTATACCCATATTGTGTGGGTGTTGCAAGACCTGGTAAATATTTACAAAGCACAGCAAGACCCTGGGACAAGAGTCACAACCCGTGTGGAAACTATTAATACAATAGGAGAACCTCAGCCTTAAATTACCTTTGTTCTCATTCCTGCTGCAGTGCTGTTTGTTTAATTAATGGAAAATACAGGGAGAACTTGTAGGGAAAGTGGAGAGTTTTCTTATGAAAACCTCAGGGACTGATGTATGGATCACTCCCCAGTGTGTTGTGTGCCTCCTGGAGTGCTTTCGCCTGTGATGTTCAGTTATGCACGGTTATAATTATCCCATGGTGTGCTGGTAACAAATGTTTGGTAACAAATGACAGCAAAATGTGAGATATGAAAATACTGCAACATAATCCGTTTGAATCCAGTGAATTAATACGTTCCAGCTTGATTTGTCCAATTCTGTTGAAGCTTAGCTGACAAATCCTGCAACCATTGTAATATACGTAGTGGGCTAATGAAGCTACAGACAAGTTATCCAGCCAGATCGGGGTGTGAAGCTGCTTTGTGAAATCATCAGTTTATTTCCCCAAGACTTATCTTCTAAAGCTGCCACTTTGTCAGTTTCCCTCTTCAAGAGGAAGGGACAATTACAGCATCAGTCACCCTGGTTAATTACATCTTGTTAATTGGAACTGACCCTTTCAGAAATCACACGGGAAGAAAGCCACAGAGAATCCTTAGGATGGTGGGAGGACTCATCAGCTTAGTTGGTGGGAAAGCCCCATAAGGTTTCTTCCCTCAGACTGACCAATTATCCAAACAGCCCAGCAAGACTGAGAGCTTTTTCCTTCCCTTTGCTGGCAATTAAGCAGCTTTAACACTAACTGGGAGCTTACCTTGTTTAATGTTTCCTTGTAGGGATGATTCCTATGCAACAGCAAGGATTTCCAATGGTTCCTGTCATGCAGTCCAACATGCCAGGCATGATGGGGATGAATTACGGTTCTCAGATGCCTCCTGGACCCATGACCATGCAGGTGAGTGGCAATGAAATGTGGACTGAAGTGAGGTAATGTGAAGAATGATTTCTGGTAATTCAGATAATTCTCCAAGTTTCATTGGGTTCTGGATAAAGACAGTGGGGGATTTTGGCACACATTACTCACTGTTGTGGAGTCGAGAGAAATGAGATAGTGCAAGGACAGCATCACTGATATTTAAAGTAACTTGGATGTTATAGCCAACTCAGATGTCAGAATCTGAACGTTCATTTCATTATACATGCTATGACACCAGGGTGTGATAAGAGGAGCATGGTCTCAGAACAGGAAAGAAAACAAAAGCATCCACAAGATGGTAAAAAGCTACCAGATGCCACCTACTCCAGAGTGTGATTAGTAATAGTATTGAATTGTTAAGTAACTATAATTCAAAACTCCCACAACACACCTCTTCTGTCTTCTTAATTTTACTTTGTGCTTTTTCTTCCTTTGCTTTATGTACTTAGCGTTAAGGTGGTGTCTTGGGTAGTGTTTTACATGAGACCTTCGTAAGTTGGTCAGAAGTGACTGTGTACACAATCTGATTGTGACCAATTCAGTGAATGGTCTTATCCCCTTGTAACTCACATGGAGTTCATAGAATGGAGTTTCCTGAGTGTAGGTGGCAATTTATAAGCTTTGTTTTTAAATGCCGTGGTCTAGGGAGCAAGGAATCAAATGTGCTGGATTTTCTCTGGTTCTCCCATTTGTCCTACTTCCTATGTTTCTTTCTCATTCTTTTTGTTGCCTAAAGTAACTTTGTCTCTAACTCTGCTGTTGCTAATTGAGCAATAAGAGTGAAAAACGAATAGCTAATGTTTTCACTCTTTTAATATTTTTTTCTGTTTAGCACCATATGTGCTTATGTACAAATTTGCACTCTGCTGAAATGGAATGTTTTGGCATGGCTCTGTAGCCAAACTGCTATGTGACAAATTGAATTTATCATATCTTGCCATCTCTTTACCTTCCCTTCCCACCCCCTCCTGGAATTTTGTGAAATCTATAGTAGGAAGATTGAGAGCTGGTCTAAAAGTAATAAACAACTTTGGTTCTCTTCTTACGTGTTCTGATCCCAAATACAAAATGAATGATAAGAAAAGTAAATTATTTTCTGGACCCTTCTATATTAAGCAATCTCTGCTGCTCTAACTGTGCCAGAATACATTTCTCAGCAAGTGTTTCTCATACAGACACAGGTTATTGAGACAAGTCTCCTCTTGGCTATTGTTGTATAGTGTCTTCCTCCCTTGAACCCCTGGAAGCTGTTTGTGAAATGGCCAGACCACATTTTGTGGCATCCCTTGTTGGTCAGGAGCGTGCACCTCCAGCAGGGAATTAAAAGTATTATGTGATCACTTAGCATGGGATACAAAAACCCAGTCTTCTAACATCCTTGAAGAACTGCAACTCGAGAGGGAAGAGTGCCATCTACTGAGGGACCAGTGCTCTGTGCTGTGGCAGCAAGTCTGTGCTACTCATCCAACTCTTCTTAACGCTCTTCATTTTATGAGATCCCCCCAGTTTGCAATGTGTCAGGGTGTAATTGCCAGTGCTTTGGCTTTTGCTATGGAAAAGAGTAATCTTGGAATTGTTACTTATTTTGTTCTAGGGTGGCATGCCCTTAGGGCCGATGCCAGCGACAGGGATGCCTTACATGGGACAGGCTTCTTTCCTGGGAATGCGCCCAGCAGCCCCGCAGTACACCCCGGACATGCAGAAGCAGTTTGCAGAGGAACAACAGTAAGTGACACTTCACTGACTCAGGAAATTCTTCGTTTTTAAGGGGAGGTGTACTCTGGAGGGGAAGTCCACACAGTAAATATATTGATAGTTCCTCTAGAGAAGTAGTCTTTTTAGGGCTGTGGAATATTGAGATCATTCCATTGCGTTTGAAGGCATCTATGAAGTTACTAGTGACTGTCACCCAGCTCTGAGAAGAAGCAGAAATGTGTACAGCGATGCCACCTGAATTAGAGACAGAAATGGAAAAATCAAGCAGGAGTTTGCCATGAAAACTGTAATGAAAAAGTATTTTTAGATTTATTTTTTAACATCATTTTTCTTCAGGAAGAGGTTTGAGCACCAGCAGAAATTCTTGGAGGAAGAAAGGAAACGGCGCCAGTTTGAAGAGCAGAAACAAAAGCTGAGGCTCCTAAGCAGTGTGAAACCTAAGGTATGTCCTAAATAACAACTGCAGTGTTTCTTTCTTCAGGGTTTTTTTAGTGGCTTTTAATGGGATGATCTTTGTCAACAAGCAGATAAGTGGGGAACTAATATGAGACATCAGATGACATCTTGAAAAGCATCTGGAATAGTCAGTACTTTCCGCACTCTTGGTGCAGTGTAAACAGTCTGGTGCTGAAAATGAAATCAGCTCAAGAAAAAATAAAACCAACCTGGTGTGTAACGTTTGAGAACAGATTGAGTTTCTGGAATGTGGAATGTTTGGTTGCTTGTTTGTTAACTTTGGACAAAGTTTTGGACACTTATGATGAGCTCAAAGGCTTTTATCTACCAGAATACAAATGGCTGAGTAAGGTTTGTATATTGTTCTTGTGCATAAAGCTTTGCCTAGAGACTGAGGAACGCTGTTATGGTGTAGTCTGCAAAAGAAAAGCTTTCTAAATATGGCAGTTAATGCTGATGTGCTTCAGGAAGGCACTGCTGCAGAAAGAAGGGTTGAATCTAGCAGCAGGCATTGCTGGTTTTGTACTGAAGAAGGGTGGATACTGAAAGAAAACTGAGCCGGTCTGTGAATGTTCCAAAGTGTGTTCTGTGGTGTTCCAGACAGGTGAAAAAAGCAGAGATGAAGCTTTGGAAGCCATTAAAGGAAATTTAGATGGGTTTTCTAGAGATGCTAAAATGCACCCACCACCAGCAGCACATCCGAAAAAGCCAGGTTTGTCATTTTTCTCATCTTCCAATTGAGCTAAACCACTAATGTTTGAAATCATCAGCAGGGGAACTAATTCCAGGAAGTATTTTCATTTGGTGGTACAAAGTGAGTGGATTAACTGGGTTTTTAAAATAAAGTGTCCTTCCAGCAACTGTTTGTTACATAAACTCTTTGTCTCTTCTATGGATTTGCTCTTTGATTTTGAACTTACAGGTGATTTCTGACAATTTCACATTGCAGATTTGCCCATCCTGGACCAGTTCTGTTAAAATAGGTAACTATGGAAGGGATCAAGCAGAAAATTGTCTAAATGAATAGACATTTCTTTTGTGTCTTATGATATATTATTGAGTTTTTGAGGATAAAACAGTCCTTTGAGGGAGAACATCCTCCTGTGCAGATCCCTGTTATGTCCAGTTTGAAATAGTACCTCTTGATTTGTTTTGATCCAGTCTGTTTAAATAGAATACTTTCATAGCCAGTGTTAAGATCCAAGTTTCAACATGTTTACATCAAAACTCTGGGAGAGAAGATGCACGGTTGGAAGCGGCTGCTCAGCTTTACCTTATGTTTTTGTTATGCTGACAATAACAACCCTTCACATCTCTGTCAAGTGATGCATCCACTGCTGTTCCCCCTCACCCATTTGCTATGTATTCCTAGTATTTGCCACTTTTCCTCCCTTTCCACCCATGAACCTTTTTCCTCATCACTTTCCATTGTGTGTTCATTCCATTTTACAGATCATCCCACATCATCCCATTCTGCTGTATCTGTTTCCCACTCTACTTTTGTTGATGATGAAGAATTTAGTGACTTTATACAAGGGCCTGTTGAAATCCCCACACTGGTGCCTCAACCCACCTCTCAGCCTTTTCAGCCTTTCCATTCTGCTGCTGAGGCTGGGCAACTGCTTTCTGAAAAGGCTGTGGTCCAGCCTCTCCCTGCAGCCCAGACTCCAGTGTTACCCATCCTGCATGGTACAACTGGGCAGGTTCCTTATTTTCCTACCTCTGCATCTTCACCCAGTATCCATAAAACAGGTAACTCTAAAGTATCTTTTTTATTACATGTCACCTTCTGTCATAGAGCTACACAGAGTCTTTACTTACATTGTTGGGGTTTATTTTAGTCTGGCCAGAAGAAGTAATATATAAGCAATTGAGTAGAAACCTGCTGATCCATGGGAAAAGGTGATTTAAGTCCCCTTCTTCCTCCCTTAGAACTGCACTGTTCTAAGGCAAGTTCTAAAAGCAAGTCATGTGTATCCAGACATTGCTAAATACACATATGGCTGATCTTAAATGAATGAAGTCTTGTGCCTAGCATCTTTGTAAGCCTGTATAGTAGAAAAAGATACAGGTGAGATGGTGGTATGAAAAATAACTCTTATGCTATGTGGAGCCCTTGTGTGCTTCCTCTCTTGGAGGCTGAATGGATGTTGGTGAGATTCATGTGAAGCATTTTGCAGGGGTAAGTAGATACTGGATGCTTCTGCTGATGCTTAGATGGTTATGCAGAGGTAATCCCAACAGGAAATAGTTTCGTGTGTTCCTTCTACTTGTTGCTTTTTGTTTGTTGCGTTTGTTGTGTATCCATGGGAGTAAAGGGCAGAATCAGGCTATAGAAGTGTTTGCACAGGGTGCTATTGGTCTGAGCTGGGATGGATGCTCATCGTGATGACCCCTCAGTGGTACCAATAATACTTTTCCTTTGAAAGTGTGGAGTTGTGATCTGGGTGCTTGATAACAAAACATAAATAATTCCTCCTGCTGTTTATTCAGGCTCTTCCTTGGAGGAAAAAGTCTTAGATAATGGCTCAAATGACTCTGAACAAGAGCAAACCACACTTAAAACATCTGAAGTTGGGCACAAAGCCTCAGCTGCAAGCCAAGTTCATCCCAGTCTGACCATCAATGACTGGGGGGTTGTAGGTGGCCAGGAAAGTGGCACCACCGCTGCAGAGGTGCACAAGGCTTCAGAACAAAACAGAGCAGTTGAAGAGTGTGGTGAGCAAATGAAACGTTTGAGAGAATTTACATCTAACGAGTTGCTGCTTGGATGCTAACACACTGTGCACTAATTCTGAGACCAGTCCTGCACCATTTTGCTCTGAATGCCTGCTTGAATAATACGTCAGTGCCTCCTGCTCCTTGCTAAAAGTATAACTACGATTTTGCTCTGACCTTTTCCCACGTGAGTTTATTGCTGTAATCACTTTTAACATGTGTGTTAATCAGGTCTGCTGGTTTCAAATACTCTGTCCTCTTTCTTGGGGGAAGGAAAGATGTGCTCTCTGGGGATTTTTCTCATTTTTATGTAAGGAAACTTACTACTAAAGGTGGTCAATGTCATGGTGGGTTTTCATCTTTTAACTGAGGAGGATACAATCTTGTTAGGTTAAAACTCTTAGCTAGGTAATACTTGTTTCCCAGACAATTTGCTGCTCATATGTGTTATGTCTAAAACTACCTGTGCTGTAGGGATACAGATTTCAAAAGCTGGGCTAGATGAAAACTCTAAGCAAGTTTTAGTTCCAACAGCAACTGGAACTAAACAGTTCCAACTAAACAATTGGCTATTATCAAAGTTTTGAGTATCTATCAGCTAAATATGGTTGAGAATTCCTTTTCACTTCTCATCTTATTTGATTTTTAAGAGGCTGAATTTTGCCAGAGAAATTCAAGGGTGAGAAGCAAGAGTCAGTAGGATGCAGAAGTGTATGGAAGGGTGGTTAAAGCTGAAGGATAATGAGACTGGAGGAAGTAGCAAATTTATTTTACTTGGCTGCTGAAATGGAAGGAATTGCTTATATTAAAATGTGCTTGGAGTTGTGGGATGATTAGGACTTAGACTGCAGCCAGGAGAGAACCTATGTGGAAGATGAGGAGATGCAAGGGCACTGGGAAAGACGATGAAATCTGAAATTATTCTGATTTTTGTCAGAGCTCCATCCAAGATGAGCATAACATCTGCTCAGGGAGACTAGATAGGAAGTGGAACTGTGAGACTGAGGGGAAGAGTTCACACAGTAGAGAAGGAAATAAGCACAGGGAGTAAAGTGTGGTAGATCATGTTGTCGAAAGCCTGCAGTAGTGAAGGTGGCTGTGATGCCTTCAGGATCTGAAGACCAGGAGCAATGGGGCAGTGGATAAGATCTTGCTGAGATTCATCCTGTATGTGGATTCCCCTGATAAGGATATTCTGGTGGTAGGTACAAATGAATTTACTCCACAAGTAGCCCTAATAGCTGCTATGAAAGTTCAAGAGATGATGAGACTTGAGCTCCTGCACAACTAGAAATTAAGAGAGAGGCAGATGAGGAGCTCCTTATTTCATTATGTATGTAACTATATTCTTGCTGTTACTGCCAAATCATTCTAGTTATTAGGTTGAAATATGTATTCCTGCAGTAGCTGTTTTTCCTCTGAGCACAGTAATTCCTATCTGAAATCTTTGCCTGAAATGCTAAATACTACTGACCAGCTATGATGTAGTGTCTTAAGATCTTTGTACTCTGACCCTGTATATCCTAATACAGTTGTCTTTCTTTTTCTTACTGAATGGACACGTTTAGGAGTTGGAGTATTCCCTTCACAGGACCCAATTCAGCAAATGATGCCTCCTTGGATTTACAACGATAACTTGGTCCCAGGTAAACAAGCAAGTGGCATTTAGCCAAGCAGGCAACACAGGGTGTGAACGTACGTGAGCTGTTGTTGGTGCTTACTGAGCAAGGTGTTACTCTCCAGTCATCAGATGAATCCTGTATCTTTGATACGTTATGAATTTATGGTGGCTTTATCTGCATTTGAAGAAGTGTGGATTTTATTAATGCTAAACGTTTAATCTGGAATTTGTTATGACAGCAGATTAGGCTAGGAGAGGTTGTGTTGCTGTGATAATACTGCTTTTATGGGTAGTCTGGGTTTTGGCCTGTCTTGTAATTAAGCAGGCTCATTTCTTAAGGCTATTTATCTTGTATATGCAAATAACACAGTAAATAGAAAATGAAATGCTGTAGTAAATATTGATTACACTGAGGTTTAAATACATAAAGATGTTATAACTGTATTTTATATGGATTATCCTGCAATTTCATTCAAGAAACATGTTTTGAAATAGAGCATTAAGTGTATTTTATATGAAATATTTCTTTGTGTTAAACTGTAAAGACCATCCCATAACATGATGATACAATGCAATGCCAGTTGTCTTACCTGATACTTTGAGTGTTACTAATTTGATGTGATATTGAGACAAAATAGAAAAGTAATCTTGAATTCCCTTGAAACCAGCAGTTGTCTCTAACACTGACTCCTTTATCACAGAGTTGTATAAGAAAATTTTAGAAACCACTTTGACTCCTGCTGGAATAGATACAGCTAAACTCTATCCCATCCTGATGTCGTCTGGATTGCCCAGAGAGACCCTTGGACAGATATGGGCTCTAGCCAACCGCACCACCCCTGGGAAGCTCACCAAAGAAGAGCTCTATGCTGTCCTGGCTATGATAGCAGTAACTCAGGTATGGATAACACTCTGGAGATCAGCATGTTTTGATTTGGAAGGTTTACTTGAAGCTTGACCACTACCTGCTCTTTCATGGTTTCAGTAACACAAGCTAGAAACAAACTGGGAATGCAACGTGCCTTTTTGTTGATGTGGACATGTGTTTATGGTTGTCTTTGCTTTTCTGCCTTGCAGAGAGGAATACCTGCAGTGAGTCCTGACGTGTTAAACCAGTTTCCAGCTGCCCCCGTTCCTACTTTAAGTGGATTTCCAATGCCGCTGCCGGCCGCAGTGAGCCAGCAGCCTCTGCTGCCCCCTGCACCGCCCGTCTCCATGCCTCTGAGCATCGGGCCGGCCGTGATGGGGATGAGCATCACGGCTCCGGCGGGCGGAGCTGCAGCACAGCCTTCCGGAGGCTTCCTCCCGTCCTACCCGCCCAGTCAGGTCAGCTCGCTCTCTTACGTGGCAAATCTCCCTTGTCCTGGAAAGGGAATTAGCCTGGCTCTCAGAGCTATGTAGTGACAACAGGCTTTGAGTAAACAGCAAGAAAAGGAGCTGAAATCCAGCATGTGACATCCGAAAACGTGAAGTCATGGCACTAAGGAGCATAGAATCATAGCATGTTCTTGTATTTTTAACATTTCTTTCTGGTGGCATTAGGTACAAAAGCGTTCCCCATTACAAACTAGTTGCATTGAAAGAGGATTTTAGTTGTAGTTAGGATTTTGTAATGCACATTAAATGGAATTTTAGGTTAAACTACACAACAGACTCTATTAGCTTGTAAAATAAGTCAGACTCTTCAGGAGAACTAAGAACTATGAGAACTTTTGGTTTCCAGCACTATAAATCATGTAGGGGTTAAATTTTGCCCTTTGCAAATATGGTTCATCCTTCTTCAGAAAATATTTCTTCTGATGCTTTTGCTGTGTGTATTGATTTTAAATTATTGATTGATTTTAAATTATTAGTGTTTGTCATGTACTAAAAGGTGACATGACTATGATGAATAATACTTTTAATGGGAAAGGAGCAGAGTTCCTTGTTCACCTGTTCTTTGTGCATACTACTTGTAATCCTGTATACCTTGCGGGTGTTCTGAGTTGGGTGAGGTGCAGATGAAGTGGAAACACTGACCATGCTAATTTTGCACGCTAATGTTGAAAGGTTTTTGCCTTCTCTTGCCCTTTTTTTCCCTCCTCTTAAGTCAGTCACGCTGCTCGGAATTGCTTTCATGCTGTATGACAATTTGAAAAGACAACAGAATAGCAATTTACATGTTGTTTGTAATTCAGGTAGTAAAACCAGAAGATGATGACTTCCAGGAGTTTCAAGATGCTTCAAAGTCTGGCTCACTAGATGACTCCTTCACTGATTTCCAGGGGGATGTGGCTGGCTCCTCCAAAGCAGCCAGTTCACAGCACCGGAGCAGGTACCACATCTTTGATTTCCACCCCTTCAGTATTTTAGAACACTCTTTAAGAAATGAAATGTTTTCCTCTTCTGTGGGTAGCTTTCTAGCCTGTAATTTTCTTCTGTCACCTGACTTCTACTCCGCCAGTTTCTTTTGAAGGTTGTTACAACCACAATTAGGCTTTCTGAATCAAAACTGGCATTTGATGTGCCATAGGTGGTTGGCCATTCTTTAGCATTCTAGTCACCATGCTGAGGTAAATTGCACATACAAAGTGTGGGGGTAGGTTTTCAAGTGTTTGTACTATTGCACAGGCAATTGGAAGTTATTTCATACTGTGCATTCAGGGAAAATCTTACATAAAGCTATTCAGAAAACATACACCGGGACGGAGGAGTTCTGCTTTTAGTGTACGCTTCCAGTAAAAGTGTGACCCCACATTTGTGGGAGTTAATAGAAACCATTTGTTGACATCAAGGTCTTTCTTCAGGCCCTGAATATGGACCCCAAAATTAATGTAAAGAGCTTGACATCATACTCTGAAATGACTGAGAACTCCAGTGGACAGGGGTTTTGTTCTGTTGTTTCTCCGGCCAGTACTTGAACTTTCAATAAGTGACTATAAATCTCAGTTGAAATCTCATTCAGACTTCAGCAGTCTTGGCTTTTCATTTGGGAGACTGCCAGAATGTAACTCTGGATCAGGGAAATTTTGTATAACAAAATAATTGAGCGTGTTTACTCCCTTGGAGAGTATACAATTAATCTTTCAGAGTCCTGTGATTACAAAATTTCAGTGTTGTTTCCTTTTGCTGCACATGGCAAACTTTCATGTGCCTCCCAGGTGTCTAATTGTGGACACAGACCTTTCCTGTGTATGAGCTGGCTGTTCTTAGTTGCAAACAGAACTGGCTCTTTCCAGGTAAGCACAGATTACCAGTTGCTTCCTCAGCAGTGACGTCAAATGGAGATACTAAAACAGATTGTTCTGTTACATGGTGCCTAACGGCATTCTCTGCAAGGGATGTCATTTGGCTGATGTCAGTCAATGCCATGTGTTATCTTAATTTGAGTTAGATGGCATTTTGTAATTAAAGCTATTCTGCTGCTCAAAGTCTTACCAGAAGCATCGTTTGTAAATTCCACAATGGAAGTAGGGAATCCAACAGTGTTTCTTTTTCACTGCAGCAACTCTCTTCATTCAGTTGTGCAAGTGTTCAGTTTGGAACAGAATGGTACAATGAGCTATAATCTAATTGCTTATGGAGCTTTACTTAAAAATTCCCCATCTGTAGAGCACAGATGATTAACCATTACATGTGCCAAGATTGCATAGCTAATAGCCTGGTTTGCAGTGATGAGAAATGTAATTATGTTACCATAAGCTATATTTTGACATTGCACTGTCTGCCTGCAAGCACCACAGACCATCATTAGCACGTGTGTGCAAGTGCAAGGTTTGTGTGTTGCTTGTAGGCTGCTGATAAGGAGATTTAAATGGCTCTGGAAAGATTCTTGCTGCAGGCCGAAGAACGCAGTAGAAATTCATTCACATTTTCAATGTGCATCGTGTTGAATGACATGAACTAGAGGTAAAATGCATCATTCATATGTAAAGGATGATGTTGTGTAAAGCTGCCAAGGTCTGATAAGGGGCCTTGTGTGGAGGGCAAGCAAAGCTCTCGCAGAATGGCTTCTCAATCTTACAGCAGTTGCTACCTGGTGTTAAGTTATTGTGGCGGTTTCACTATGGAAAGTAGAATGTGTTTATGTGCAAAAAGATTTGCTTGTGGAACTGTAGACTAATCCTTGGTTTGCTGATTAGATAGCTACCTGAACTCCCTGATTTGCACTGACAGAGATTCAAAATTAGCTTTTCCTTCCTTTTGAACAGTGGTTCTGCTCTATTCTCTTAATATGTAATGAAATATAATCAGAAGTAGATAAGCTGAAAGCATGGAGCTGGCACAATATCATGCAGTTTTAACTCTTTACTGTATCTAGTTCTATCAGGGAGAATTGTCATTACACTGCCCTGGGCAAAGTGATATATGAAACAGTGATTCCTGGGGTATGTCTATGTGCACATTCTCTCCTGGGCTAAGAATTCCTGTGGAGTGAAGTTCTGGAGTGTTCTGTTCATGTTTTGGCACAAACTAGAATCAAGAACAGTGAAAATTGACTCTGGCTTAAAGAAGTAAGTCTAAGTGAGATAAACTGTGAATTCACCCATCAGTTACCAGCTGCCTGTGTACATGCTCTTCTTGTTCCCAACTGACATTGAGGGAGTTACACCGGGTTCTTGATCAAGCATTCTTTTGGGTACAAGCTTAGGTTTACTGATCCAAATTGCGTGGTCTCAATAAGAGGCTCCTTTAAATAAAACCTGGCAATGCAGATTTCTTATGGATTAATTAAGGAACTTTACTTTTGTCTCTTTTGTTTTTAGTGTTCCTTCTTTACTAATGCCACTCCCAGGTAATAAGACACTCTCATCAACTGATAAGTATGCTGTGTTTAAAGGAATTGCAGCAGAGAAGCCTTCTGAAAGTACAGCTACTTTTGGAGGTAAAAGGAAAAATATACAACCACTATAAGCAATTTATTGTAACGTGTCATGTATCTTGGTTTTGGCATTGATAAGATATTAGTATTTAAAAACCAGAGCAATTATGCCAGTATAAAATTTACAGTATGGATTCATAATGCCTTTTTGTAAATATGTTTCTTTTCTCATACTCACTAGATGGTGGAGACAAATACAGTGCTTTCCGGGAATTAGAACAACCATCAGAGAGCAAATACTTAGGTAAGCAAATACTGAGGTAACTTGGGGGGGGGTTGAGCTCTTTTAACATATATTCATTACATTTTTGTAGCAGTTCTCTCGGAGCTGCAGAATCTCAGATTCTAGAGTTCTATAATAATGGTTCTAGTGCTTCCATAAACAACTTAGCAGGAAGTATCCTGAAAAAATAGTGCAATATCCTATTGGAACAATGTACAAATTGTATTTCTAGAAGATTGGCATCTCTCCTGGGTAGAATTTTTGAATTTTATGTTAAACTAATGATATGGTTGGAATTTGTTCACTTTAAGTAAGGAATCACATATTCTTAGAAGACAGAATAAGATGCTTCTGGACAAAATTGCAACTTTTTTCTATTGTTAGGGCAGAATTTAAACTTTTCAGTCTTCGGTGCTCTGAGAATAAATCTGATCCCTTATATTGAAATTTGTGGTTAACGGATTTTGGTTGGGAAAACTAAAACCTAGATGGTATCTGAGGTACAACATCGGTGTCACACAAAAGCAGAGTCTCCTTAAGCCTTTACCAGAACCATCTATGTCTAACTCATTTATGCAATAGAAGTGATAATATCATCTTTTAATCAGATGAGGAAAACAATCTCAAACTCTACTTTCATATATTATCAATAGACAGATCAGTAGATAAACATGTTACTAACTTAACCTGACTTCACAGAGTTATGTTGTACCCAACATTTTGTTTCATTATGAGAAAACAACTTTAGATTCTAGGATAAAACTTCTTACCCGAGTTCACTCCTACTCCTTATTTGTCACAGGCAGAATTCTTTTCAGACACTGAGTTTCTGTAATGAACTCCTGTAATGTTTTGGGAGGTTCTCATGCTCAGTACCTCTTTAGGATTAAATGCACGCAATGAAGTGAAACCATGTTCTAAAATACAGAAAATTACTGTGTTTGCCTGTTATCCAGCTCTGACCACTCTTAACCCTTTCACCAGCTTACATTTCTAATGGAAAAGTTTGCAATTCAGCAGTAAGTGTAGTTTGCTGTGATGTGTTAGTTTTGATCAATGAATAGCAATTCCACGAATAGTTGTATTGTTGCTGGGCCAAGTGAATTGCCTTGGAGGGGAGGGAGAATGGAAGGATGTGTCAGGTATAGTCCTGTACTACTGTTCTAAAGAGTATTCTTTTAAGTCTTGGTTAAACACATTTAAAGTATGATACTGGTGCTGAAGAATTAAATGTTAATGGTGTGCTTCTAAAATAAACCAAAATCTGTTTATTGGACACTTGTCTTAAAGTATGCTCAATACTTTAAAACGAGAAGTAGTCTAAGTATGCACATGCTGGTGAATGGGTTAAACAACGTTTTTCATGTTCAAAAGAAACGGCTGTATAAAAAAATTGTGTATGAACAGGAAAAAACTTACAAAATCAGTACACCAAAATATTTAATGTAAATGCAATGAAAATATTGTTACCTAAAGTTTAATCAGGTTGAAATTACAATCCTTACATAGCATGATCTTACACTCAGTGGGTGGCTGAACTAGAGGGCTGCACATCTTATGATTAATCATGCTCACTTTCATGTGAAAGTGTCTCCAAGCTTTGTAGTAAAGCTGGAATCAGCCTTAGCAGGAGCTCAGAGATACCTGAGTTATATTGTATTTACTGACCTTCTGATCACACACTCTGCAGTATATTTAGGTGAATCTGGCAGAGGGAAACCACGATAGATGAGAATGAGAGCCTAAAATGTCTTAACCGTCTGCTGACACCCCATAAAGAAACTGCATGTGGGCAATATTTCGAAGGGAGGGGAGAAAATTGCTTCTGTAAGAAAGCAAATACTGAATTGGTGTAAGTGAAATTCAGGATTACATTCCTTGCTTGGCAAATATGAGGATGAGGTGGGAAAAAGAACTTACGTGGAAGCTGAGTAAGACAGATCACCTTTTGAATCTGTTGGTCAAGGTGTGTTTTGATATTAACTCAGTGTAAAGGGAGTGTAATATGACTTTGAGGCTGTTTGAAAGACTTTTTTGCTGGAACGACTGTTAGGATTGCTGACCTTGAAACTTGTGTGGTTCATAGAAGTTGAGTTTGCAGTCCTAGGTCTCAATTTAAATAGTTTGCATAAAGACTTCTGACATTGCATGAACTAATTTGCTCGCTTGCTTGCATGGTGTGAGTGTGATGTATTTGTTGTTGCTGCAGTGACTTAATGATTGTTTTCTCATTGTTTTTGCTCTCAGGAGATAACCTTGCAGAGTTCAAGCCTGCAGGATCCGATGATGGTTTCACAGATTTTAAAACCGCTGACAGTATCTCACCATTAGAGCCACCTACAAAAGACAAAACGTTCCCTACATCCTTCCCTTCTCTGCCCGTTCAGTCAAAACAGCAAACACAAGCAAAGACCTCTTTGAATCTAGCAGACTTGGATCTCTTTTCCTCTACTGGAGAAAACAAGCAGCCATCCTTTCCACCTGCATTTAACACGTCAAAATCGGGCTCCTTTCCTCCACCACCCCTTCCAGCTACCACTGCCCAACCAGCACCCAGCAAAAGTTCAAGCTTAGCTGATGACTTTGGAGAGTTCAACCTTTTTGGGGAATTTTCTAACTGCTCATCGGCCACTGGACAAGATGACTTTGCAGATTTTATGGCTTTCAACAACAGCAGTGGATTTTCCGAACAGAAACCAGATGACAAATACAATGCACTTAAGCTGGAGCCCGGTCCTGTTCCTCAGCCTGGCTCCTCTGCCAGCACGGTGAAGAGTGGGCAGAGCTCTGCCCCCACTGCTACACCCACCAAATACGATATCTTCAAACAGCTTTCTCTGGAAGGCTCTGGAGGAGGCTTTGAGGAGGCGAAGGACAACGCGCTTTCTTCAGTGAAGAGCGATGATGATTTTGCCGACTTTCACTCTAACAAGTTTTCTTCCACGTGCAACAGCACAGATAAGTCCTTGGTGGACAAAGTTGCAGCTTTCAAGCAGGCCAAAGAAGACTCTGCTTCAGTGAAGTCTCTGGATCTTCCTTCTATCGGAGGCAGCAGTGTTGGCAAGGAGGATTCTGAAGACGCGTTGTCTGTTCAGTTTGACATGAAACTGGCTGATGTGGGAGGAGATCTTAAGCATGTCATGTCTGATAGCTCTTTGGATTTGCCAACAGTTAGTGGCCAGCATCCACCAGCAGCAGGTGAGGAACTGGTTAGATTGCTCTGGTAACGTAGGTGATGGAGGTTTCAGTGTTCTTCTGTGTGCTAAATTACAGTATTATGCACTGGTCTTTCAGTAGTGAAAGACTTCTCAGTCTGTGTACCCGCTAGCCAACAGCCCCTTGGCAGGGCAGCATTTCTTTCTTGTCTTAGGAGACTATAAATACATTGAACAGTTTGAACGCCAGGCCAGTTTATTTTTGAGATTTGACGTCATCATCGTACTGCTGGTACCTGTCAGCTATTGTCACTTAAGGGATTTGAGTTTCCAACGCAAACGATGTCATTCCATTTGCATTAGCAAGAGGGATGGCAGAGCCTCACTTTAATCTCTTGGGTTCGACAAAGCGTTTGGCTCGGGGACTTCACCCGCTTTGTGCTTCTACAAGGGTAGGCAGAACACTAATTTGTGCTGTTAATGAAAAGCTCTTTAATAACACCACAAGTATATCCCCACTACAGTGGGGCTTAACCTCTGCAGCCAGTATTTTGCAGGACTGCAGGTAGAAGTATTGTCGAGTTAAATCCCTCACTGGACTCATTGTGCAAAGGGCCTGTAAGTGCTACTCTCATGATTGGTGACTCCAAAACCTAAATTTAAAACCATGGGCTTTTATTTATCAGGTTTTCACCTTCTTTAATTCCCCCTTATGAAAGTCCTCCTGAGGGAGCGACTCGACCACCTCCGATCCGATCACATATCATCAAATACCCCAAGTGTCCTGCTTTTTCTTTTCATGTGTACATAGGAAGGTGAGATGTAGTTAAATGTTCTGTGGCCTTCAATAATACAGGAACCATTACTGTGTTCTAGCAACAAGTATTATGCAGTCAGAGGCTTTTCTGAGCAGGGGGGAGCGTACAAACTGTAACTGTAAAAGCTGTTACTGCAAGAATTGCTTATTTCCATATGAAAGATTTCTTCCATTTTTGCAGATAGTGGGTAGAGAAAAATACACAGTACTGTAGTTTTGCATTCTATGATATTTTTAAGGAGGGGAAGAGAATTAAGTTGGCAACTTTGACGTGGAAGATACTCTCTAACAGGGTACAAAATATCAGGAATAATTTATTAGCAAAGACATTTAATTTTCCTATTACTGCTTGGTACAACTCCAAGTCGGGTGAGCTGTCAAACGTAGCACCTCCAGTGTGGTCTTGAATGTTTACTTTGGTTTTGAAAGCACTTTTTCCTAGTATTTTTCTAGCCTCTTTTGGTGGTAGTTTGACTTCTGTAGCTCTTCTATAGGACGTGAGCTTTTGCCACAGCAATCAGTGATGAATAATTGCCGTTTGTGGCAGGAAAGACTCTTTGTGGTTTGTTTAAAGGGGTTGGCCGATCATGTGCTTGTTGCTGAACTTTTGAACTCTGAAGTATTAATTAGAAGCTATTTTTATTGAACTTCAACAAGTCTGTATTCTCCTCTGGTGCCAAGCGGGGTGTTTTTCCATAGGGAGAGTTTTACTCCATTTAACTCTGTTTGGATTTCGTAGCGGAGCGTGCTCCGGCCGACCCGTTACGAATACTTGTGTGCTCACGTGTTCCTTTCTGTGTGTTTGGTGCATTTCAAGCTATGAACTGCTGATGTTCAAGTCCTTTTTTTTCTTTTTTCAGTTTACATAAAGTTAAAAAGCAGATTTCTTTTTTTCCCCTCTTAATTTTCTTCGATCTGTAAATCTAATGTCAAAAAGGGACAGTATCCCTTTGCCATCCTTGCTGCTGGCACTCGTCATTGGGAGCTGTATGTCTGCAAGCACTGTGCAACACCTCCAGTGAAACAGCAGCAGCACAGAGGTGCTGATAGATGATTTGACTTTTCTGACACAGAGGTCTTTATCCTTTGGCTATTGAGATTTCACGTTGTGTAGCTTCCAGGTATGGGCAGGTAGGTTGCTTATGCTGGGAATTAGAAAGAAATCCTTGAATTGCTTCCCAGACTTTGGTCTCTGAGGGAAGAAAGGTTTTCAGTTTTGCTCTGTCCAAAGGGGATACAGTCTCTTTAAACTTTGCTATAATTCTTTGTGCGGAAGGTAGATGATACTAATGTTGCCTGATTTCTCTTGCATTTACTTCGTATAACCCTTTGAGCACTGGCTGCATGCTGTTAGTTTCAACCAGGCTGCTTCTTTTAAGCCAAATTTATGTTTCCCTCTAAAACAAAAGTCACATGAACCTGATTTATTCTGTGTCCTGCCAAATGTTGCAGCGAGAACATACCCTCACCCGGGTATTCTCAAAGGGTTATCCATTTGCTGCACTTACCAATCTGTAAAGTACCTTTTTCTTTGGCATTATTGGAGATCTCTGTATATTTTAATCAACTTCAGGTTTTTTGCTGCTTTTCTAATGTCTGATTTCAACTAAACATTTCCTGTGTGAATGTGCCTTTTCAGATCTGCTTTGATATCTCTCTTCTGCAAGTATTGACCTGCATGCTTTATTCTGATAACGCCCTTCCGAGCTCCTATGTATCACTATCTTTTGTGATCTGTAAGTCCTGCTGTGTTAATAAATATTATCTTGGCATATTTTGAACACGTGGGGATGTGTGTGATTTGTTGCAAACCACAATGTTGAAAAATACAAAGTTTAAAGTCAAAGTATCCCCTTAAGCTGGCGGGTGCCTTTCTCTTGCAGAGCAGCATGTGGGTGAGCTTCTTTGTCCTCTTCCAACGCTCTGACCTCGCTCCCTCTGCACTTCTGAATCTCCACCTATCAGGCTGAATTACATTTGTCAAAAGAGCAGGTTTGGAGAGGGGTTGAATAGAGGAAATGTGTGGATGGCAGAGTTGTTGCTGTGCATTGGTTTGAGGGTATGGCGTTAGTTCAGACTGAAGACAGAGAGAACCTTTTCTCTGTCCTGTTGTCTCCTCATCTGGATTTCCCTGCGGCCAGCCAAGGTTATGGTAAACCTTTGTGAAGGGGACCAATTGGAAAATGTTTTGCTATCTAGGCCTTTATGAGTAGGAGCCCATTAAACAATATTCTGATATTTATTTAGCTAATCTAAAGCGAGTTAATCGGTGTCCCAAAGTAAAGGACTCTGCTTCCTTTTTCTGTTTGGGAAGTCCTGCCTAACTAAACATTGAACCTTTCAAACATGAATGACAGCTAACCTTAAAAAAGACAAACCCCTCTTCCATTCTGGAGAACCAGTAGGTTATGTCTACCCCTAAAGCTTTTTAAACTGAAGGCTTGAATACAAACCTGAGAGACTTAGTTCTCAGGGCTTGTGCTACGTGTATTTGTTCAGCTAATCATACCTGGAGGGAGGGAGACTGATGTTTACAACTATTCTTTATCACATTTTTGTCCAGACTTGACAGTCAAATTCGCTCACCTGCTCTCATTTAGTGTAGTTCTGGAAATAGAAGAGCTTAACAACACTTACTTATCCTGTGAAGGCCTCTGACAGAGAAAGGTGTGTGTGTTCCTGAACACCTTCCAAGCAGTCACTTCTGCAGGACTGAGCTGCGCTGTCTCCTCTTCCAGTGCAAGCTCAGGGGGTCTTGATTTTGATGGCAAATGTTGTTTATCATGATATTTAAAACATGACTAACAAAATTCTTGAATTCCATAAGGTTTGAAGGATTTTCTCTCCTTTTTCCTTCATTTTAATGTATCTGACTGTGGTATTCTTGATGGTTTCCACCTTAGCAGTGTTAAATTGCTGTTCTTGAGCAACAGTGAATTGGGTTAACTCCCTTATCATTAATGCTGTTCTGACTTTACGAGGTGGGCTTGGGATTTTTCTGATGGCTGATAGGCATGACACAGATGGCAGCAATACATACAGGCCCCTATTCTTCCAGTCACATCTCCACGTATACCAGGGGATGCCCCACTGGAAGCTGTCAGGAGGTGGTGCCCATCACCTCAGACTGCTGGTGATGTTCCCAGTGTAACAGCTCTGGGTGTGATGTGTTGGTGCTGTTCTGCTAGGAACAGAACTAGCCACCACCTGCATCCCCCCAGCAGAATCCCAGACTGATTTGGCTTGGAAGGACCTTAAAGCTCATCCAGTTCCAACCCCCTGCCACGGGCAGGGACACCTTCCACTAGAGCAGGTTGCTCCAAGCCCCTGTGTCCAACCTGGCCTTAAATGACACAAGAATTATATTTATTCATTAGCATTTCATATAAACTGAAACATAAAACCTGAAAGTCTCCCATCCTGCTTAAAACCACTACATGTAGTACAGTCTTCTGAATTATCTTTTCCAGTTTTCTTTAGAATATCACTAACACTGTCAAGGGTTTTCCTTAAATGATTAAACTGTTGCCACTGAAGCCTCCAGCTTGTAAATTGCCTCCAGCCATAACTTAATCCGTGGTTGCTGAAATAAATTGTTATAGTTGGCTCAAATGAAGGATGTCAAGTTTTCCTGTTAGATGAGATAACACTGGGAAACAGTGTTATAACTGTATTTCAGCCCCTGTCAGTATTCCCTGTACATTCCTTGGCAGCTCTTGCTTTGCCTCTCCCCAGCAGCAGCATGGCTGGCTTGTAGTTGTCCCCAGGCAGGTTGGACTATGGCTTTGGTGGTTCAAAAGGGGTGGGAAGTAAATGGTAAATATTTCAAACCTCTTGCTTTGGAAGAAATACAAACTGGATTTGGTTTCTGAGGCTTTTGGAAAGCTACTGCACTCCAGCATGACACAGTGAAGATCATTTTTTCCATTCTTGGTCCATTAGAAAATAGTTTTAAGGCAAAAAAAGTGTGGTTATATTGTATGTGAATGGATCTGACTTTGATTTTTACAGAGGCACGTGCACCCATCCCTCCTTGCCCCATATAGAAGTGATCTGAGGATTAATACCCAGTGCATTTAATCTGGGGGGTGTTTCATGGTCTCACCAGTGCAAAGCTGACGGTGCTAATGACACGTGGCTTTATTCTGAGTGAGAGCTTTTGGGTTTTGATAACAAAACTAAAATCTCTTGTGTCATTTCTGCAAGACAGCACAGAATTGCTGTTGCGATTACTAAGGAATGCTGGTTTATGATGATCTATGTCATTGAAATCTATTGATATATCTCCTGTGGTAGGATTATAGGATTCCAAAAGCATGATCAAGTCAAGATTTGCCCTGCTTCGACAGGAATTTGCTGTATGCTCTCCAAAAAAAGCTAATTCAGAAATCACTTCTAACCTCTCAAAAAAAGATGGCACATCCCCAAACCAAAGCATTTTCATAGAATTTTGAATTTGATGCTTCTAATCAGTTCAGATTCTGTTCTTACTAAAAGCGTCCTCCAGGAGGAAATGGTGGTAGCTCCGTAGCATCTCTCTTCATCAAGTGGGATGCTTAGTTAGAAGTAATTCATTTTAATCTTTTCTTACTTTGCAATAATATTGCTGATACCCATGCATCTGTCTAAATTCCGAATTGCCATACCAGCAAAAGGAAGCTTTTATTCCATCAGAGGCTGGAACTGCAGCATCGTAGCCAGAGCTCTTTTATTCATCACACGTACCTGTGCTCTTTAAGAAAAAGGCTGTTGGAGGAGCAGTTCTTAACACTGCTTTGTTATAGCAAAAGCAGTGTTTTATTAAGATACCCACATCATGAAGAGCTCTCTAGGGTCAGCCAAGGAGTTCTTTTCACATATAAACTGCTGCTTCACTTATTAGTCTGGTGGCAAGTTGCTCTGCTGCCTGGCGGGGGGAGAGCTCCTCTCTTCATTATGCAGCAAAGGTGCCATGAGCTCAGATAAACCTTCAGCTTTGCCTTCGCTGTGGCAAAGGTTATGATTTTACTTCCTCTGTTCAAAAACATCCAGCTTGTGGGAAACAATTCTATGAGGTGCAGGGCACAGCACAGCAAAATGTTGGTTTTTTTCTCAATAGAATAAAAACTCTGATGAAAACCAGCCATTTACCTTGGATTATGGACAGTTCCACATTCTTATTTTTGATGCTTTTCAATAAATGGCTTTAGCACTGTGTTAGCTGTAAACCTTTTGTCTCGGAACACAGTGTTTTTCCTGTAATATAATGCTTTTAGGAAAGTTTATTCACCAGAGTAATCCTTTAATAACTATCCAGATAAATGTACTGAGTTGAACTGTGACATTTCATCTCAGCTCTTACACCTGTGCAGATGGGTTCCACATCTGTGTGAATTCACCCATTGAATCTTGACTCTTAGTTTGTAAATAACCGAAATCCTCTTCTGCCTTCCCTGCCATGACCTGTTGATTCAGGACTTTCACTTCGGATCCTGCCTGTCCCTGAGCTGGGATCAGATCAGGAGTACATGGACCTGGTCCTTTAGGATGGGTTTTCAGCTCAAACTCTTCCCAGTTATTAAAGAAACAGGATGTGAATGTGCAGATCTTTGCAGTAGGATCATCGCTCTCTCTTTGCCTTTCTCTTTGAGCACTGAAACAACTGTGATGCTTAAATCTTTGCTGGGTTTTGGAGTCAACACAAACTGGAAGATAAAAAAAGGCTGCCTCATACACCGTGGTGTTCTCAGGATCCCAGGATTAATTACAGTTGGCTAACGTTTTGGAGGTTATTCTGGCACTGCCTTTAATGCTAACGAAGCTTTCATTTCACTTCTTTAAACAAACCCATATGTTTGAGAGCGCAAGGTGTGGTTTCTTGTGATAAATTACTGATCCTTTGCAAGTCAGCTCCTTTTCACCTTGGAGCCTTCTTTCTCTTCAGTGTTGCCACAAGCAGGTGATTTCATCTCCCGTCTGTTTACGCTTCTCTAAGCTGCTTGCTCTACACATTTAATATTCGAGTGGCACTTTGAAACCTTGCTGCCTACATGTGAGGTGTGAAGGTTTGTTATTGACGTGCTGTCATGTGCAAATGCAGCAGCTGCAGGAAGACTATCCCTTAGGAAGATCTGATAGACGCTGCACCGTGCCCCGCTGGCCCATTGCAAAGGGCCTTTTATTGCCGTAGCCATTAAACTCCATCATTACGTTGTATATTTTAGGGATTTTTAATTAGCTCTGTATGTGGGTCATGCCTGGAAAGCAGCCTAAAGCATAGTGTGCTCTCCCCTTCCAGCAAAATGAATAAATGAAGGCAGAATTGTTTAACAAAATGATTTAATCCTCAGGCTGAGGTGGCCGGGTTGACTAAAAGCTGGTAATTCAGCTTGTTCCCACCCCGGCTGTGTTCAACCCGAGCTGCTGCTGCCATGTGCCAGCCAGTTCACACCGTAATGTTTATCTGAAGAGTCTCAGCTAAAACAATGCAAAGACAATGTATTTTCTGGTTTGGGTTTGCTTTACCTCGAGCCTGTTTGGCCGCAGGCACTGAGCCGCGGCTGAACGTCTAATGCAAGCTGACAATTGGTAATGCTGGAAAACAAATGCCAAATGTAGTAGAGGTTGGTTTGTTGGGGTTTTTTAATGCTTTAATGAAAACTACCCAGCCCCTGGCTCTCTGTGCCTTCACTATGGATCAATCTCAGGCTAAAACATGAAAGATCAGTGAATGAGTAGTGGACAAAGCCCAGCAGACCCTGGTCACTGTGCAGGCTCCTTTGCTGGCTCTAGTGTAACCAGGCTATATCTCATACCTGCTCATGGCAGTGAGAAGAACCTATTGGCCCATATGATTGCCAGGTGAGTATGAATGTTTGGAGCTTTCTGCAAAACAATTGGATTTGCTCTATATTTACTAAATAGTTTGTAAAAGCTAAACCATGATCTTTGCAATATTCATGTCATTCCTGGAACCTCTAAGTTGGCCGCGCAGCGCTGCAGTAACTGAGATAAGCTTAAACAGGATTTCTGGGGCTTAAAAGTTCTTGCAGCACATTTTTTACACATTAATTTTATATTCATGCTTTGATACAAATAAAGTGTATTAATACTTTTATCAGAGGGAATGGGAAGTTAGCCCAGTCTTCTGTGCGGTTGGGTTTGATAAGATGAAATAACACGTTAAGATGTTTGAGTTGCTCGTGGTTGAATTTAGATCATAGATTGTGCAGCCAGCATCAGAGAACTGAACCAGTGATCTGTGCAGTCTGTACTGTCTGCTTATTTTATTAGTGTCTCTTCACTGCATGTAGTGGGATGGCGACTTTCAGCTATAAATATAAGACAGCATTCAAAGGCCAAGGATCACATTTATTAAATGGAGGGTTTTTTACCAAAGGCTCAGGTATTTTTCAGATGATTTTTGTGCAAACTCTAGTTTAAGCCTTACTGGAACAACAATTCACTGTGTGTGTTCTTGCAGTTCTTGAAGACCCTGGGCAAGTCGCTATTGTTTTTATACAGTGTAGAGAGATTTAACATTTGAACTTCAGCTTCTAATTTTAGGGGTTTGTTTTTCTCAGATATAGATGACTTAAAATGTGCCCCATTTGGAAGCTATAACAGTGGGTCTGCAGTCAGCAGCCTGGCAAGCTATGACTGGTCCGACAAAGAAGACATTCATCAGGGCAAGAAGCTCTCCTCCTTAGTCCAGTCTTCAGGAAGTGGATCCTCTGCGGCTACTTCTGTCCTTCAGAAGAAGGAGACCTTGTTTGGCAGTTCGGAAAACATTACCATGACAACAGTTTCCAAAGTGACAACCTTTTCTAGTGAGGATGCTTTACAGGATGTTTCCTTTGCAGCCTTTGCAAACTTTGAAGACCCCATATCCAGTGCTCTGAGCGAGGATGACATCGGAGACTTTGGTGATTTTGCAAGACCTCCATTGGAAGCACAGGATGCAGCAGCTGACACAAACCAAGAGGCAGATTTCCTTGGTGCTGGTATCTCCTTGGAACTGCGAAGAGAATCCACAGATGACTTTGGAGAGTTCCAAAGCGAGAAGCCAAAAATCAGCAAGTTTGACTTCTTGGTGGCCACTTCCCAAGGCAAGGTGAAATCTAGTGAGGAGATGATCAAGAGTGAACTGGCTACTTTTGACCTGTCTGTTCAAGGTAAGTGTGCTCAGGAGGAAGCTCACAATGCATGTGCTTATCAAAGACTGGTTTTTCTAATCAAATTACAAATTAGCTGATGGGGATTGTTCCAATGGCTACTGGAATTTCTCATTGATTCCTGTGGCATTTGGACATCTTCTTTCTAGATATAAAATATTTGTTATACCAAAAACCTGTGAGAATTGAGGAGCTGGGGAAATTTGCACCAGTCACTGATTAAATAGAAAGCTTTGTTCTTCTGTAGTATTAGGGCAATCCTTGATACCACTTTATTCATCTTAAATAGCCTGTGCCTTTATGATTAAAGGAAAAACTTGTTTATAACTTCACTTTTTAGGGTCTCATAAAAGGAGCTTAAGCCTAGGAGACAAAGAGATAAGTCGCTCTTCACCTTTACCAGTCTTGGAGCAGCCATTCAGAGATCGTTCAAATACTCTAAGTGAGAAGCCTGCTTTGCCTGTCATCAGGGACAAATACAAAGACTTGACTGGGGAAGTTGAGGTAAGGAGGTATCTGGGATACAAGTAAATTGGCAATGACTTTCATCAGTCTGGTGTCAAGGGTGTTCTGTATCTAACTCTTTGGGACTTTCACTATATGAACTTGGGGTGTGATTCTAAGACAGTATCTGGGTAAGGTTAGATGTGTTAGTTGGAAACTCCTCTTAAAGGAGGCTGCTTCTCTCCTGTTCTTGAAGTCTTATGAAGTGGGAGAAGTGCTTTGCCTGAAACTCAGACTCACTTGACCTTGCAGTCTAAGCCTGTAACTCAAAATTAGTTACAACTTGAATCTAATTCCAGTTTTGGCACTGAGACCATTGGCTTTGGGAAAAGGCTTAACTTTTTTGGCTCTGTGGTAGTTATTTCTCTTGCTCATCTTGAGAATAGATGGTAAAAGGGCTCAGATTAAATTCTGCCAATCCCCATTTCTAGAACAGCAGATCTGTAACAAATGGGTCGGGAGTAGGTATGTGCAACACAAACCTTTTACCCGTTCATCTCTGTTCTTCCTTTTGAAACTAGTTATAACTCCCAGAAACCAAATTTTAGAGTTCAGGTGCAAAGCGAATATTTAAAGAATGGGGAGAAAAATAGGAATAGGTCTGTTAGAGGTTTACATAGCTGCTCTGCAAATAGTCTCTTAAAATACCTGTCTACTGTGTGTCTGTTGTGGTAGGAGAAAGAGAAATGTGGGAACAAATTCAGACTGTCCTTTTCTCTCAAACAGGAAAGTGAGAGGTATGCGTACGAATGGCAAAGATGCTTGGAGAGTGCCCTGCAGGTAAGTGCACAGCCTCCTCCAAACCCCTTCCTCCTTCCTGTAGGTACCACCTCACCCACTGTTTAAGACCATACAGACATAGAAAGGGTGAGAATCAGCCCAAGTGGATTACAGCTTCTAAACCCAAAGCTGTCATGCAGCAGAAGCATTACTCCCTCACATAAAGATCCTGTCCTAATCTCCCTGTCAGTTGTGATTAGTTTGGCTTTTGCCTACGATTACAAGTTAACCAGTTACTGTGGTGGTCCTGCGTTGGGTGCCTCGTTCAGGGTATTGATAGCAGCGTCTGGCTCATCAGCACTGCTTGAGAAACAGGCTTTGGGCCATTCGTTCTCTGGTGATGGGTGTCAGGTATTTCACAGCCAGATCAGTGTTCCTTAAAATCTCTTCTTTGCATTTTTGTATCAGCCAAAGCTGTGAATGCTGCTATTAAACTAGACAGCAATGCATGCAACTCTCCAAACTATTATTTCAGTAATGAAAAGATTTGGGGGAATACATTAAGGTTTTAAATGTTCATATTTTCCCCCTGCTATAGTTATAGCTTGAATATATAAAAACATGTGATGGAGTATGGCAATCATTTATTTCATTTGCCTCCTTTTTTTTGCATAACGGCTTCTGTTGGGGACAATCTTGTTGGTAATAATTATTTTAAGGTAGATAACACCATCATCTTATGAAATTCATTTCCACCAGGTCATAAAGAAAGCAAATGATACCTTAAATGGAATCAGTAGTTCATCTGTTTGCACTGAAGTCATCCAGTCTGCCCAAGGCATGGAATATTTACTAGGTATGCTTTAATCTACCGTGTCTCTTACACTGAAAGTTCTCCTCTGAAAAACAGCAATACATAATCACTCTTTCCAAAATAGTATTATTTCTTACCTTAATCTTTGCCTGCATCTACATAATGAACAACTCCTCTGCTAAATAAATGTAATACTACTTTGGAATACCTGTCCATGACCACCTTTTGTGTGCCGTGCCTGCTTTGTGCTATTTCTGAGTTATAAGTTTCAGGAACCTGTGCTCGCAGTGAATTCTCTGCAATCCTCCACTGTGTTTTATGTCAACAGGGGTTGTTGAAGTCTACAGAGTAACAAAGAGAGTCGAACTGGGTATCAAAGCAACTGCTGTTTGTAGTGAGAAACTCCAGCAGCTGCTGAAGGATATTGATAAAGTGTGGAACAACCTGATAAGCTTCATGTCACTTGCTGCTTTAACGGTAAGACCCAAAATAAGTGATGTCTTTACTAAAAGAAATGCCATAATTATACATAAAGAGACTTCATGGGGTGCTCTAACTTTACAGTTTGTGTTTTTCTCTTGCAAAATGGCAATTTGTGAAATCCAATTTAAAGCGCTCTGTAAGAAAACACCATGTTTGTACATAAATAAGAGTTCTCTTAGTGTCCTAATGATTTAGGTGGTATTCTATGTGTCTGTGGACCTTTCCAATAAGGGAAATTTAGTAATATTTAAGCTATTTTAGGAAGCCAGGATAATGTGGACATACCTTGTCTTTGTAATATCCCTGCAATTAGTTTTAGTGCTCACAATACAAGAGCACACTAGGTAGCAACACAGGAATAACTGAACTATTATTTTGAACTGTTTCCCTTCTCTCTGCATTTGGAAATGCCTGAGTTTGTTTTGGTTCATGCTACAGACTAAATACCTTTCCCTCCTCTGAATAGAACTGCCAGAAAAAGCTCAGTTGCTCTGAGACAGTCTGGTGGGAGCTTGAGAGCTTTCTGCATAACTGGGCGAGTGTTACAAGGAGAGATGGTGAGGGGCTGGCTGAGGGGTGGCCCTTAGAGAGGCAGCAGCCCATAGGAAGGGTCTGCAAAGGGACTGGGACAAAGTGGGGCACATTGGGGCCAGATACAGAATAAATGCCACTAGAAGGCAAGGAAATCACTTTGCCGCTAAATGCCTTGCACTTTTTTGTGTATGTATGTTGCAGGAAATATGATGAGCAAAATGGCTTTCTTTATCCATGGTGAAACTTCTATTTTTTTAGGGAATTATCCATCTGTAGGTGCTTGATACCATCTTGCATAAGGGATCCCTTTAACTCAGTATATACCTAAGGAGTCTTTTAACTCTTAGTATCAGTACATCATGCCAAGCATCAATAAGCAGATCACTATCATGGTTATGTTTTCACTGACCATGTTAATTCGTGGCTTCCTTCTCGCAATGCAACTATGGCCACTAAAGAGTTTTGCTTCCCAGTAAACACTCATGTATAAGCAAAGGCCAGAGTACTTGGTTTCTGCTTGAAAGAACCATCTTCAGCTCACTGTCATTCCCTGCAAGACAGATATTATAGATGCTCAGTCCCTTTTTACACACCTTTTACACATTTTAGCCCTCTCCACTACAAACAGCTCTGGCAAGCAGGTATTTTTGGTGCTGTTCTGTGTTGCGCAAAGCCTGTCATGGTATGAAATTTATACTTTCAATATATTACTGCTTGGCAGGTGAAGTCGATAGACTGGGATTCATCTGTTTGAACTCTGGCACTGTTAACAGTAACAATCTAAAAAGCTATCAGGATCCTCTCCTGATTTAAGCAAGTGGATTAAAATTTAGTTCTTAAAGTGCTTTTTCTTGCAAGATTACAGGGATTACCTTGAAGTCCAGAGCTTGGCCACGTGTTCTCCGAGCTGCAGCAGCTCCTGGCTGGTAGCAGTCCAGATAGATTTTAAGCATAGTAGGAGCTGTGAGCAATGACTTCTCTTACACACCCATTACCTCTGAAGTTATTTAATAGACGGGGACTCCTCACTCCTGCAGTTCTCAAAATCACCCTTCTTTGTTCCTCTCCTCCACGGGGTCACTGGAAGGTGTGGAACCCACAGCTGGTGTCCCTGTCACGGATCCCAAATGATGCAGAAGTGCCAATTAAATAGAAGTATTTTAGCTCAGAGGCATGTGCTGGGAAAGGTTAATTTTATCTTTTAAAGGATTTTGTTACAGGGTAATTTTCTGCAGAGCCTTGTGGTTTTTCAGTGCAAATTAGAGGCTGACCTTCTCATTTGCTTCACTGGTGCATCTGGTAAACAAATATTAGAGTGCCTTTATTAATTTGATTGATCTACTTAAAGATTAAAGGGTGTTTTCTTCAGGATTCTAATTATTCTCCAGCCCTTCAGCAGGGGAGCGTGGTCAGCATACCAGGAGTGTGGATTAAGAGTACACGTGTTCTAGGATCACACCATTTGTTTAAGCTTCTTGCATCTCTAGTCACTGTTTTTATCTGCACACTATCTGAAAGCAAAACTTCAACACTTTTATACCGTCCTTATGCAGAGTTTTAAACTATGATTTATCTTGTGGCTGAAATGTAAGTGGAAAAGGGACTATATTAATTTATTCCTTATTTGCAGGATTATTCTCCCATCCTTTGCCTCTCTTTAACCTGAGCTTGTGTATGGCTGCTGACCTTAATTCTTCTATGGCTTGGTTAACCTTAATACTTTGTACTTCTGTGCCATATTCTAGCTTCAGAAGTAACCTTAGGAAAGAATAACAACTGCCCCTTTTTGATCAGGCAATGATACAGAATCCAGGACAATAAACACCAGCACAGACACCACTTCAAATGTGAGCAGTGGAAGCTGTGCTGGCCCATGCCTGCTTTCCTTGCAGCTGCACAAATAGCTGTTGCATACCACTGTTTATCTTCGGCCAGTTCTTAATGCACCGAGTTGAAATGGAGCAGCCGCCGCCTGGGCTCTCTCCTCAGAAGTTTCTTCCCCTTTTGATGTGGGAATGTGGAACTTAAGAACTCTTTCCTTTGTAGTCTAACCCTTTTTTCAGGAGCTTGAGTGTTATAAATTAATGCTGGTGGAGATTGCATGGCAGGATTGCAAATACATACTAATGACTTCGATTAAAACCGTGCAGCAGTTTATGCAGGAATGTGTTAGGTCATCCCTGCCGTGGCTCTTGGGAGCAACCAGATTGATAAGTTTTATGATGATGTCTGAAACGTTTTCAGTCACTTAATGCCTAAATTTTATTGTCTCGTTTCTTCAGCCAGATGAAAACTCACTGGATTTCTCTTCTTGTATGCTGCGTCCGGGGATTAAAAATGCCCAAGATCTTGCCTGTGGAGTGTGCCTCCTAAATGTGGATTCAAGAAGTAAGGTAAGTAGAGCAGCCTCTACTGTTAAACTCAGTTTTAATTGACAGTTTGGACTTTCATTTAGGCCTTGGGTGTATTTAAAACGTTTTCATGGCTATAATTTATAACTGGAAGTGGCAAAGGCAAAATCTGACCTGTAAATGGGACTCAAATAGTCCTGTGTTCACTGGGTTTTGGGTATGACACAGATGTGGATAAAGGGTTAAATTGTTCACAGAGGGGGAAAACTGGGAAACTAAGACTTAAAAAGTATATATATATATTTTAAATAAAACTCTTTTAATGACTTTTCTTTATGAAATGCACCTCTGAGGCTCACCAGGAGGGGACTCTTGCACTTAGCAGAGCTGGGAGGGAATCCCAGGATGTGTACAGGGTAATGCCAACCCATTAACATACACGGGCAGTTTTGCTGACTTTTTGGTTTCAACGTTATTTCAGAAAGAAGAGAAACCTGTGGAAGAGCTTCCTAGAAAAGTATGAACCTGTAAAAACATATTCTCTATAGAATCATTCTTAGTTGAGTGTGGGAGGCTGAACTGGCTTTCAGCTGTCATTCTCAATTGTATCAATCATTAATCCTTTTCTTCTAGTCATCTTTTGTGACCGTAACACTTGATCTGATCAACTAACATGCTCTAGAGCCTCCCCTTTGTCTTGTCTGCATGCTTGTATCTTGTGAATAGCTTCCTGGTTTTGTGCCTCTTCTGTTGTGTGGTAGAAAATGCACTGCAGTGAGTTTCTGAATTTGTAGCTGCCTGTGTGTCTGTTGCAGGAGAGGGGGAACTGTAGGGGTTTTTTGCTACAAATATTGACTTTTGGCTATATGTAGTAGGCAATGGCATTTTTAGCAATCTCTGCAGGAAATCCAGGGTGTGGGGAACAGGGTTAGAATGGGGTTTTTTAAATAGGTGGCTGTGAAGCCTTGGAAAGTATCTCCTAGCAACAAACATTGAGATGTTTTAAGCTTGTTCACGGCTTCACACACTGTTCAGAAGCTCCTATTGTAAAGCAGCTCCAATTAACAAAAGAAAGTAGATCAGATTCAACCTGAAATAACACTAATATCAAGAATGGCACCTGCCTAAATCACAGCAAAATTTGAGCAGGTGAAATAAGGGCAGTAGCTACCCACTGGCTGGCAGAACAAGCTTTTAGCTCGTGTGGATCTGTAGCAGAACTAGAGGATGGATGAAACAAGGTGAGTTAGTTGCCAGGCATGAGGTCAGGCAGCAGCATGCTAATCAGATGGCTCCTTACCAGGGCATAAGAGGCAAAGTGCACATCAGGTGTGATGGATGGAGCTTTGTCCACTTGTAAACCCTTTGCCGGCTAAAGTAGAATGTTGGGTGTTCAGAGTGAGAGGGTCCCACCACACTGTGCCATTCTGGGGTGATACCTGGGCAAGAGCCATTTTCCACTCGAGTTTCCAGATCCAGTAGATGAGACTGTCACACTCGTTCCAATTCTTGTTATTTTAGGCCTTCAATTCGGAGACAGATAACTTCAAGCTGGCGTATGGAGGGCACCAGTACCATGCAAGCTGTGCAAACTTCTGGATCAACTGTGTGGAGCCAAAACCTCCAGGTCTCATTTTGCCAGACCTGCTCTGAAAGCAGTTGCACTGAAGATGGAATATCGGGTCTGATAATGCAGGACACTTGGGGTAAATGGTGTGATAGGGTAAGTGGAAAGGCCTGAGGTATGTGGTTAGTGGTTGAGATTTGAGTTTTGTACCCACCAGGTTAAAGCCACCATCACATACAAATTGCTCATGAAGAATTTCACTTGAAAGGGATAAGGTTTTGGAAATAACCAGGAAAAAAAAGTGTAGCGTGGCAAAAAAAGCAGCATTTCAGTCTTTCTAAGGTGGAAGCAGGTTAGTCTTTATATAAAGTGCAGTCTGCTAACCAAGTGCATAAACCTGAGAGAGGCCAGTACCCAGCTTCCAAGAAAAACTGGAATACTGGACTGATTTGCACAGAAGTGACCACTTAAATACTTGAAGGGCAGATTTGCAAACAAATCTTTTGGTATATGGACCATCATGTTTTTCTTTATTTGCTGCTCTAATATTACGATGCACGAGTCACAGTAACTTTCAAGGCAAAATGAATTATTGACTTAGAAGGAATCAGGCTGCAGAGCCACTATATTTATACTTCCACTGATCTGTACTGTAAATTACACTGTATTCATGTGTGTAACTGGTTAGTACTGGGGGATAAGGACTTGAAGGAATTGTTGGCATTTTCCCTATAATATCTGGATTCTTTAGTACAGGCAGCTGGATTTTAAACCTTGTCTTGTTTGCTGTTGTAAATACAGACAAGCTCTTTCCTTGGTTTGTTATGCTTCCCCTGATCCTTTGGTAGTTCTGTGGCTGCATCACTGTTGAAAACTGGACTCCACTGATAGCCACGTGTCTGCTCCTGTGTGTATATATGTGTATTACCTCTTTCGCACCTTAACGCGCCTTTCTCGATGGGATGCCTGCGTGTAACTTGTGCAGTCTAGTGCTCCCTGTAGTAACGTGTTTCTCTGACTCAGAGCTGGCAGCACGAGATGGCCCTGAGCTGCTGCTGCAGGTGGGTGTGATTTAACCCTGCAAGGTGCTGGTGGGCTGAAGCAGGCTGGGTTTTGAAGCAGGGCGTTGCTGTTGCTTATGGTAGGTACACCTGTATGGGCAGAAGGAGGTCAGTAGAACAGACTAGAATGTTACACATATGTCTAAAACACCCAATTTTCTCTTCAGATGCAATATGCAGATGACAGTGCAATCAGCTCTAGTGCTAGTAACAGATTTATAAACCCAGTGGGAGCTTCATGGCATTATTGCAAGAGCCTTATCACAATACAGTCTTCCTCAGTCTGCAGTGGAGGACGTGGGGTCTATATCCATCAGGTACAACTTGCTGCTTAATTCTTTGACTTAAGTTTCTCAGATCTCTAGAAGAATCTCCCTTCTTTCCAAAGATACCAACAGCTTTTCCAAGTCTTGACTCTGTTATAAGCAGCCAACACTGGTTGGTTATTTGCTGAAATAGAAATTACAATGAGGAAAAATGATGCTTCATATTAAAAAAAAGGCTTAGTTGTACTGAACTGTTAATTACACCAAATGGAAGCATCTTGGCTCCCAGGAGTGCCAGGTGTCTGGCCCCTTATTTACACAAATTAAACCAAATCATCTCGCTGTCTGAAATTAGCTCCTTCTTGAAATAAGCATCTTGTGCCTCCAGCCACAAGCTCACGCTCATCGAGAGGCGGCTTTTCCCTCGCGTGACGGTGGCTCCTGCCTTCTGTTGCCCAGTAATTAGCTGAAAAGGGGCAGTCGCTCCCTGCCTGCTCCGCATTTCCCTTGTTAGGTGTGTTCATTAGTCAGCACCGGAGCTTTTGGAGCACAGACATGGTTTCCCATCTCAGTTAGGGGCTGCTGTACCGGTGCGAGTGTTCCCGCTGCTGTCAGGGCTCCGCGTGGCACAGGAATCCAGCTCTTCCTTTCCCATCCTGAATTCCAGCAGCACTCCAGCATTGCATGGCTGGAAGCAAACGCCTCTCCTTGCTGCTACCGAGGGGACTTCTCGAGTGGTTTGGAGTGGCTGGGCTGACGCAAGGGCTGCTGCTTATGAAATGCTATATTGGGAAAGGGAGTTTATTGTTAGCGCGGGTTTCCACCGCAGCCCCTGCACACTTAGCTAGATAGGATTCTTGTTTTTCCTAATTAAAAGAGAATGCCACAAATAAAAGAAGCCACAATGTGAAACTTAAAGCAACCATTATTTCAACTACAGCACCAGCTGTACTGACATAAAAGCATTTTTCAGTGATGTTTTCCTTGCACTTGTTAAGCAGGTGAGTTCCTTCTCTGAGGTGCATCCAGCGTGTCTGTTGGACCACAAAAACAAGGAATTGACATTTACAAGTATAATTGCAGCAGAGCTAAGTGAAGTATGACACCACTGCCTGCTTGCTGCCTACCAGAGGGAAGGCACAGGCAGCGCTATGGCGTTTGTGGCAAGCAGAAAGCGTTCTGAGCTGCACACCTTTACGTCATGGGAATATCCCAAAAGGTTTGCATGTTGATACCCTCGATAAAGGCATTGCACAAGGAGGATCATCTCACATCTCCTAGTCATTACAATGACTCACTGTTGCATTCGGCATCTTCTCAGCTACTGCATTGCCAGCCAAAGCCCAGTGTCCTTGCAATCTGTATCCAAGGTTACAGTATTTTCTACAGTACTTCATAACAGACCACGTTCCCCCCTTCCTTTGCATACGGGCTGATGGACACGCTGCCTTTCGCTTTGGTTGTCTTGAATGTCATGACTGTAACTCCTCCTTCTGCATGTGTTCTTCACTAGAAAAGAGAAACTGGATTTTCTTCTCTGTATTTAACGTACGTGTTCTCTGGAGCTGCCTTGGGGTTACCTTTGGGAAGTGATTTTTTTTTTATCTATTTGTGTATATTTGGTATTCTAAGGGATTATTTGCTTGGCTATTTAATATATATATTGCTTTATCTGGCTGTATTCCCAATGCATCTGTGCACTGCACTTTTTCCATGGGGATGCTGGGGAGCGAGCAGAGCATTCCCTGCCCATCCATTCCCACATCGTGGTTGAGCATCTCCCTGAACTTGCTGAGGTTCTTTGTGGAGTGGGAACTCTTCTGTTCTGTGCTTGACTCTTCCTCTTTGGCAGCAGCTTCCCTTCACCTGGGTTGGTTTGAGCAGCTCCTTCCTTGACATTCGTGCAGTATTCATGAAGTGATAGTGAAGTTCAAGCTAAGGGTGGGAAGCAGCTCATGAGAACCCAAGGAATGCTCCAGTTCCTGGTTAGCTACAGGTCAGGTTATTAAACTGGAAACAAAACCTGCCTTTGCAATAAAAGCTGCTATTGTGCAAGCTGCTTCTTTCAGAAAGATCTCTTTTGTTTGCTCTCCGGACCTGTCTTGAATTCCAGTTCTCAATATTAAAATATAAATGTCATAATTTTATGAAGTGGTCAGAAAACTTCTCTTTACATTGTGATTCTTTATCCTGCCCTCGGGGCGAACGTTGTTTCTCCTGTAGAAGAGGTTTTGTGATCAGTAGTTGGAGCAGGTTTGGTTTGTGCAATGCTGGAGTCACTGCTGGTGTTTTAAAGCTGATGAGAAGGATCTGATTGACTTCAGTGCATTGTGAACTCCCTCGATTCTTGCAATGGTTTCTAAATCCTGTGTTGAGATTCAAACCTTGTATTCAATAAAGAGCCTGTTTCGTATCTGACCAACCTGTGAAGTGGCTTGTTCCAGGATGCAGCTAGGAAAAACATTGGGTTTGCTGCTTGTTGGTGCCAAAGGTGTCATCTCCATGGGGGGAGCTGCTCCATGGAAATACCTGGGCAGGGAGAAACCTTCCTGTGAGAAGGAAAACACTCCTGTAAAACGTCTTCTGTTGAGTGAACACAAGAGGGACTTTGGCAAAGAAACACCCACAAGTATTAATACCACGGTGCTGCTCCATCATATAATCCCTAATGGGTATTTCAGGTGGATTCTTCATTTCCTAATGTGCTTTATTAGGCAATTATATTGTTTTTATAGGTTTTAACTTTCCCTTTTGTTTAAAAGTCTCACTCTTGATGCTTGCCTGGCTGAACATTAGATCTTCCCCTCCCCTGGGTACTGGGACTTCATACTGTGTATATAGTCTATATAATAATTCAAAGCAGAGTATTTTTACCTCCAGTTTTTATATAGACAATACTGTTAAATCAGACACAGTCCATTTCGTAGGAGAAGTTCAATTTTGCAAGCAGACTCCAGCTTTAGTGTGTCTTTCCCTTTTGAAATGTCAGTCTCCAGCCTAATGATCAGTCTTGATTTTTACCCTCTAGTTCCTTTTCTCACTGCCCATTTCCCTGGTTTAACTCATGATAAAAATAGAGAGGTGAGCAGAATGTGTTTTGTAAATGGATGGTGAGTCTCCTGTGTCTGTCACTGAAACCAGGACACGACCATGAAACCCGAACTGGGTGCAGATGATGGCAAAACCCCCTTTTATTCCAGTGGGCTAAAAACTCCTTCTTTCTCAGCTGAAAAGCAGGAAGAAACTTCCATTTCCCAGTGTGGGGCTGTGCTTTCTGCTCTGATGCTGAAGGATGATTTGATATTGTTGGGAAAACTGGGGTGGAAGTATTTGGGGGGGGGTGTTAAGTGCAGTTTGGTCCAAGAGCATCCTGGATAATGGCAAAGAGAAGGGTTTGGAGGGGGAATGGGGAAATATCTCAGACTTTTTGGCCCTGGAGCCCTTGCAGTGGTGAGGAGTTTGCAGCAACTTGTTTCACAGTGTGTCTCCATGTGGCATTAATGCAATGTTGAAGCTGTGACCAGCCTCATGACTTCTGTGCCCACAGGGGTTGGGAGCACTCTTGTGCCACCAAACCCCCTGGTAAGTGGCCCTGGGCCCAATGTAAAGCTGTGAACCTGCACAGCCATCCCCACTGACCTTGCTGGACCTCTGAGGAGCATGGAACTCCTGGAGCACCGTGTCCTTGCCCGGTGAGTGTAAGGAAGCGGCACTGGCCAGTCTGGGAACACTCTGGTCTGTACAGTGAATTTGACACTTCTGGTCAAAGCCTCTGCATCCAATTCACTCTGTTCCAGACTTTTATCTTGGAAAAGATCATTAAGATCATTGAGTCCAAGGTTGTTGTGTGGAACAAACCTTTAACCACATCTGCTGTTCCTTAAAAACCTCAGCTTCAACTGGGGCTAAAGTAGATAAAACTTTTGATATAGCCAAATTAATTGCCTGGGTTTTGTAACAAGGATCAGGAATTGCAGGACACCTGCACGGATTGTAAAGTGATCAGCCAAGCGACGGGAACAAACCACAGCACCTTCCTCAAGACTGAGGTCCAGCTTTGTTTAAAGCTGCTGCTCAGCGTTACACCATGTTCTCACTGTTACCTGAGGTGCATTAGTGCAGTTCTGAAGAGGAAACCAACACATGTTCTTCTTTAATCTTTATTGATTTTTGTGTTTTTTACAAGTATAGAATCTCATTTAGATCAGCTATCTCAGCATCCAGCAATCTGCTTATTCCTCCTTCAGAGATGCAACAGAGGACACGAGCGTCTCGGCGAGGAACAGACTTGCCTTGCTCTCCCCATGGTCCTGTCAGTGCTTCAGTGAAACCATCCTGGAGGCAGCGGCTCTGCCATGGGGAGGCTTCTCCCACACTGGGGTTGGAATCATTCTCCTCGCACACAGAACAAGGCAAAGCCTTCTCCATGAAGCCATCCTTGCCCGGGAGGGTGAGCAGGTCGCCGTTCTGCGCAGAGCAACTCTAGAATGCAGCATAACCTTGAGGACATGGTGATGTAGAAATGGGCTAAGGCAGGTCACGACCATGCTTAGGGCTCAGTAATCAAGAGGATTTACCTACTTCCAGTTTCCTGCTTGGTTGATGATGGATGACACGGCCCAGCCCCTTCGGAAGGTGGCCATGCACAGAGTCCCCTAACCATCTCTCTGGCTGTCCAGTGTGGGCAGGGTCACCCTCTCGCTCTGTCTCGAGCCACGTTTGGACCAGATCTCTGCTTACTTCCCACCCACAAAGAACACCAGCACTTTTCAGTAGTGTATCCCAGGACTATTGCCCCGGCATGGAAGGAGTGAAAAAGGATCTGGTGTTTATTTGATCTGGATTGTTGAAGTTTTACTTGACTTGTGGCTGACAAGGACTGACTTCACTCTTTTTGTACTTTTATCATTTTTTTGTTTTTTTTTACTTTTAATACAGATTAAGAGCTGACTAAAGATCTCGAACACTATATACTGAGAGTCACTACGGGTGGTAAAGAAAACAGCAGCACTAGCACCACACCACCTGCCTGCCTCTTGGAAGAACCCACCACCCCGGAGCAGGACCTCGCTCCTCCCGTGCTAGTGCTGCTCCCAAGCCTCTATAGGGATCTGCAAGGAAGCAAATAAGCTATTAACGAAATATCCAGGCTACCGCATCACAAAGCACGCTTTGTTCATCAACTCTGCCAAATGCCTTTCAGGCCTTTCCACCTAGGATACTAATAAACTGACTAAAAAAGAGGGGGAGGCTTTATGGAAGGAATAAACTTATAAGGAGACCTTATTCTAAACCAGAGAAATGCGGGGGGAGGGGGGGAATCCCTGTAGAGAGAAATGCTTTGAAGGGGATCGTTGGCCTTGCAGGTTAGTGAGGTGAGAATTAGTTGAGGTTCTGCTGTATGGTAAAGAACCAAAGTTGGCTGTAGAAGGAGAAGGGAATGTCCCCAGTCTGGTTGACTCAGAACAGCGCGTCCCTTCTGTTGTGCTCCCCATCTGCAGTCCCATTAAATCCCCCAGTAAGGCATCAGGGGTCTCCTCTCTCTCTCATAAACGTCTGGGATGATGCCATAGGGTGTCTGTACCATTTTAACCGTCGTCTTCCCAAAGAGCTTCCTCTCGTAGTCTATCAGTTGCCTCCAGAAGCCCACGTTGGGGCGTATAACGGGGCGTCTCGATTTGACCCAGTTGTAGGCCTCGAAGAGGGACACCTTGTGGTACTTCATCAGGTAGGCGATGCAGAGGGTGGCCGACCTGCTCACGCCGGCGGCGCAATGGACTAAGGTGGCGCCGTGCTTCCGCGCCACGCTGTTGATCTTGTCGGCGACGCTGTCGAAGTACAGGGAGATGGGAGCGTTGGGCATGTCAGCCAAAGGCACTTTCACGTATTCAAACTGGGGCCAGTTGAAATTGGGAATCTCGATGGTGGCATTGATAATGCAGGTGATTCCCCGGGAGAGGAGCAGGTGCCGGTTGGAAGCGACGCTGCCCCGGCTCAGGTACAGCGAGGGGGTGATTTGGGCAATGCCCCCCAGGGCACCTTCAGAAAGCATTCGTGGAGCCATCAGAGTTCTCGGTAAGGAGTTGTGGCTTCTGGAGGTCATGGAGGATCTTGGCACTCACGCTTCCATTATGGGAAGAGATCCAACGGGATCTTCAGCCAAGGGAAGGATTGTCCGGCCTGGTGGTGCAAGGACAGCAAGAGCTTCCTCCGCTTAGTCACTGCAAAACACAAGCAAGGCCACATGAGCGGGCAGCTGACTGAGGAGACCGGGTCTAGGCAAGGGAAAGGAGAACCCAGCTCGCCCTGCTGTGGCCTGGCAGAGCTCTGTGGGGGAAGGTGGTTCTGGTTTGCACAGGGCTCATTACCGTGAGGCCCCCGGGCACTGCCTGGACAGATACTAACCAAAAACTCTTCCAGCCTAATTAGCTCCAATTACTCGTCAAGGGTTTAGGCAGGTACCTGTGGGCCCGGCCAGCACGGATTAGCACGTGGAAGATTACCTGCACCTTCTCCATGCTCAAAAGCAGCAACTTCACAACTGGCCACAGTCCAAAGGGATGGTGAGAAACTGCTGCAGATGCCAGCGCTTCAGCCAACCCTGCCCTCGCCCAGTGCCACCCTGCTCCTTTTTGAGGTGTAGGAGAGGCCCCGCCAAAGTACACAGGCAGAAGAAAGCTGCTGGGTGGAAGGGCCATGAGTCACGTCCATCCACATCAGTCAGCGGCTCTCGGCTGGGCCGGGAAGTGTGGAAAGAGTGACCTGGTTATGTCAGGAGCTGAGAGCAAAATCGAAGCACAGGCTGGGACAAGGGAGGCTCTTTCCTCTGCTCTAATGACTGAGTAATGCTTTGGAGACAGACTTGCTCTGCAGAGGCTTGGGCTTGCCTGCATGAGCCACGCATCCCCGACTGAGGCACCCAGGAAGGAGCCCCACTTTTATTTCCCCTACTCCTTTTGGACTTCTCTGAAGCCACTGGAGAAGCCTCAAGCAACGGGATGAGCCCCAGAGCATCAATATTGCCCGTCCCTTTTAGCTGCGTGATCTCCAGCCAGAGATGGGCCATAGGAAGGCTCCGGCCAGCACAGGCTGGGGAGTCCCTGCTCTGCCCAGGTACGTCTGAGCCCACCAAAGCATCACTGGGCACCACATGGAGGGGACCTGGGGGACACTGTTGTCCCTCCAGCAGTTAGCTCCAGGTCAGAGGGTCCTCAAAGGGCTGAGAGCCCCTGAGTGCAGCCCTGACACGACAGCACAGCCCTGCCTGCATCCCGTGCTCCAGGAAGCAGCGGCAGGTCTCAGCAGCAGCTTGTACAGCTGCCAGGGGATTTTTGGCATGGCTTTGCAGTACGGTAACTTAATGAGCATAACACAGGCTCCTCTGTGGCTCGTTCCCTGCTGGCAGCTACTTGAGCAGCCCCTGAACCATGGGCCCAAAGTGCTGGTGCTGCAGGAGTTCCTGCCCCAACAAGAAGAGTTTTGGTGCAGTGGGGAACGCTCGGCTTCCCCTGCAGACACCCCACCGCAGCCACCCAGCTGGAGCAGCACGGAAAGGCATGTTCTTCCAAAGGAATAAAGTCCTTTGAGCAGGGGAAATCCCTGCTGTCAAGTAGCTGTTACTGGTAACACAAAGGATTTGGGCACTTACCCTTGGCAAGGAAGTGTCCTGCTCCAGATCACCAACCGGCTCGCGGATGAGGTGGGCTGCTGAAGGTGGGATGTCTCACAGAGCACATCCAACACTGAGCTGGGGAGAGAACAGAGTTCATGGGGTTTATTGGGATCTGTGCTGGACCCAGACACGATCCCAGGCAGCCCCTCTGCTGCCGTATGTTTAACCACCCAGTTTAGGTGCTTGTCGAAGAACTGGGAGCAGCATTACAGTGCTGGTGGGCCCAGAGGAGTCCGAGGCTGGCACAGAAGTCATGGCTCAAACAAATACAATAGTTTAAGTAATTAATTTGCTCTAATGTCTCCTTCAGCACCCGCCAAGACGCTCGCCCAGTCCCAGGTCCAGGTCTGTGTTTCTTCTCGTGGGACCCAAAGCGCATTCCTGGGACCAGCTGCCTGGGCCTGTTCACTGCTGGAATTACAGGGACAAACGGGAGGACAGGAGCAGCATCCCCTTGTTCTATTTCCCCAACCAGACCAGAAATACCTCAAGTCCCAGAGTGCAGGTGAGGCAGCCTGCTGGGAAGTGCTGCTGGACCATGGCACGGTGGCTGCCAGGGAGGCTCTGGGGAGCCAAGACCAACACAACAGAGGCCAAATGACAACTCCAAACGGGGTTTTTAATGGCTCACCTCCCTTGAGGATGGCTGGGAGGCCTTAGTAGAGGCTGACCTGCAAATGTGCTGTGGGAGAGACTGGTGGGAGCTGCTGGGGCTCCTCGTCCTACTCACAGCCCAGGGCCTCTGGTGCAGGGCAGAGCATCCCAGGACTCACCTGCCCTACATCCATGGGGCTGCACCCGCTCCCCACGGGCACACGGAGCGCTCCTCGGGGCGGTTTGGGAAGGGCTTCGGCTGCTTTCCATAAAGTGGTTCCTGTTTGCAGGCACCAACTGATCCGGGCATTTGCATGTGACAGGCTGGGCTCGCTCGGCAAACTCTGCCAGCAGCCAAGTGGGGTGCACCGAGCACCCCCGGGACAGCATCACACGGTCAGTGATCAGCAGCCTCCTGCCACGGGACACACTGCTCCACCGGGAAGAGCGGCGCACGCCAGGGAAGTGTCCATCTATCCCACCTCTGCTTCCTGCCACCAGCAGCAATGGGGTGGAATTGGGGCCAGCCGGGACCACCGGCGGGTGCCCACAGCCCCGTATCCCCCTCACTCACCAGTTCCCTGGGGCTCCAAGGGGCTGACACTGAGCAGCATGAACCAGAACAGCTCTCACCCAGAAGGAGTTAATGTTCTGGAGAGGAGTTCCTTATATAAGCAAGAGATGAGGCTGTTCCCAAATCCCTGGCAGCTGAGGCTGCTGCTGCCCAGCAGGAGCAGATGCTGGGGGAAAGATGCTCCGGAGAGGGGCAGGTCCCACATCTCTTCCCATGTCCCGCAGCAATCCCAGCAGGAGCTGGCTGGGATGCCTCCGGCTGCCACACGCTGTCTGAGGCATGTGACAGAGCCGCGGTGCCCACACGAACCGGGCTGAGCAGCTGCTGGCTTGCAGGAGCCTGGAAATGGAAAAGGGCCTCATCTGCCATCAGCAGAGGCTGATGGAGATCAGGAGCTTCCAGCAGGCTTATAGGTGTGAGCCTCATCTGCCCCTGAAGCTGCACCTCCTCCCAACCCTCCTGCCTGGCCCCAGGACAAAGGCTGCCTGAATGCTGCCCTGCTCCCATCAAACTCCCTTTGCCTTTCCCATCGCACCCGCTGGTGCAGCCACTTGGCACCATCTCGTGTGAAACAAACCCCACGTCTCCTTCCACTTCTCCTTGGTCCGAGTTTCTGAGCGGCTGCATCCCGAAGGGATGGGATGTGGTGGTGGTTTCCTGCAAAGGGTTTAATTCCCAGAGGATGCAGCCCTTGGGTAAAGACTGGCTGGTGCTGGGCTGGGAGCAACCAGGTGCTCCTGCTGCCGTCCTCGTTTGCTGAGCTGACTCGTTAATGGATTAATCCATCTTGTAGCACTCAGCAAATCCCTCCCTAGGCTCTGCTCTGGTATTCCCCATGCACAGGGACCAGTTGGTGCTGGAAGGGAGCAGGGGGTCCCTGTTGGCACAGGGGTGGGACCAGCCTCCTCCCTCCCCAGCAGATTGGTGGGTTCTGCCATGTCCCTCATCGGCATAATTAGGGGTGGGGGAACCAAGTGGGGAATTACAGCCTGGACATGACTCTGGTCTTCAAAGCCTGCAGGTCCTTTCCACACAGCTCCTGGCCAGCACCCTCCATGGGTGGCACCTCATCCTGCACCCACCAGCTCTCCACTGCTCAGGTAAGTCTGGCTGGCTCCTGTTGGGCACTGTGTGTGTTTCTGCTGTGCCTCGAGGTTAAGCTCTGTGTGGTTCATCTGTGGTCAGGCCCACAGGGAGATGGGGCAGGCACTTTGCCCATGGTGGTTGCTCCTGTGGGAGGCTGGTGGTGCACACCTTTGTAGGGTTGACCGGTGTGATCCTGGTTTGTATCCCACCTGGGATGGATTTCCTGGCTCCTCTCCAGGCAAGGGGGGTTCTGAAGCAATACAGGGATGCTGCTGGGGTGGTTTGTGGATCCAGTGGTCCCGTGCCTCAGAGGGGTTCCTGCTGGCAATGCTCGTGGCTCTGTTCCTCCAAGTCTTGCTACAGCTGGAGTTTGTTTCTCTTGCTTTTGTTCCCTGGAATGCATCCTGCTAAGAAAGTTCCCACAGGAAAGCATTCCTGGTTCCAGGACCTCCTGAGAAAGGCTTGAAAACACCTCTGAAAGCTCATAAGACAGAGGCAAACAGGCAGATGTTAGTTAAACATGCTGTGATCTCTGGGACAGGAGGGGAGAGCCTTGTTTGTTGGTCTCTAGACAATGGGTTGGCAAGTCTGAGCTGCTGCTTTCTTGTTTCGGTGCTGCTGGATGGTTTCTCTGATGTTTTGGGAGGTTTGGGGGGATTTTCCCTTTTTTAAGGGCTCTGGCTTGCGAGCAGAGGCTGCGGCTTGTTTCTGAGGGACGTGAGTAAGACTTGCAGCTTGTGCTGGATTCTGTGTCAGCAACGTGGCGCTGTAGCTGGTACCTGGCAGGGGTGAGAGCATCTCCAGGCCCTTCTCCCCCTGGACCAAGTGGAATTCTGCAGCTCTGTGACTCGATGGGTGGGAAGGGCCGGCTGGTCCTGCTCTGGCTTTGCTGCAGAGACACTGAAGCCCCTGGTTGTATTCCCAGAGCATCGTCCGGGATTCGAGGCAGGTCTGTGTGCTGGGTGTGTGAAATGTCAGTGCTGAAGCAAACCCTCTCCCCCTTCCCAGGAGAGCAGAAGTTATTCATTTCGGAGATGACAAACGCTCCCTAATGCTGCAGTAAAGAGAAGAGTCAATACTGCAGGTGCTGAAGGAACGAGCTCAGGGCTCTCCTGGCCAGGCTGAAGCAATCTGCTGCTCAGAAATGGTCGTGGAGAACAGCATTGAGAACAGATCTCAGCAGAGAGCACAAAGTGCAGCCGTCCTCAGGGTCAGGGCCTGCTTGTGCTGGGTCCAGGGGAGTTGAAGTGGGCCTGAGGCCAACGGGTGCCTGCTTATCCTGGGTGCCACAGCAGTCACCTGGCAGAGCTGAGAGGGGAGGATGTGTGGGGACCGCCGGCTCCGTGCTCCTCTTCCCATCCGTTTGCTGTGCTGGGTCTTTGCTTTCTGCCTTTGGTTGTTGTGGATGTGCTCCCAAAGCTGCTACCAGCTCCTCTTGGGAGCGTGCTCCAGAGCCATCAGCACACAAGGGATGAGTGGTTTGGTTTTGAAATGGGAAGCCAGGGAAGCAGGAGGGGACAGATCAGGGCTGACAGAGGATGCCTGGACTGAGCCCTCATTGATTCCTGCTTGCAGCCGGCATTATCCTCTTGGGTGAGCACAGGGTTGAAGCTGTCGGGTGTTAAATCCAGATAATAATCTGTGTACCCAAAGCTGTGAGCAGGCCTGGCTGCTTGTGCAGCACCCAGCACGACCGGGTCCTGTGCTTGTGACCACACACCGGTAACTTCCCAAGGGTTTCAGGCACAATAAACTCCGAGTACGGCTATGAAGGTCCTGAGCTTGCCCTTGCTCAACAACCCCAGATCAAACACATTCATTCCATGAGCACAGCCTTGTTCCAAGGTGCAGCTCTGCCTCCTCCACACAGCAGGAATTCGGGCTGCTCCCATGATCTGAGCCAGCTCTCAGGGCTGATGATCCCTAATCAGCCTGTCCCTGCCTGCTGTGATGCTGCCTTTGGAGAGGTGATGGCAGCATCACAGCCCATCTCCCTTCCATGGCACCAGCAGCATGCCCAGTGCTCTGGCCAGGCTTGGGGAACACCAGGACCTTGCAATGCTCCTGCCCCCGGGAGCAGTGTCCTTGCTCTTGCAGCCAGTCTCTGCTCATGCAGGCACATCACACCACCGAGCCTCAGTCTGCGACCAAGCTGTTGAGGTTAATACACTGAGTAAACTTATGAGGGGTTAACAAGCAATTGTAAAACGCATGGGTAGCATTGCAAACATTCACAGACCATCAGGGCATACGTTATAGTTAGGACGTGTAAAACACATGTTGGGCTGAGCTCCTAAACGTCTAGCAGAGCTCTGGATTCCTCCCTGCTCTGCGAGCCAAAGCCTGGCTCCTGCTTTGCTGTTCTCCCGGCACCGAAGGAGCTGGATAAACGGGTGGTGAGGTTTTTGGAAGGATCCATCCGAGGATGCTCCTTGGCTCTCCCGTGTGCAGGGGAGGCAGCTCCCGCAGAGCCTGCCCACGGGCACGCTGCACGTGCCCTGCTCCCTGCCACGCAGCCGCCTCTTCCCCGCTGCTGCGGAGCAGGATTGGGATCAGGCAGAGCTGCTTCCTCTCTGCTGCACAGCTGGGTCCTGCCGGCAAAGCCTCTGCCACAGGGATCGCTCCCAGCCGGTGTCCGGGATGATGGGAGCAACCTGGAGCATGCTAGTCTTTATAACCCCTGTGTGATACAGCCGGGGACAAGGTTCCCTCTGCAACAGGGTTTGATGTAAGAGAAACAAACCATCATTCTTGTTAAAGCAGTATCTGTTACATGGGAGCTGCTGGCTCCAGTGTGCCTGGGGGAAGCAGTGGGGGCACAGGGCTCCCAGTACAATGTGGCCATCTGTATCGTACTTAAAACCTCCGGTGGGGTGCCTGAAACACCCTTTACAAACCAGGATTAAGCATTGAGGAGGCATGAACGGGATCCTACAGTTGTGCGTGGCATCGGTTCTGTGCTCAGCTGAACACCAAGAGCTGGTTTCAAACCCTGAGTGGAGATATTGGCTGTTCTGAGAGCTACAGCTTATTTTGGTGCCAGCTCATGGCATCTGGATTGCAGATGGAGTTTAGAAAAGCTCCCCTGCTCCATCACCTGCTCCCTGTGTCCGTGTGTGACATGGGGGACACGGAGCAACCTGCTCTAGTGGAAGGTGTCCCTGCCCATGGCAGGGGCTTGGAACTGGGTGAGCTTTAAGGTTCCTTCCAGCCCAAACCGTTCCATGAATCTATGCTCCAAATGCAGCCTGACTTTCCGAGGGGGGTCTCTGATAAACCTGACTGTGACACAGCCCCTGCTGGAGGAATCCCTGTGGATTCCAGGCAGGAGTTGCCCACACTTCCCAAGGCCAGGCAGCAGTTCAGCACGGGGCAGTAAAAGCGGGAATCAAGAGCTGAAGGGAGAGCAGCAGGAAAGCAGGATGGGAATGGGCTGGTCATAAGGAATGAGGTCACCTCTGAGCACATCCATGGGGTTGCTTTAGGTAACAGGAAGAGAGGCCAATTTTCATCAATTAGTTGGAAATCAAGTTTACGTGTGGCAGCAAACACTCCCTGTGACAGCAACACAAGCACTGGGATTCCTGCTGCTGGGATTCCATAAGCTGCTGCTCAGCCTCCCAACGGGAAAGGACCCTCAGTGCTGCAGGTGGGATGTGGATAAAGGGGAATCCTCAGTCTCATCAGCCCAGGGACCCAATGCAGAACAGGGCAGGGATGAGCGGCGGCACTTGTTGAGTTTCCTGCTGGGAAACTAAAACCTGCCTCGTTGTTGTTGTTATTACTATATTATCACTGTATCATTATCACTATATATCACTATTATAATATCACTATATATATATATATATTTAAGTGGGCGAGTAGCTGTGTGAGACCAGCCACGAGCCGTAGTGCTGGCAGTGGGGAGTGCTGGCCACTGGGGCAGCCTCCCCCAGCCCTGCGCTGCTCAAGGACAGTGGGCAGTGCATTTGCCTTCCACTTTAAAGCTTTATATCCAGGGAGCTGGAGCTGCCGTTGAGGGATTTCTCAGCTATTTCCCAATGCCAGAGCCTTATCTGTTGGATGTTTGCATTCCTGTTTGCACTACGGTTGCTCAGTGTGCTGTTTTCCGAGCGATAAATCGGGGGGTGTGTGGTGAGGGTTGTGTACCTGGAAAGGGACTGTGAAAAGCTCCTGTACCTGATTTGAGGCATTCCTCTGCCTTCCAGGGAAAGCCACCCTGGAAGGAAGGTCCTGCAGTGGTAGCAGGAAGCCAGGGAGGCTTCTCCACCGTGCTGGTGGGCAGCACTGTGTGGATGCCTCTGCTGAGGAGCAGGAGTGAAGCTGCTCCTGGTACCTGCTGCCTTTCCCAGATGCCTTTTCCCTTCTCCTCATTCCCAACTTCTGCCTGGGCACCCAGATGTGCCACGTGGCTGGTTCCCGGGGACAAAGCTGGTACCGACTCAAAGCAGAGATCTGCTCGAGACCTTCTATGTAGGCTTCTGCATTTCCTACCTCCCTCCTGCAACGTCTAATGGTTTAGGCAGGTTTCCCCCCACACCCCATACGTTTCTAGCACCGGAGCAGCATGAGCTCTCTGCCCTTCCAGCTCTGAGATTCCAGCTGGGATCAGGTATTGAGTTAAGCCATGCAAATGTCAATATGACCCTGACCAACAAGGAAGCAGCACCAGAGCCTGGGGCAGATCCCGCAGAGCAGCAAGGGCTCAGATGAAATCCATGGGATTTCTCCTTTGTTCCTGCAGGAAGGATGGGATGTGCCTGCCCCTACCCAGGGCCCTCGGGGGCAGGAAGGACAGGCAGAGCTGCAGGCTCACACCTTGTAGGCGTGAATCGATTGAAACCTGCTGCATTACTGCTCCCCTCCTGCCGTTCACCAGGGTTGCCTTAAGCCAAGTCATGGCAGCAGATCTCTGCCGGCCGGGAACGGCGCGAGCTCTCCAAACTGGAGACTCCTGTTATCCATTGTTTGGATAGCTGGAGTGCTACAGATCCCATCCTCACCTCCAGGAACATGGATGGAGGGGCCCTGCGATAGGAATCCACTCCCTGCCCAAGCAGGGACAGCCGATCCCGTGTATCGTAAGGGAAAACAGTGTTTTGTTAGTGCTAATCCAGCCACCATTCCTGTGGTGATGGCATTTAGGGATAAACTGAACCTGCAACATGATATTAGGACATCTGTCAATACTCAGAGCTCCAGTATAAAAAGACTCATTTGCTGCCCAGTCAAACAGGTTATAACCCTTCCCCATCTCCCTACAGCCAAATGCCACTCATTGATTACTGCTGTTGCTCAAAGCAGCTACTCCGGAGCTGAGTCAAGGGCCGCGCACACAACCGGTTTGGTTTGGAGGCCGGCGAGCCGCAGGCACGCGACGGGGTTTGCCAGCACCGGGGTGCCCAGGGCACCCGATGGGCTCCCATCCCGATGGGCAGGAGCCAGGGAAGCGCTGCCCGCAGGGTGGGTGACGCTGGTTTCCACTCCAGGAAACACCCGACCTCTGCGCTGGGTTAACGAGGCGCAGATCTGGAGCGAGTCCCCGCCACCGGCCCGGCTGGCTTGGGCTTTAACCATCCACAAACAGGTTCTTGCCTTGTCCTGGGCTTTTTGGGCACCTCTTGGCATTGCCGCCTCGGTGCTCCACAGCATCCCACCGCCACCAGCACCATCCCTGGGCGCACGGGACCATCCCAGCCTGGCGACGGGCACGGTCTGGACAGCCAGATCCCAAACCATAGGGGCTCCATCCAGCCCCGGCGGGGCTCTAAGCCCCAGTGCCCCGCTCTGATGTGGAGGGAGGGGGGGGGGCCCATCTCCTCGCATCCCAACGGGACGGGTAAAGGGGGAGGGCGACACACACACCAACGGCGCAGACCCGAGGCCACGGTGAGGGGATGGCGAAGGGGGGCGGCCGGTGGTCTCCATGGGCACTAAAGGCAGGGTGTTCAGGGCGAGCTGTAAATAACGCAGGATCGGCGGGGAAAGGCGACAGACCCGTCCCCCCCCCCCCCCCCCTTCCCCGGTTCCCCGTTCCCCGCCGGCCCCAGCCCCGCTCTCCCCTCAACCCCCCGGCTCCTCACCCGCCGCCTCCCTCCCCGGCTGAGGCCCCCCCCTCACCATGGCTCCTCGGCGGCTCCGCGGCGGGCGGCGGCCGCGCAGCACTTTTATCGGGCGGCCGCCGGGCTCGGTCTCCGGCGCTGCCACCTGACCGCGGCGCTGCCGGGGCCGCCCCCCGCCCTCCGCCCGCCGAGCGGCGGTTTCCAGGCTACGGCGGGGCCCGGCCCGCCCGGCGCGGCCCCGGGGCGGAGGCAGCTGGCGCCCGGCCCAGCCTTAAAGGCGCCGCGACCCGCCGGGGTTCCCGCGGTCCCTGAGGGGATTGGGGGGGGGGGGGGTTGTCCTGTGGGGACGTGATGGAGGCCCGTGGGGATGGCGGTGTGTCAGTGAGTCAGTGAGGGGACGTGAGGGTCCCTGTGGGGATATGAGTGTCCCTGTGGATATGGGGACGTGGTGGGGTCCCTGGGGGGATGTGGTGGTTGTGAGGGGGGTTCCTGTGGGGATGGCGAGGTGGCAATGAGGGGACATGAGGGTTCCTGTGGATATAGGGACGTGGTGGAGTCCCTGAGGGGATGTGGCGGTGTGTGTGGGGTCACCATGGGGACAAATGGGGTCCCTGTGGGGATGGGGATGTGTCAAAGTCAATGAAGGGACGTGGCAGGGTCCCTGTGGGGACATGAGGGTCTCTATGGACACGGGGACGTGGTGGGGTCCCTGAGGGGACGTGACAGTGTGTGGGGATGAGTGGGGGTCACTGTGGGGATAGGGACAAGTGGAGGACTATATGGGGACATGACAGGGGCTCTGTGGGGATGGGGATGTGGCAGAGTTAATGAAGGGACACGGCGGGGTCCCTCTGGGGACATGAGAAGGTCTCTGAGGAGATGATGGTGTGTGGGGATGTGGCCATATCCATACTGGGGCACGGTGGGGTCCCTTGTTAGGGATGGGACATGTCATGTCCCCATGGAGACCCTGCTGGTGTGTGTGGGGACAAGGTGGGCTCCCTTTGGCGATGGGGATGTGCTGGAGTCCCTGTGGGGACAAGATGGGTGCCCAGAGGTTTGGTGGCAGCCCTCGGAGAAGGACAAGCCTGGTTTCTGTGGACTCGGGACATACCCAAGCCGGAGCCACTGCTCTCTCCTCCCTATGCCAGAACCAGGGAAAAGGAAGGAGTGTGGCTTGGGAACCCCTGGCTCCCACAGCTCCTCATGGGCACTGTGCTGGTGGCAAGGTGGGCCAGGATCCCTATGGAAGGATAGCGCGGGCAGGGAGATCCATATGGCAAACGGGAGACTTTGGCTTCATTTGGAAACCATCTAAGGTGGAAGGTTCTGTTCCCACCACCATGGCAGGGATGGGACAGGGCTGCCTGTGCTGGCAGAGGAGGAGGAGGAGGGCAGCAGCCTCCACGTTAACTCCCCAGCCGCTGGAGCGGAGCATTCCCACCCCGGCTCCTTTTTGTTCAGTTTCTGGTGGTGGTGTCGCACGTTCTAGACCGAAATAGCAATAAATCCCTAATAGGAAGCTCCCCCAGCCCCAAGCCCTGTGGCTTGTGTCTCACTGGAGCAGGTTTCATGACTCAGCAGCCCAGATGGAGCCATCCCTCACAGCCCTCAGCACCAAATCTGTTTATTGCTCCAGAGGCTGTTTTTCCATGAGGCTTCCTAGCAGCCAGCGCTCTCCCTTAAAGCCCTGCCTCTCCAGCGCAGGCTCTCGTCACGCTCAGCGCGGAGGTGGGCGAGGAACAGAAATAGACAAATTAAGAAAGCCTCAAAAGGCCAGAAAATGGAAATGTGAAGGGTTTCGGCTCTGCCTCCGTGTTGCATCAGCCCTGCTCTTCCTCTGCTGCCTCCCTGGAGCTGCAGCATCCCGGGGCAGAGGTGGGCCCCGGGGTGATGCTGAGTTTATGGAGCAGCGCAGAGGCAGCAGAACCTCTGGGGTGTCACCCCAGGAGTTGGGGTGAAGGGACCGTGCCCTGGCTTTGGGGCTCTGAGCCCTTGCACTGCGCCCCTGGGGTGGTGTCAGCCACAGGCAGCATAGGGAATGATGAGGATGGATTTGGGATGGCAGCATCAGCAACCTGTGGGGTTCCCTCTCAAGCATTTCACCCCCTCATTTCCCCCTCATTTGACTGTCATTAAGTGAGAAATAGGCTCTTGCACAGCCTCAGTTCATCCCGGGTCGTTCCAAACTTGCACAACTGTGCACAGATGTTTTAAATGCTGGTGTAACTCGTGCTTTTAACCTTCGCTTGACGTGATTTAGTGTGGGTTAGAGGGTGCAAAGAGGGATGCTCTCCTAGGAGGCAGGCATCCCTTTTTGGGCAGGATTCCCGCCTTCCCATAGGATCCTGTGCATCTCTGGAAAGAGATATAAAGTCTGTGTAGGGAGAAGATGCTTGAAGCAGAGCCAGAGCCCCTTGATTACCACTGTGGTGCCTTTGAGCTCTGGAAGGGCTCAAACCCACCTTCACCACAGCCCAGCCTGGCAGACACACACTGTGCTGGGGTGAGCATGGCACAGCGTGGTCCAGGGCACATTCCTGACGGATGCATCTGGCCGGCAGTCCATCAACTGCTCATTAGGGCTATTAGCTTAATCACGCGGGTGTTTTCCTGCCACGCTGGGTGCTCAGCAGCCTCAGGGGCACCGGGAGCTGAGTAGGGAGCAGGTGGCTGCTTGTGGCATGCGTGTGCAGGGACCCGCTTCCTTCCATCCATCCATCCATCCATCCTCTCCAGTTTCCATGGCTACGCCAGAGTTTACTCTTCCCCGCCTTCAGCCTCCCGCACAGGCATGATGCAAAGAAGGGTCCCTGTGTGATGCTACAGGCTCAGGGACATGGGACCTCCTGGGTTTTGGGAGCAACGACTGCAGCCCAGGGTGGTCAAACACAGAGCAGTGGGCACTGACCATCCTGGTAGCGCTTGTGTCCCAGGCACTTCTGAGGTGTTTGGAGAGCGGTGGCATGGTTTTGGGTGCTGCCTTCTCCTCCTCACCTCCCTGACAGCAGCAGGGAGCCGGAGGAAGGCAGAGAGTGGTGATCTGAGGATAAATCTGGCCACGGAGCCATCAGTTGCCTCTTGTTCAATGTGAGGTGACGGTGCAGAGCGGGGATCCCTGAGCAGGCGCCAGCTCAGGCTGTGGGTTGTTAATGGGGTAAAACAAACCCAGGGTTTTAGGTCACCACGTGTGATTAAAGTGGCCAAATGTGGGTCTCTGGAGGCTGCTCTGGGGAGGCCTCGGATGTCACAACACAGCAGGGATTTTGTTTGCTCCCCAGTGACACCAACAGCAGAGGGGATGGTGTGTCCCAGCCCCGCGTTCCATGGGCAGGGGGAGATTCCGGTTTAGGGGCTCCCGGGATGCAGCTGGGCGCAGTTGTGTGTGTGTGTGACCATTCCCAGATCCACGGAATGCTCTGATTCATGGGGCTGTGAGTGATGGGGAAGTGTTTCCATAGTCCATGTGTGTCGCACCATGCTGCGTGTGCCAGAGGCATAGTCACTGCTGGGGCAACCCTCGTGCCTTGCCCGGGTATCCCTGCCTGCTCCTGCCTGTCCGGCCACACAGAGGAAGGCACCATCCCCTAAGGCCAGTTTTCCCTCTGCTATCCCACTGGATGGGCTGTGGTGCCCTTTCCTACTCCATTGATGCCTGTTGGGTTCAACACAGTGTTGCCACAGTGTGCCAACACATAGCTGGGCTTGTGGCTCCCCTGTGGAAGCACATTGGGCTCCGTGGGGAGCATCCAGGCAGTATGTGGGCACAGCAGGACAGGGGGGCTGCAGGCATTTGTGTGCGTGAGGCTGTAGCTTTGCTCCCTGGCATCCTCCATCCGCTCCAGTTGAAGGAAGTGATGTGGAAACCCATGTGCTTTTCCTGCACCACTGTGTGTGCTTTCAGCACCAGCAAATCCATACTGGCTTTTCCCGGAAGGTCACTGAACCAGTTTATTGGAAGAGCAGAGGAGATCACTATGGGGCATCACTGGGTGCTTTGGATTTTCCCTTCTTGGTGTCGCACCATCCCGGATGGCAGCTCCGGTGTTCCTTTAGCCGCCGCTGCTGTGCCAGCACACTGGTGTCTGTCTCCAAAGGGAGGTTTAGGTTTCACGGGGCACACAGGATGGGAATTCGAGCAGGCACTGGAATGAGGGCTCCTCTTGCCTTCGTTACCAGAGTTATCCACCCCGGTGCCGCACGGTGCCCCCGGCGCTGCTCTGGCAGCTCCCACCTCCCCGGCTGAGTCACGCCGGGCCCCGTGCACTTGCTGCCGGTGTGACGGCAGCGAGAGACCCAAACCCAGCCCAGCGCTGCCGCTGCTGCTGCTAATGACAGCGAGTCACAGCCCCGGAGAGGGCTCATACCGCGCATTCCTCCTGCCATGGGTTATTAGTGAGTAAGAGCTGGGATGGAGCCTCCCCGCAGCGCCTCAGCCCTGGCATCCTTAGTTCCTGTATGGGCACATGAACCCAATCCGGGCGCCTGGCCCCAGCCTTGTTCCATATTTAATCTTTCATGTTCACCTGAGTCTCTAATTAAGCCAACTCCAATCCTTAGCTGGGAGCCTGCAGTGTACTAATGAGGTCCAGCGCTCCTGGAGTGCTGTGTGTGCGAGGCCCACGCAGCAGCCCGCCAAATCCAGCCTCCAGGCTGATGGTTTTTCCTTGCTTTCTCTTTGCTTGAGGCCTGTTGGCAGCAAAGTTCCCAAAAAAGGTGTGTGGGGAGTGCCTTTTATATTTTTCTCTTTTTTTACAGCAAAGTCATGACTGGTTTGAGGTACCTGAAAAGTGCTTTGATTTGGTTTCTTTCTACTGGCAGCACATGTCCAGGATGCTCATGAGGTCAGACAGCACGGGAACCCCATGAGCTGCTTCCCAACCCACATCCCAAGCATCCAGCCACTGTCAGAGGAGCCAGCCCATGGCAGGGGCAGGATCTCCTCTGTCGTGCCCCTGCCATCCCTCCTGGCTGCCTCGTTATTCCAGCATCCTGGTTAAAAATAAAGCCCCACGCTGAGGCAGTGAATGGGGCTCTGATTTCCCCGGGCTGCTGCACGAGGCTGGGTGCTGGGGCGAGATGCGGGTTGTAAATAGAGCAGCATATCCATGGCAACCCCAACTTTCCGTTATTGTTAATTACTTGCACAGCGCCAGAGCCGCGCATGGCGCTTCCCGGCGCGGATAAAGATAGATCCCCCCATTTGAAAGCCTCTCCAGATGACAGCGAGGAGACAGCGAGCTCCTGGGAGGCTGGAGCCGGGTCTGGCAGCAGCGACGGAGACATTTTGTGAGGAGTCAGAGAGGAGCTGGGATTTAAAGGAGGAGGGACCCGCTCGGGGCAGCTTTTGTCCCCAATCCCACCTTCCCTGAGTGTTGGGAAGTGGTTTGGACGGGCTATAGCAGTGTGCACCAGGCTGAGGAATGAGAGTAAGGGGCTGTCCCATGGCTTTCCTTTCCTGTGTGTTTAATGGTGCTCGTGGCAGCCTGGAGGGGAGGAAGCACCAGCAGCGTTTTTCACTGAAGGGGCTGGGATTTGTTGGCTTTGGCTTGAGCCCTTGTGCCCTGCAGGAGCCTCCTGCAGAAAGCTGGCTCTGTTTGGAAACCAGCAGCGCAGCTGAGCTCACTCTGAGCCTCAGCTGCACCGTTTGGGTCACTCTGCTTGTCTCTTCATTGGGTTTTATTCAATTACAAGTGGTTTGAAAGCTCTTGGGTGAAGAGGTCCGTGTCCTGCCCCCCTTTCCTGGCTTTTCAGATCGGGTTTGGGCAGCTCCGTGTTTGGTCACACTCACAGTCCTGCTGGGGTCCCGTTGGGACACAGGAACATCACTAAGGTTTGCTGGATGGGGATGTGGCAGATATTGGGATGGTTGCAGCAGGGACCAGTGTATTTAGCTCACCTACTGGTTGCTTGTACCAGTGATGGCACAGGAGATTGGGCAAAAGGAAAGGTATTTTGGCTGTTTAGTGTTAGAAGACAACTGGGATAAACATTCCCAAGGATTTACAGCTTACTTTGTCCCTTCCCTGGTTGTTCAATCTATAGTCTTGATTTCTATGGAATCTTCACCATGTAGTTTATTACTGCTGCTTTTCTTGAAATGTTACTATTTTCTAGGTAATTTAGAGCTCTCCCCATCCATGCAGCCACTGTTGTGCATTTCTCTCGTGTCCCATGGCGAGAAGCTGATGGATATAGATACAGGCAGTTGCTTGACCTTTACAGGCTCACTCAGAGTCCAGGAACGCGGCTGTAAGGTTGTTTCAAGTCATTTTGATTTTATTACAAACCAGAATACTTCACATTCAATAGCACCTTGGGTACACGGGGCAATTACTCTTGGGGAAAGAAACCTTAAGTAGGCATCAGTACAGTTGTAGCTCATGGATCCCAAACTTGAGAGCAACAACACCCCACCTGCTTTGGCTGTTAGGTTACTTATGGGATGTTATTGCAGCATTAATGGAATGGAAGTTCTTTGATAAAGACTTTACTGTCTAGTAAACTGTGCCAAGAACAGAACAGTCTTCATCATCCAGCTGTGTTTTCAGACACAAATGTTTTGTACTGAAGTCGTGCAGTGGATCATCTGATGTGACGGGGTGGGGAGTGTGTGTGTCGTAACTTGCTGTAGCTCATCACTGCTTTGTTGGTAACTGGGTAATGTGGTAAGCTGAGAGTAAGGCCCCACGACCACTGGAAGGGCTGCAGTGTGCTCTGGGTGGTTTGTTGGACCCCTCACTTGCTCTGTTTTGTGAGAGAAGGTTGGGGTGCTGAGCAGCTTCATACTTATGTTCCAAAAGGCTGCTCTGGTTGTAACATCCAGCTTTCCCAACGAGCAGGAGCAACAAAGACTTAAACCAAGGGATTAGATAGAACTTGACAATCGCAAATCAAGTAGCGAGCAGATGAAGCTTATTGGTTTGTACAGCGCTCTCCTGCTGTGCTCTGTGCTAATATCACATAAAAGCAGCAACTGTTGAGGAGCTTCCCCGCAATGTCCTTTCCCATCCTTTGTCACAATTAAGTTAAACAGACTGGACCACTCCAAGCTCTATTTTTACACCCTCAGGCACGTGCCATCTCCTTTGAAAGCTGCCACTGCTTTAGGAGGGAGGACAGGAAGGGAGGGGATGGCATCTCCGTACCCCTCTACTCACACAAAGTCAAAATGTGACTCATTATGTGCTGCTCTTCTGTCCTCATTCTGTGTCACTGCCAGCATAGAAGTGCCATGATTCTCTTTTTAGTTACAAGAGGTGTTAGAAATGAATGCCCATTCACATTCAAGATCAGCTCATATGGCATATGGTTCTTCCCAGCACTACGTGGCAGCGGAATTCTGACAACAGCAGTGTTAAACAGCAGAGTCAAAAGGAAACCAGACAAAGAGATGTCAGTTTTCATACAGTTTAACACAGCTCCCTGCTTTTTTTTACCAAAAAAAAAAAAGCCCCAGAAGATTTTAAACAAAAGGAAATGTCCTTCATTCAACACCGTGAAAACCTTTCAGCGCTGTCAAAGCGACTTCAAAGCTGCTCCACATCGGGCTGCTCCTGCCCAAGCGCCCATGTCTGTCCTCAGGCTTTGGTGATGTACCCTTCCCTGATCAGGAAGTCATAGATCTTCCTGGTCTTGTTCACATCGATCTTGATGAGTGCTCTGGCCTGCGCCAGTCTCAGGCCTCCTTGTTTGTTACACTCGTTCACTAAAGCAGCTTTATATTCTAAATAGGCTCCAGGGACCAGCCTCACCATCTGACAGAGCTGGAAGACAAAAGGTGAAGTTAATAAACACAAACACTTGTCGCACTCCTTCGCTCTGTGATCCCTGTTGGGGGAGTCCCATTGTGAATATTCTTCTGAAAGCATCTTACAAGTGTGTGTTTGTCGGGGACACGCACAGAGTAGTGGCATCCCGAGCTCTCTCCATCCACAGGTAGGGAGGGGAGGAGCTTGTTGGCTGCTGCATTCAAAAACATTCCTGACTAAAGAATAAACTAGGAGGATGAAAGCGAGCTCCCGGCTCACAGCAGCGTAACTATGAGTGTGTCCTGTGTGGGTGGTGTTCTTTGCAAACCAAGGCAAGCACACATGCCAAAGAGACTTGCAACCAGCAATTCGGCATGCTGGAGCAGAGCCAGGGAGGGCATCTGTCTATTAATCCCCTGCAGACTAAGTCTTTAATACCTTTCTGCAAAAGCAGCTATGCACACAGCCCCCTCCGGAAGGCTGGGATGGAAACTGTGCAGGGAGGGCACGACACGGTTGCAAGTTTGGTAAAAGGAATGGCTTTCAAAAGCCTGCTGTTGGGCTGCAATCCTCCCCTTTAGCTCCCAAATACCAGCTGCCTTCTAGCTGGTGTGCTGTGTTACTCCCGATGGAAATAGTGGCTGTCTCCTCCTTTTAATAAGGAAATGCTTAATGATTGTTCCTCATTGATAGGAAAATGCAGAATTCAGAGGAACTCAGACCTTCTGTCTCAGCTGACAAGGAAATCAGATTCCCCTCATAATGTCCTAGTCACAATTATTTATACGCTGAATGGAGCCAGAAATGCCATGTTCCATGGTGAATCTGTGATCCGATTTTCAATGCTGCCATCTCCAGTGAAGGGGAAACAGCTTCCACACAGGGGAAAATCTGAAACACATCTGTGTCCACATACACTGAAATCTGCTTGTGGTTAAGGGCAGGTTATGACTTCTATTACAAGAAAGAAATTATCTTTTATTTCAATAGTTTTCTGGTGTTGCCTTTCACTGAATTAAAGGGCAGGGCTAGAGGTGGCTGTGCCAAGGGTATGGGACTGCAAACTACACCACCAGGCTGAGCTAATACCACATGGCTTAAAGAAAGCCAGGTTCCATTCTTTGCCACATGTGCATACAAAAACCTTGGTATGTGCCTTTAAAGCAGAAATAGGGTGTTGTTCTGTCCATGGTTTTTCCCTGTTATGCCTCCATGGTTCACGTTAGTGTTGCAGTGAAAAAACAGCCATAACTGGTTGAGGTTTGGCTGGGAGACACCTTTAAAATAAAAAGAGCTCTGCTATGCAGGTTCAATGATCTGTCCAGTGAAGCCTGTGAGTCCTCTGCCAGTTTTAAAGACAATGTTCCTTAAGTAAAAATAACCCTTCTGCTCAGCCCAGTCTCACAACAAGGGAGAGAGGATGTCATGCTGTGCATGTTGTAATAGCACCTCGGTGCTCTCTGCCTGCCTTTGCTGAATAACCTGATTTGCTGCAGTAGCTGAAATTAAGAAGCCAACTGGAAAACCTGAATGAAGAGTAGTCAGGGCACATAAGTGAGGTTACACAGCACAGGGGACAGCTGGTGTGAGCACCCCTGCACTGTGAAGGTCATGTCTGAGATAGGTGTATCTTTCCATTCCTCTCCTCACCTCCTTCTCCTTGTCGTTAAGTTTCTCTGTCCCTGGGAGACCCGTGAGGTTCAGCGGTGGGGCGCTCCGTCTGCCTGCGGAGACAAAGTGCAACACTCTGAGTAACTCTGAGCAGTTTGGCGGTGACTGTCTCTTATGTATGTTATCAGAGAGGCAATTAAACCCGTGATGTTAACCCAGTGTGATCCAAGTGTTTATAGCAGGGTTATTCAGGGCTTAACATAAAAACCGCACTCTTTTGATAAAAGGCAGGAGTTTGGAACTGACAAAGTGCTGTGAACACATGAGACTCTTTCACTGTTAGCTCTGCCTCACTGGCTTTTAGGAGGAACTGAAAGACAAATTAGCACCAACTCTTGTCAAGCTGGGTTGAACCTCCTGCCTAAATCAACTCCTCCAGCCAAGTCAGGGAGGTGGGTGCTGCATGGAGGGTGTGCACGGGGTGCAGGACTGACTCCCGCAGGTGTGAATGGGTGTGCTCTGCAAGGGTGCTGGGATTACGTATTGCTGGGATTAGCAGCCGATTTCTCTGGCATTCGACAACTTCATGAGGCAAAGTCTTCTTTAAATGCCTCCAAGTATGCTGCAGATGTTGCAAGCCAATGCAGATTGTGGATTTATTTTTCTCTGTTATGATACAAACAGTACTGATAGTTCTCTCTTTCACTATTGTGCATAAACCTTGCTTTCAGAGAGCTGCCTACTTGCAGCTTGGTTGGTTTGTGTTGCTAGTAGTATTTCCCAGTGCTGCTCCCTCTTTCCATGGCCCAGAATGAGCACACTAGGATGAGACATGCCAGAATTTGATTTCTACTCTCTTATAAACCAAGGAGATACACACAAACTACATGAAAGAAAACATATTACGGCTGTAAAGTCAAGATCTCTAGAAGTAAAGTTAAGCAACATTAATTTGCTCTCTTGTATATTCAGTATGACGCAGCCTTTAATTATAGAGACACGTGGCAGTTTTCCTGCAGTAGCCCTGCCTTATTCACTATGCAGGATGTTTGCTCAATTAGCAACTATATGGTGTTTTGTTTGGGTTTTGTTCAACATGTGATGCTGGCTGTAAACACTGCCTGCTATCTGAGCTCCACAGGCACAACAAGCCGTGTTCTCTTGGGCTTTTCACCTTCATGGGCCACTGAATACTTGACAAGAAGTGAATTTCATTCTTCACACCAGCCCTTCAGCTGGGGGGATGCTGTCCCCGTTTCATGGGCTTTGGATGCCCTGAGATGTTCAATGCTATTTTCTCTCCAAAGTACCAGATCTCAGCAGTCACCAAGTATGTTTAAAACACAGTGCAAACTGCAGTGACTAATTGCTCAGTATTCTGACCCAAATTTCCAAGGCTCCTGGCAGGAATGAGGAAAAACATATAGACTCAGTGTCCCCCCCTCAGTTTACTAGCATCCACATAAAAACTAGTTGTAGAGACAGAGCCAGAAGCCAGTTTTCCCTGGCAACATTTAACAGCCTTATAGTAAAACTTCATCCTAGTCTCATTCATTGCATGTCACCCTGTGACCCCAACAAATAGGATGGGATTTTGTAGAAGTCTTGTTCATAAGGGCTTTGACTGAGCCCTGAATCTGTCCTTTCTGGGCACTGAAAGAAGTAGGGGTCCTCTTGATGGAAAAACCCCATAACTTGTGATTAAAGAATTAAAGAATATAAAAGCATATTCATGGAAAAGGAAAACTGAGGTTGCACAGGCAACCTGCACCATCTCATTCTGTCACTCCCACATCTGCTTTCTGTCAGGCTCCTATTGCTATGGTATGTGCTACACAGCTTCATTAAAGACTTGGATTACCTTTATCTTCTAAAGATAAAACTTTGTTCCCACGTGAAAATTCTTTCCTGCTTTGTTAATGTAGCTCTAGGATGGGTTTTCCACCTGTAGTCAGAAAGATCTAGAAGCTCAGCAAAAAATCCTACAGGATCTGCAGATTAAAGCAGGCTTAAGCAGAGCTTAACCATGAGGCTTGAGGACTGATGCTTCAGCACTCAAGCACAAGAGTCACTCTCCAGCTGGCTGGCAGAACAGTATTGCTGGAGCATGGCTGGCTTTTTATCACAGGCCATCATCAAGCAGTTACCTGAATTTGAAGGAACTGGGACCGTGGGGGTCAGGCCGGAATCGCTGAAAAGAAAGGAAATATTTAATTGCCTTCATGTTTTCTTATTTAACTGCATGTAGTGGTTACTTTTTTCCCTAACTTCTAATAATTACACAATTCAATTTCCATAACCCAGGCCCTGATCTGAAGCCAAAAGGATTTCTAAATATGCAGCACCCCCAGAAGGGGAGGGGGGATGACAAAAAAGCCAGTGACTGGCGAAATGACAAACCATCTCCTCAGACCACGTGCATTCAGGATGCATTTCCTTTGCCATGCAGCTTACTCCTTAAATCAAAGCGCTCGTGCACTTTGTGACTACACATTAATAATGCTGCTACATCTAAAATCATCTGAAACATCTCAAGTGTCATCTGGGCACTCATTACTATCCATAAAGCCCTCGCTTCCCTCCATGACTTTATTAACAGCAGTTCAGTTCCTGAAATATAAAACACAGAAAACTGAGGCTCTTGAGCCCTTACTAGTCGCTTCCCTGCCTGCACTTCAACAAGCACTATTGCTGTGTTAGCCACGTCTTCTTGCCCTGCTGAATTCTGCAGGCTGTTGCTACTGGATTAAATTGGGAATGAATCTGTTGTTACCACAGAGAGGAATGTGTTTTCTGCACCTGACTGGAGCAGAGGTGTGTAAATGCACAGCCTTACTGTAACCATACATGTCAGCTTGGCGACTGAGCCACTGCTGGCAGGCACTGCTGTCCTGGATGTACTGCAGGACCTCAGAGAGCATCGTGCGCTTCAGGCGCTCCTCATCTCTTGTCTTCTTCAGGTGATCGTATGTCCTGGCACCTATGGCAAACAGAAACCAGGTCTCACCAGCTGCCTTGGTCAGCATTTGCAGACTGTTGTTTTTCTACAGTAGGGAATAAGTGAGAAATTGTTCTCTAGCTCTGGACCAGACTCTGCTATTCTCCCTCATGACAACTACTTGGCATTAGAAGGTATTAGATTCCACCCTGCACCCATCCCCCTGTTAATTTCAGGCCAAAAACCAAACAAAAAAAGCTTCCATGATCCAATTTCAGGATAAACCAGGCTATTTCATTTACATAGAGGTCTTAGGCCTCTCTCCAGGTATCGCACTTGTTGACAGGCAATGAAAGGGTCCAGAGATAAAGCACTGGGGAGCACTGTGCCGTGACAATATATATATATATTCTTCCTGAATCTTTTGCAAAGTGAGACAGCACGTTCTCCAAGCTGATGGCTCAGACTAGCTTTAAAAAAGCACAGCTGGACTGAAGCATTGTTGCTAAAGCCCTGCTCAGTTAAAGAGCCAGGCGTTTCACAAAGAAGCGTCTCTTTATTCAACATATCCTAAATGTTGTAAAATCATCTTTCCACACCTTGATGAATGGGAATGGGCTGAATAATGCATCAGGTACTTACTGCAGAAGTTGGTGATTCCTGCTGCTCTGTATTCCTGCAGTCGCTTTATTTCCCTTCGCAGCTCAAATTCCACTGGTTTACCCCAAGAGCAAGCAGAAGGGAAAGCCAAAAAACAAATGTGGGTCAGTGGGAGTGGCAGTGAGCCGCGGCGCCCCAGGAGCATTGCTGTTTCTTCTTTGTCTGCACAGGTCAGCTATGCAGAACACAGAACCACAGACAGGGTTAACCTCTCTGCACAAGTCTGGATCAGATCTCAAACTCACTGTGTTTAACACTCCTTGATCACAGATTTAACTTGTTTCTAGTGTTTGTGTGCTCAGAAAAGTTAAGTTTACCTTCATGCTTTGACAGTTCTTTTGCTATACCCTGGCCAAGGCAAATAACAATAGTGTAGGATTTCTGGAAGGCAATTCAATAGGTTTGAAAAACTACTCCATCCAGGCTCCTCACAGCATCTAATATTGTCTTTGAATTATGATTTTCATAACAGGACCTTCAAATTTTTTCCTTGCAGACAACTCTTTTCCTGCTGTGAGTAAGATTAAATACCCCTGTTCTTTTGCTCAGAGATATTTACTGCCTATAGCTTTTATGGGCTGGCTTCCAGGCATTGCTCAGTTTTACAGTGAGCAAGTTTGCCTCTCTCAAATTTGTCTATTCATACTACTCAGGAGAGCTGTATAAAGCCGGTACTTGGCTCTCAGGTTAACTTGAGGACTTTGCTGTCACTACAATAACAAAACTAGGTTCCAGGGCTTGCGCTCGCATGTGGGACTCATGATTCTGCAGGATCATGCTTTTGGTATTTCACTCGGGGTGTCCTGAAAATGCACTCACAACTGTTTAAATGCTTTGTTCCTGCTAATGAGCAGCAATTTTCCCAGTTTAAGTCACGGAATTAAGCAGGATGTAATGACTCCTACTGGAATGTGGCTAAATGCATGCTATGATTATGCATAAAGACTTGAGATGATTCAGTGACGGAACAATGCCTCTCCCTTTAAGGTAAGGGACATAATGACCACAGTACCATATAATTATGTAGATATATAATAGCTTAACATGTATCTTTCAAAGAATTCACCATTTGCTGCCAGCTCCCCATCTCTCAATACAGACATAAATTTTAGGGATTTTGTTCTTCCAGCGATACAGAGTCGCAGTAAATGAAGAGTGCTCTTTTGATAAGAAAATATTACTTCCAACACATGACCAGAATGTTCAGTCAACTGAGAAATCAAACAAGGAACTCAGACACAGTTTAGTGGAAAAAACCACTTGCTGCTCATTTAATGTATGAAACCACAAATGTATTTGTTTTTCTGAGGTAGGTAGATGGGGAGGAGGAGAAAAACAACCTCCTGCCCTCCAGGAGTGGGATATATTTAGGAAAGATTGTAGATGATGCAACCCTTCATTATGCTGATGGAAGAAGATCTATGCTAAAATCCCCCAAAGACTTACATGCATGGCTTTCAATGAACTTATCGTGCTCCACTGGGCCGAGAATCCGGGCAAATCGTCGCATTGTTTCATAAAGGTCTTGAACCTCCTTTGGATATCGCCTTTCCAGAACTAGGGTAGGGAAAAAAGTGACACACGTTATCTCTCCTGCTGGGAGAATAAATGCAGGGGAACCTGAAGTGATCACCAGCCCCTGTGATCTGCCCAAAGGTCCAGATCTGGTACACTTCTTGGCCATTTTGGCTGTCCCAACTACAAATTGCTGAGTAGAAAGTAACACAGTTATACAGCACTTACAATGCTAAAAGCATAAAAAGCTAAAAGCATGTTTAAAGGTTGTTTGATCATTTCTTAGAATAGTGAGATGCACTTAAAAGGTCTAGATTTCACCTTCACCCCTCTCCCTACTCAGTGGAGCCCAAAATGCTTCTGAACTGCAATTCCAAGGCAGTAACTAAAACACTGAGCTGGGAGCAGTTAGAGCCAGCTGGTTGGAAATGGTTGGGGCAGGAAATCTGCTGGAATTCAGACCATCTGAATAGGGTCCAGCACGAATAAACCACACTGGTGCACTGGAAACTGTGAACATGCAAAGTTGTGCTTCGCGAGTAGAGGCCCCGTTAAAGTTAATCAGTTACAACTGATACTCACTCTGAAATTTCCTGAGGTTGATGAGGCCGTGATCTCTTATAATCCTGTAATTAGGAGCAAAATGGTATTAATAAAAGGCATTAACTTGTGTATTACCTCATAACTACACAGGCTTCAGAAGAAGCCTTGATTCAGAGGGGTCCAAAACCAAACACAGATGAAATCTCCACTGAGAAACATGATGCAGTGATGCAGCGTGGCTTTAATCAGGGTAAATTTTGGGTAGTGATGTGCATTAGTCCAACCCTGAGAGCACCAAGCACAAAAAGGGAGCTACAATTGCTTTAAAGGTTTGAATTTGCTTCTTTAGGCACAGATTTTGCATCTATGGTGTCTTAGAACTTGTCCTTCCAAAATTGAGGTAATGTCTCATGAAACGTGATTTCCAGCTGCAGAGAGGGACAAATGTCCTTCTGCTAGAGCAAGGGTGAGAGGTGGACTGTAAATTTCCTCACTGGAGGAAGGCACTTTTCCATGACAGGTTAGATGTTAAAAAGAGGGAAATGATTTGGGTAACTCATAAGTTTGCAATGCTCCTGACAGAATCAGGGAAATGAGCAGAGTGAAGAGGCAGGTAAGATATTTACAAGTGCATGACAAACACATCTGTCACAGGTTTCAGCAACTGGCATGAGGTTATTGCTATGTGGTGATTTAGATAAACACCCCACTTTAGCAAATGGTGAGAGATACTCCAAAGGTGGGCTCATCAAGGTCAGCTTGGAATCTGCTCTATAAAATCATTCCATTTTCTTTAGCATGTATAAAAGAATACTCCTGTCCCATGCAGAGAAGCCTTTCTGAGAGCGACATCAGCATTTTGGTGCCGTTTTCCAGGTTTTTGTCCCATCCTGCTGTAGAAACTTAGGAAAAGTGACACCAGTTTATGTAACTGAGCCTCATGGCACTTTCTTTTAGTGTGACGTGATTTATCAAAATGGAAATTATACCACAAATATTTTTTAATCCATGAATTATAAAGAACAAGGTGAATACGTACCAACTCCTACCTGTCAGTCAGCAGGACTCTGCTGTATTATAAGGAGAAGGAATGGAGGAGTCTTACTCCAAATTACTAATTCTTCCAGCAGGGAGTAATACAGCAAGATGTAATTTAAAATATTGAACAAAGTCTTCAAAAGTTAAAATAGAAATTAATGAATAGATTGAGTCATTCTCAAAAGCTGTCAAACGAAGTGACTAAATTATTCAACCTCACGTCAGCACTATGGTTATCTTCATTCCACAGAGGGGAAAACTAACTTAGGGCCCACTAAGAATTAAAACTGATGATTCAAACATTTCTGTGAGAAAGTGGGGGGTTAGCAACTACTTACAGGCTGGCAACTTTTTTCCTCCCCTAAAGTAGAGAATGAATTATGTGCAGTCCATCAGCGTTATGTAGGGAACAAAAAGAACAGAGATTTGCCTCTTTTTGTGGTGCCCAGCCCTGGATTTGTGACTGGTTTCTTGGGTAGTATATCAGTGTCATGCTGCAAAATGCCAACGTGATCTTACAAGGTTTGTTAGGAGCTGAGTTATTTATGTGTGACTGGATTTGGGGTAGTTGTTTGAGGAGCACTGTGTACATGACTTTTGTGCACTAAAAAGGACTGGAAAATAGGCTTTTCCCAATTAATGACTTGGGTTGAGAGTTTAAAGGAGTTATGCTGTGTAGGGATCTTTCTTTCATCAACCATGTGTACAGATAAGTATCAGGATCTCTTAATCTGTGTTTTCTGGGCTGGTACCACTGTTAAAACCATGTGCCTGATCTTAATCTGTGCCCAGAAGGAGAACCACACATCCAAGATGAAGCCTGTTATGTGAATCTCATAGTGGACAGTCTCCGTGCATGGAAACTGTCTGGAATGATGCTATAGGAAATAATGATGTTTAGTATTAGGACAACACTGGAGACAAAAATGTGGTAATGAAGCAAAGGAACACAGTTATTGCTTGAAAACTCACTTTTTTCTTCTCTGTCTTTCCTTTAACCTGGAATGGTAGATATCTACAACCGCAATCTTCAGAGCTGCAAAGTAATAATACATAAGATTACAGAATGCATAAGTAATCACTGCATCAGGCTAATTTCCAAGCCTTTATGTTCATGGTAGGCTGAAATGGTCACTCTGCTTTGCTGTTTTAGAAATCCCATGGCAATTTTACAAGGGCATAAACTCACTAGAGGATAATCTGTAGAAGCTTTCTTTTGCTTACTCCTTCCAAATACCTCACTGCCTGTACATATGAACCTGGGTAGATCCTGAGAACTCTTCTCTTCTTTCTTGGACTGTTTTACTATTAGGACTTATTTGTTCAGTCATAGATGCAATTGTTAAGTACTCTTTCTCCTGAGAAGCAAACTTACCAGATTTAAGGAGCTGAGGTATCATCTTTGGACCAAGGCTTCTTTGCACGTAACAAGGAACTCCAGAACAATGGAAAGACACAGTTCTGTGAAGATTTGAATTAGCCTTTGCTATAGTTCTTAAAAACATCTACAAGATTTTAGCTTATTAACTTCTAAACTTCTCTGTTTGCCAGAGGAACAAAGAGGATAGTTCACCACAACGTGAAAGCAGCACAGGGAAAAGCCATGCTCCTTAGAAATCAGATCCTCTCCAAAATCTGTCTGCACTCTGGCTGATCCACTCAGAGATCCTTCAGCTTCTTTCGCCTGTAACCACTGGGTGAATAAACTGGTTTTGGTAAAGTCTTGAAAGAAAAGATGAGGAGACACCTATCCCCTTCCCTTCCCTCATTCTGTTAAATAACACAAAATTCCAGGTCATTAAGTAAGTGTGGAGTTGGCTGATGCCTTGGTTGGCTTTAACTTTAATATGCTCTCGGAAGGAAGAGGCTTAAGACTTGACAGTGGGTTTACAGGCTGTAGAGACCGCAAGAGCACGTCCCCTTTCAGCCCATTGTGCTGCAGAAACAGGGGTGGCCCCAGTGACAGAACCCAGATTCTGCTTCTCTCTCTAGTTACAAGAAAAGAGCAAAACTGATACTGGTGCTTTATTGATTGCACTCGCCAGTAAATAATTAATAACGCAATTAAGAAAGCATTGTGTTTATATGTCTATTTTCAAATAGGTGTTTCTATATAAACACCAGGAAGCCTCTTGCCAATTCATCTGTCCAGTCCTCTGGGTAATAGAATTTCTTCTAAACAGGGACAGCTAAAGCCCAAAGGCTCTCTGTGTGTTAGCTCAGGAAACAACAGTTTTTACTTACACTTGCTGATCTACTTGCAAAAAAACCCTTCAATTTACACAAAATTGATCTGCTGTTAATCTAGGAGGAAAAGATTATGCATGAGGACAGGAGGGGTGGTACAATATTCATACCTCTTTTTGCAAATCTCTTGTAAAACCAATGTTCAAGCATCAAAGAATGGTTTGGGTTGGAAGGGACCTTAAAAGCAGCATTAGGTATTTTCATTAAGAGGTATTTAAGGCTCCTAATTTAAGAACAAGGTAGCAAACTCTCCTTCTTGCTTAAGCGTGGGGACAAGGAAACGGGACACGCAGCAAGTTACACATGAATGAAATCTCTTACTAAGTGTTGGAATCAGTGCCAATTTATGGGAAATATTTTTGTATCTTTAAACCTCTGCCAGCTCAGCTCACACGTTATTTCCTGGGCTTTGTGTGGGCAGAACTTAGAAGTACATGCAGAAACTGCACTGGAGAACCTCTATAAATGTCACAAGTAATTATGCACCTATAACCATCGCGTTTCGCTGCTTTCACCTGAGTGCACAAGATTCTGAGGGAAATCATGATCAACTGGGGAGGGGAAGGAACATTCATGAGAACAAATGAAGGGGAAAAAATGGAGCTTCTGCTCACAGAAAAATTAGTATTTGCTGCCACATGCACTTTTTGGAGGGGCTTTTGTTTTTAATAGACATATTCACCCAGGAACAGCCAATTACAAAATCTGGAATGCATGAATAACTCAGGCTACTATACTGTTACATGCTGCACTGAAATGAGAAAAGAGATGCTGTATGAATGAAAATGATTTGCCTGTGCTTCTCCCCATGGATTATGCTAGGGAGGCAGCTGTTTGTACTGGTAGCTTAAGATAATCCAAGTTGACACCGTGTTCAAAGTGTCCATTTTGGGAAGCGATAAGGTTCTTTGAGCTGGTCGGAGTAGCTCTGAAGGATGCAGCGATAGGCAGGAATTCAAGGCTCCTTTCCTCATTCCAAAAAAATCAAAATATTTTGGTTTCTCAAGAGTGTGGCCAAAACAGTTTCTTTGCTTTTCATTCCTCTTCAGCCTCATTTGCTCTGCAAAAACTTTCCTGAGCACTAATGAGTGAGACCTTTGTTTCACGCTCACGAACCTGTTTTGGCACGCAAGGCCCAAATAATGGGAAGAATGCAAACTAATCTGTGTGTCCAGTGTGTGCAATGGCTACAACCCAAATTCACCCTCGCTAGAGGACAGCAGGACCCTGGGCAGAGCATCTGCCTTCAGAGCATGTCAGAATATGACTAGAAAAAGAATAAACATCCTGTAGTATTTAGAAGGACATTGACTGTCCTGTATCTTACACACTGAAATGTCCCTGATGTCCAGCCAGAGTTCCAGTCTATTTCCACTCACTTCTTGTGGTTTCAGCAATTACTTTGCAGTGTTAGAAGTAAAAATCATTTACATGAGAAGGAGAGGGGAGAAAAAGCCAGGAAAAAGATAAATTACTGACATTATAATTCATTCTGAGGAAAACTTGTAATTCATGAAATATTCAAGTGCTCTGGGCTGACTGAGATTTGTAACTGGTTGTTTCTTTTGATCTGTCCATTATATTTGTGTTTAACTGCAATATATGCTTGCATGAACTTATACGGAATTGTACTGAACTTATTATACTGAATTAGTACTGAATAATGAACTTATTATACTGAATTAGTACTGAATAGAAGTTAACAGTTCAAGAAGTTAACTGAAATCTGAGAGATTTCCTACCTTTCCTACCATCTCACTAATATCAAGAAGTGACTGACCAATGTGTGTGACCTCCTGTGTGGTGGGAGGAGCTGGTGTGTCAGAAGTACAGGCTTCTGTGGTCCTCCTAAAAGGCTGCCTGGGAATCTTTCCACCTGGTATTAAATCGCACTTTTCTTTCTTGTGGGAATACTGAGAACTTGTTTAGAGTGACAGAGGAAAATGTGACAGGCAAAATGCAATGATATCAGGAGACAGAGGCCAAGCAGCTCACACCTAGAGCTTTTTATGGAATGATTTTTACATGATCTCAAGAAAAGCAGAGCCATGTGGAGGAGGAAAGGGGAGAAGGGGAATTTCATTCCAATGCAAGCATCAAATACTCCTGTGTGTTATGTGCAACTGAGACAGTGCAGCACTGATCTGTGACTTGTGAAATGGAAGAAACAGAGACCATAGAAATTATCCTGCAGTCAGAGCCAAATCCTGAGCCATTTTCTACAGTATGAAATCCTACAAGTAGGCTGCAAAGTATTCTCAAGCAATGAAGCAAAGTCAACATCTGAGATGTTTAAAACTGCAGGACAGGGAGGATGCGGCTCCTTCCTTTCTCCCATTAACTTGGAGAAGGGCAAGATCTAATTCCACAGGTTTCTAGAAAATAGTTCTTTCTGTCCCCAGGAGGCCTCACGTAAAAGAAAAACAGCTGCTTAGACCCTGGACTTCATTTTTAGAGGCATTCTCTCACGTGGGCAGATCCAGGACAGCTGTGGGAAGGAAGATGCCAGAGTTCCTGAGCTAAGAGACCGAAAATGTAGTTGGTCACGCTCCATAACCTCTGCCAAACAGTGCTCACAGGGCGAATGCCTGACATCCTATACTAAATACTGGAGACAACTGAAGAATGGACTAGAGAACCTCCAATGAAATTATCAGGCAAAAGATCTGACACACAGAAGGAAGTCTTTTTTCACACAACACATAACGCAATTGTAGAACTCCTAACTCGATTGTTGAACTCGCTGCTACAGGATGTTATGGGAGCAGAAGTACAAATACATATAGTTCTTACCAGCAGTTAGCTACGTTCATGGAGGACAGGTCCTTTGGTCAAAATGGTCTGAGCACAACCTGGGGCTCAAGAAGTCTCCAAATACATCACTGCAGGAAATGGGGCAGATATGCCAGGAAAAGGATCTGTCTGTACGTGCCTTTTCTTGCATTCTTCTCCTGTACATCTGCTGGGGGGTGCTAACAGGAGATTCTTTTGCTTTTTCAGTTTACCAGGACTCAGAACAGGACGTGGAAGCAACATGTTAAAAGGGAACAGAGTCTGCCATACGATTCTCATAACCTTTTTTGAGCCGAGGGAGTTTGCATTCCTTAAAGCACTGCTAAATTTCAAACTGATTTTTTAAGTTTGGAAAGAGTGTCTGTACGAAACAGGATTTGTCTGTCTCCAAGGGATGCTGAGGCTTTAGCTTAGAACTGCCTGACACAGATGGGAGAATTCTGGGGCATAAACACAGTACTTTCAAACACTGCATGTACTTATAACTGTGGGGAAAAGTATGATCTCTTCTTCTCTATGGATTAAAACATCATTTTAATAATTCCTGTTATCTGGTATTAAGGCAGCTGTGTTCACAGAAACTCAGTAGCAGTAATGCAACCACCCCCTTCACAATAACAAGTTGTCACATACAGCTACTGTAACTCAGTGTTCCTGTTTAACACATGAAAACCAAACAGCTTCAAGAGTAGAACAGTTCCAATGTGTTGCACATAGTCTTAAACTACTGCTTGCTGCCTGTATTAATACCTATTCTGATACCAGATTCCCTAAACTAACAGAGGTTAGAATAAGTGACAGATCTTCCAAGAAACTAGATATAGAAGGGGAAAGAGCAGAAGAGAAGAAAGTGTTCCTCTGTCTGGATCAGAACAGAAGTTATGCCTTGTTGTGATGCTCACAAACATTATGTAGATGGAAAGAATATCTTTCAGCCAGGGAGGGGAAGTAATATCAAGGCATTGACATTACTTTTTCTATTTCTAATAGGCCTTCAGGTCTGTTTCCAGACAAACTGCTATCTCAGATGATTTGCTTCTACTTAGCAAAGCTTTCTCTGGAGTTTATATGGGATAAAACATCATTTGTGTCTTTCCTAAAGAGGTGCCTACTACTGGTGGAGACTCTTTGGTTTCAGTCATGTTCTACTTCACAACTGGCTGTATTTCAGCAGTGAGTGAAGTGCTTTATTCTCTATATAAGTACCATTTGTACATCAGTTGATTAAGAGCTTTTAAAAGAGATTTAAAAATGAGGACTGTAGAAATGCCAGTGTTTAAATCCCAGCACACAGAAGTGAGATCATTAAAAGAGGTATGTTCACTCTTTAATAAGTGTGTGGAGAAAAAGAGACCTGATGAAACGCCGTAGGCAACTCTGAAACATTGTTTTCAGACAATGTACAAAAATATGGGACTTACCATGCAAAATGTCTGAATCATCTTCTACAAAATCAATATCTCTCAAATCCCATTCAGCATAGTTGTCAAACTCCTGTTCAGAAGTGATTAATAGATTGTCACTAACTAGCACTACAAAATTGTGCTATCAAGAAGTACCAATTATACAAGTATGTAGAAGTACTGAAAACAGAGATATTTACTCATACACAGTTGTACAATGTTCCATCCTTGAGCAACATACATCACGTGGGAGCTTTAACTAGGGAATGTATGATGTGCACCCCCATGGCTGGAAGGGGAACAGGATGCTGTGATAGGAGAATGAGAATTAATCAGGTAATCTCCATGACTCCCCACACTGGGGTGGAAATTCTGCTCAGATGTACAAAACCAACAAGCCCCTATATGGCTGAATTCATTACTTCATGTACAGGAGGTTGTTTTGCAACAGGAATTGGGGCTCTGGGCCCACAGCTAAAATCACTGAAAACAATGCAGGTCTTTCAAGCGATCTTTGGATCAGGCTCATACGTGCTTCTGTAAGGCAAATGAAAGAGAAGCATGCTGAAGCTGACCCCTTTTGCTGAGCATCTAATTCACCACATTTAGTCCACTTACATAAGAGCCATTCATTGCTGGACATCTGGTGGCAGCAGCACGCTTGACACAGAGCCCCTGTGCACAAGGGCAGGGACTCCGTGATGCCTGCCAACAGCTCTGCAGGGCTGCAGCGCCACCTCTGCAATTAAATCCTTAATAATCACTGTCCTGTCCTCTATTTTTTTTCCTATGAAGAGTAAAGACCTATGGGCAGGAGCAAACAAGTGTGCCTTTGCTGATCTTGCATTCAGTAGTAAATTTCAAGTAATGGGAGGAGAGAAAGTCTTACCTCAACAAAGTCGGCTCTTGCTGGCATGTACCCAGCCATATCCCTGGAGAGCAAGGAATCAAAAGTAGGCCGTGGGGGATCATCAGCAGCTGAAAAAATAAAGGGTTTTAGTTGTTGTGTAGGGCTTGGAGTCTTTTTCTAACTATTTGTAAATAGGTGTTTCTTTTGCAGGAAAAGTGGGAATAATTAGTCGAAGAAAACCACCCTGATTGGGCTTTTATTCAGCGTTACATTGAGAGCAAGACTGAGTTTATCCAGAGAAAAAGGCAGTAATCTCAGATCTTCGTGGTACTCTCAAAAGCCAAACACAGAAATTCGAGGTAATCAATAGGTTATAAAATGTAAACTCTGTATTTCAGAGCTCAGCATTGCCCCAGTAAACCTCTGCAGATCACTTGGTCTCAGAGTGCAGGTTCTTTTAGTTAATAGCAAGAGGGGTGCTAAATCTGCCATCTTCTGGGTGCCATTTAGAGAGAGCTGCAATTAAAGCCACATAACCCTGATCTTTTACAGCACTTCCCAGCTGAGGAGCTCAATGTTTTACAGACAATAAGGGACGGAGGCTCACAATACACTTATGAAGGAGCTAAGCATTACAAGTCCCAGGCTACAGATTAAGTAAGCTGAGGCACAGAGAATTTGGCTTGGCCCAGGTCACATAAAATAACGATGGCCAGGGACAGAACCAGAATTGTCCAGTCCATTTCACTTTAGCATGAAATTTAAACCTCCAGATACAAAGCAATCTCTTTACCCAGCCATTCTGGGGAGCTTTACAATGGAACAGATGCTAGATGGGGGGGAATTCTAAAGATGCTAGATTTAAGGAAAGCTGGAAATTTGTTAAACTGATGCAATTTAGCATACACTTTCCAAAAGGCAGTTTTAAAGAGAGAGGTGTGAGAGGGATAGTTTAAAGGGAGTGAGTTTAGGACAAATCACACCCATACCCAGAAGATGAAATGTTTTAAAGGGAGAAGTCCCTTCTCAGTTAACGTTGCTATGCAGGGTCTAGACAAAAGTAACCACTCCAGGGTAGGGTGGTTACCTCCGGTCAGGGTGAGAACTCACACTGGTATTTATGACGTTGTTTTATCGTGCTGCACATGAATTAGCTTTGAGGTAGCTTGTCCTTTAAATGAATACACACGTCCAGGTTTTTGCTGTGGTCATTTCTGTGAGTGACCATTCCACTGGCTGTGCAGGAACTTCTGGATTCAAGAACCTGTTGTGTGCATCAGACCATGCTGTTCCCTCCCTTCTCCCACCGAACCATCAGTCTTGTCTATTTGATACACCAAGGATTTACTACAGTGTGAAGAAAACCCTCCTACTAACATTATTCGAGTTAGCCATCAGAACAAGCTCTCCTTTTGGGAGTGAAAGCAAACTGAATGTATGATGTATGCCTTTCTCCAAAGCCTGCTCATTCCAGTTTTGGAAGAGCAGAGACCTTGCGGGGAAGCTCCCTGGAGGTGCTAGGAGATACTCACGGTGGAAAGGAATGGCTGTTTCGTTGTGCTGCGCCTCCTCGGCCTGCTTCAGGTTCAGTAATGTAGATGCAAACAAGGGGTTGTTGATAAAGTGTTTCATATAATGTTTCTCACACTCCTCCTTGGATTTTGTACACATCTGGTTGGCTACATCCTGCCTGAAGTGGGGAGAGGGGGAGGTTTCATATGAAGAACACAGAAATGTTGAGGGGTTTTTACCTTTCCCTAGTGGGAAAAGAGAATTGTGGACAAGAAGGCGATGACATTGCGTGCAGAGAACTATCTGTGGGACTGTCTGAATTCTTGTTTTGCATACTAACACTGAGCCCACACTTATATGTTTGATAACAGAGCCAGGGAGCACTTTTCTGGTGGTCATGAGCAATGCAGTTCACATTTCTGGTGGTCACGAGCAATGCAATTCACTGTCTTTACAGGAGAAACTCCCTGGCTGACAGAATGTACCAAATCTTTTGTATGTGTGAAAATTTAGTACTGTTATTTGAGAGCTTTTTATACTTTTTATTTATTTACACATTTTACCAGCTCCAGGTAATGGTAAATTCTAAGTCTGGAATTGCATTCTGCCTCTCAAGTTTCTCTTGCAATTTTAACTGGAGGATAATGGTTTCCCCTTTCATGCAGCAATGTTAAACAGGCTTTTTCAAACACCAAAATGGTTCTACAAAACACATTCTAGAAATCTTTGGCAAACTGTCTTGGAAAAGTGGTTGGCCAGAAACATGAAATATTTTGTCTTAATAAAATGGCTGTGTAAGTTGAGGACGTTCAATAAAATAATCCAGCAGCAATCATTTTAATTTCGGTTAAACTAGAAACTGCATACAAGGGATTCCAGGAAGAAAAGTCAGTTTTTCCTTTATTTGGTAAAGGCTGAAAAAAGCCAAGTGTTTAAGGAGAAAGTTAAGGTTACTTGTATTGCTAAGAAGGGCAAAGTGTACTAGACAGCATACTTGCAGCACATAACTGCAACCAGCTTTCAGTCTTAATTATGACAGCATTGCCCACACAAGAACTCACAGTTCTGTTCCAGTGGAGTCTGGAGTTCTATATTTTTAATACAGCTCTTTTTTCATGAAGGAGAAGAGAGAACTCATGACTACAGATCTCCTTTATTTACAAATGCATAAAAATCCTGTTTGAACTACAGAAATTAACAGAACATAATGTGAAATATACTTAATGTTTCCAGTGCTCTACCCTAAATATGACAGAGGAGCAGGAAACCTCCAAAAATAACAATACCCAGGTAGTCAGCTGTAAGGAAGCTGAAACCACACCAGGTAAGAAGTTCTGTAGTTGGTTTTTACATAGGAGTAAACTGAGGCACAGAAAAATCTTGTGCAATGGTTGAACTCCTTCAAAACCCACTGACTTCAGTGTGAACTGAGGGAACTTCTTCACGAGGTGCCCTGCATCTCACAGGAAGCCTTTAACAATTTCCCTGTTAGAGGCTTTGCAAATCTTCCTAACAGCAGATGTGCAAACAGAATCTGCTACCCCAGACTGCCACTTTAGCTGCTAAATTAGTGTCTCAGCCACAGTAACTCACTGAACTTTCAATGTGCACTGATGGATTCAGTAGCAAGATTCAGTGAAATTAAAGGAAAAACTACTCATCGCTCACTGAAGTTGAACTGAATTCTCACCAGTTCCCAAATCCACAGTCCATCACAGCTTCCAGGAGTGCCATTTCCTCTTGAGCTGTCCAATTAGGATCCAACACAGGGAAATCTGAAGTCTAGAGAAGCAAAAAGCAAATTAGATCCTCTGTTATAATCCACCACATGAAGAGCAAGGAAGTTCTAAACTACAGAAGCAACACAGTATATAATACTGGTAGTTTTAAACTTTCACTGTGTCCTATGAAACCTGATCAAATAACTGTTGAATTATTTAGGGCATTGGGTCATCAACTACAGCAAAAACTAGTTTGTCACTATAGATCTTCTGATATACTGTTACATGTTGTATTGACCAGCTGCAATTGAACAATGTCATGCTATGAAACACAGTAAAAATTACTGAAGGCTTTAAAAATGATTCATTTGGGGGAATTAAAAAAACAATAGAGAAGCAGAAGTTGATTCACATGCTTAAAGAAGTCTAGTGAGATGCATTGTGCTATCCAGGCACAATAAAAAATGTAGCTTTAAATGTCTCCACTATTCCATTGTGTTCCAGGTGGATATTTTGCTTTGCTTCCAAGGAAGACTTTTTCTTTCTTTAATGGTTCTAAACCTCTGAACGGAGGAATTGTATCACTTTTCAATGTAATATTAGTAAGCAAGGGTCCAGCTCCTGGGAAATCATGAAAGCTCAAGGTTGAGAAGGTATTATCAGAAAGGAATATTTACCATTATCTCATAAGTGTGATCACTTTGATGTTTCTTGTATTCAAATCCTCGGGTGAAACACTGCAGAACAAAGATGAGCATGATGTTAGTCTCTTACTTCTGCTCTGAAAACATTTTAACTGGTCCCTTTCCTCCTTTTATTCTCTGACCACTGGGTATCCAAACCTGACCACCTGAGATGCTGAGAAAGGTATTAATCTTTTTCTGATTTCATTTTAGAAAAAACATAAAAAGGGAGGAAATTCTGTGTTAAAATTGTGTTAAATCTTTGTATCTCACTTGTCTTTTGCACCAAGGCAGAACTCCTGTGAATCAACGTACTTTTTTGGTAAGTATTTATGGCAAAGTTAGGCGGGTGAGATAAGCTTGGTGGTACGTTGTAAAGTGGATCAGTCCAGGAAGAGTACTGAAAACAAGAGTTTTCCTTTAATCTTGGTTCTCTGTTTAAAAAGCATCAGAATGCAGCTATTTTCAACAGTTACATTGCTGGGTTTTTAAGCAGAGGTAAATGAACAAAAGTATCCCCAATATACAAAATATGGGTCTGTGTATTTTGTACATATCTGAGCACGAGGCTGGGCTCCTCTTTCAGTTTTAGAGGTTATTGCCATTTTTAAATAATAGATGCTAGAACTTAATTATTTAATAATTCGAACTACCAGAACTTTCTGTGGTTATCAGATCACACATATAACTCTTAAAGAACTGTATCTGGTCACAAACAATTATTGTCAATATAGCCAATTTTTTCCCAGATTTCCATTTGGGAGGGGAAAGAAATGTGTGGGGACAGGGAAAGGGTGTTTCTTGATGGCTTTTCTTTTCGATGCCATAAAAAAGGACAGAGACAATACCTCTGTAGACATGCAGCAGCATGCTCCGTTACAGAGTCAGGCCGACTGCATGTCCTTACAAAGATCTCTTTCAGCTGCTCATACCTCATTTCTTCAGCCTCCAACATTTTCTTTGTCATTTCCCTGTCCCTGAGCAAATAAGTGTGTTGATCCAAGTTTACAGAGACCAGTTATTAATGTGTTTATGGAACAGCTTGGCACCGGCCGGGCCTTTTATGACTTTCTCAAAGAAATTAATGCTTATGCTTTTATCCTTGCACCCACCTGCAAGCAGAGGAGGAAGGGAGGAGGCCCGCACTCAGCACACTTCACATAGGGCTCCGTGAGGTACGACGAGCAACCTCGGCATGGAGGCTTATCAAAAGGGTCATCTGCGAAGCCAGAAGTAAATGTTTTGCAACACAAACACAGCACTGGTTTTGCAATCACCTAAATTCACTTGTGCCCAGTCATCTTAAGTGAAATCACGTAACATCTTTGCTACCGCAGCTTCTCCAAATATCTGCTAAAAGCTGTTCAGCTGAAGTTGCAAGAGAGATGTTAGCATGGCCTCCCTGCTCGGCCTGGTACAGAGGGCTAAACCTGAACTTGTGCAATGGACTCAAAGGGAAATCTCTGTAGCAGCCCCCTGGTACATCTCATCAAGCTGTGCTAGCTGGCTGATTTGATCCAGTGCCTGTGCTCATCTTCTACATCAAAGACCAGACCCAAGAATACTGCACAGACAGCTGCAATCTCCCATCCACCTACCTCAAGTCTGACTCTTAGAGCATACTGCTGTGGTTGCAAAGGCATCACAGGATTGTTCTGTAACCTGCCCAAACCCCAGGCTCCGCTCAAATTGCTGAACCAAGAATGAAGCACTGCTCTGCAAGTTCTTATTTTGTTCATTGCAAAGTAGTCAAAATAGACTGTCAAGTTGTAAGGCACATTTTTTCCAAGGAAATGGATTTGAACCACCCCAACTATAAAAAGTGGATACAAAAAAACACCTAAATTCCCACTGAATCATTTGTGTACTCGTGCTCTTGAGAATTTGATCATAAAAGTGACCCTGTGGACCAAATACCACTAGTTTTCTAGCTGCTAATGCCTTTAAACAATGGCAAACACTTTCCAAATGTCATCTTACAGTACTTACTACCGAAGGAGGCCAGGCGCTCCATTCCTCTGCCTCGGCAGCGTTCTCACTCCTCTGAGTAAAACCCGTCTTGCCTAAAAGCGTGTAGCATGAGCCTTGCCCCAGCCAGGATGTGCAGGAAGGGTATTCCCTCCTGCAGACGTCCTCTCACACAGCTCTCACAGATGAGATCCTCCCCGGGCGTCCTGAGCAGACGAGCAAAAGGGCTGTCAGCAGTCTTCGTGAGAGGGACCATCTGACGTGGCTGAGAGGGTTTTCTGCGTATAAGAAGAAATCAAATTCAAGGTAAGAAGAGATGTGGTGTGGATATAAGCCAGTCCCAAACTGAGGCTTTTGGTGGGAATGCATGTGCTGAGCAGGAAGTTATAAACAGCTGTTGTGCAAGAAGGTGGTTTGCACCTCCAAGAAACACCAAGAAGAGAATAAACAGGTTAGAGGTGGCATGGGCACAGCAGAGCGAAACTCAAGCATGTCAACTACGTTTTCAGTGTTTTAGCTTCTGTGAACAGGTCTGATTCAACAGCACTTGTACAGTAAGGTTCTAACTGCTGCACACCACCAGGGAGCAGAGTTGCATTCCATTGTGGGATCTCAAACACGTCTCACTTTGACAAGGTAATTCTGCTTCTCATTTATTGAGATTCATGTTTCTCTTTCTAGACTCTTCCTCTCCACACACCACGTGAGGAAGCAAGATCCTGCGTGCAGGGACCATGGAAGCTCTACAGCCCCTCCACGCAGATGGCAGCTGCTTCAATCCCAGCTACAAATCCCTGCTTGGATCCTCAGGGAAGAATCGAGAGCAACTTCCAGGCTGAACTTTTCACTCCATGCCCGTAAGTGACACCGCACAGCATCTTCGGGCACACGCTTCCCTCTGTGAACTGCCACCCCCTTTAGCCCCATCCAGGAGGCTGCTTGAACCTGCACAACCCTGACCTGAGCACAGCGGCACACTGCTGCGGCAGGCCGCGCACTCCCCATATCCCAGTCTCCCATCCCAGTATCCCAGTCCCTATCCAGCCCTGGCGGACCGTTCTCCCCACCACCGCCAGGCGGCGCCCTCCCCCCCTCCAGGCCACGCCCCCCCTCCAGGCCACGCCCCCAAGCGCAGCCGGGAAGGCTGCTGTGGGCAGCGCGCGCTCCCGCCGGCCCGCTCCCCCTTCCCCTCCCTCCCCGCTCCCCGTTCCCCGCCGGCTGCCCGGGCACCGCCCTTAGCGCTTCCCCCCCCCCCCGCCCCGGATCGGCTCCTCCCCGTTATGGTTCGGTCCCGACTTCCCCTCCCGGGCCGGGGCGGTTCACCGGCCGCCGCTCACCTCACGCTTGGGCGGCGGGACTTCCGCGGCCGCGCGCGTGCGTGCGTGCGTGCGTGCGTGCGTACGTGCCGCCCGCCCCTTCCCGCCTTGGCCGCCCTGGCTGAGGGGAGCTGAGGCTGAGGGGAGCGGAGCGGGAGGTGGCGGCGGCCGGGGCTGGCCCCGCTGTGCTGTAGGTGCACCGGGCGGGAGCTGGAACTCCTTCCCGTAGCGCATAATAAATCAGCGTTCGATGGTTCCTGCTCATCAAGTTACTGTGGGTTCACCCTTCCAGGTTTCTGAGGTAGTGAAAGGTAAATCCTGGCTGGCCGTCAGCTGAGGAGGGCTTGTAGGGACAGGACGAGGGAGAATGGGTTAAACTGACAGAGTTTTAGATTAGTATTTAGAGTATTTAGCTCTTAGGCAGAAGCTCTTCCCTGTGAGGGTGCTGAGGTGCTGGCACAGGGTGCCCAGAGAAGCTGTGGCTGCCCCATCCCTGGCAGTGTTCAAGGCCAGGTTGGACACAGGGGCTTGGAGCAACCTGCTCTAGTGGAAGGTGTCCCTGCCCGTGGCAGGGGGTTGGAACTGGATGAGCTTGCATTGTGTTGGACATGGTACATATTCAGAGCCTGGTGCAATTGTAACAGCAATGCCAGCAAAGAAAATGTGGTTTAATGAAGATATTAAGTCAATTCTCTGTATGGTTTTGGTGCTGGGAAATGTAACTGGTATTTCATGCATTTCAAATACTTGCTTACACTTAGGCACTGTTCTTGCACTAAACTCAACGTGCCCAGGACTTCCCACACGGCCAGGGCTGTGTCAGCCCCACATAGAACCGTGACCCCATGCTTCTTCCACAGAAAAGTCCTGTCATTGCCATTTCTTTGCAATATTTTTTTATGCTGTTGTGAGAAAATGAGTAATTTAGTGTGAGATTCTTGTGGTGCCCCTCAGAGCGTGGATGATGTTGATTCAGATGAACAGGATCTGCATCGCTGCGGGGAACGGTACATTGTTCACTGCGAGGCTCGGAGGCCGCTTCTCTTCATTTGTGCACATTCTGGGAACTTGATGAGAGCTGTTCTCTGTAGCAGACAGATGTGGCCTTTGGCAGTTCCTATCTGAGTGCTGACAACTGTATGAGAAGTACTTTGCAAATAGATCAGAGATTCATTTTCTATCAGCACATGGAAATGTGATGCACCCACTCAGACTGAGAGAAGGGCTAAAGCTCAACAATTAACATCTGCATTATTCTTGTTGAGGCTGGAGAAGGAGGTCTGCTGTTGTAGGATGAGTTTGCTACATGTATGCTCCTTGTCTGAACTGTTTAACGGCATGATTAAAAATACTGGAAATTATTTCCTTTTCCTCTTGCCCAGGCCCCAAATGCATGTGAAAAATTACGGGGAAAAAATAAGAATCTGGGAGAGGCAGAGTTTGAAATGGCAATAAAATATTTATTGATTATTCTTATTCGTAGAGTCTAACAGCAGTGCTGGCGTTGTTCAGCTCCGGGGGTTAGTGGTGCGACATCTCCTGGCTGGACTGAAAGGAAGTTAACAGCATGCCTGATGTCTCCTGGAGGGAGCAATGACACAAAAAGTCTTTTGCCTTATGTCTGTTCAACTGGTTTTCAGCTTAGCAGAGGCCCAAAGGTGTTACCACCTGATGGCTGTTCAGTGGCTTGTGTGACATGGCTCTGAAGGGTCCCAGTTCAATTTCTGAACCTCTCGCTACAGCACGTTTTTCACTACAGTGACACTCCGGGAGGCTCTGAATGGGCAATTTGTAATGAATAATGTGCTCACATGCTGCCTTTTTCTACTCAGAAGTTTTAACAACTGAGGTAATTTTCATTGCTTGAAATTATTTACTGCTAATTTCTGCAAGTTGAATGCTCTCAAGTAGTTTGTGCTGTATGTGTGATATCCAGAGGGCTTCTTGTCTGTCAGCAGGGCTGAGCAATCTGGCCTCACCACAGGGCAGTTGTTAGAGCTGGGTGACAGACAAGTAACTGGATAAGCTGAAGTTAAGTGTCTCGATCCCAAGTCTCAATGAAAGATGGAAGTAAAGTATAACTGTTCAACCTCAACAGCTCACTTAATGGGTAGGAAGAACAAGATTATATCATTTCTTCGTGAAAAGGCACCTCAATAATTCAGGGGTATGTAATTTTTTGAGGGGGAAGGGATAGATCTGTCTTCAAGCCCAGTAACTTGCACCTAGAGCCAGGTTACCCTGTGAGGAGCAGCCTGGCCACATACATCCTCCCCACGCCGATGGTCTCAGCTTCCCTCCTGTCTCACTTGGCTCCCTCCCACCTCCACTTGTGACCATGGGCATGACGATGGCATGTGCTGCGAGTGCTGTTTGCTCAGGAGTACGCCAGGCTCAGCGTGGGGATGGCTGAGCCCACCCGGCTTCCACCGGGGAAGCTGGTTTAGCGCTCTCCTTACTATCAAACCAGATCTTCACTTGGAAACCGCTTGCATTGAGGTCTGCTATCTCTCAGTCAGATTTGGTTGACTGTGACCAGAGTACCTGGGGAAGGAGAGTCAGACCAAAGTTTCCCGTTGCTTCTGTGCCGTGCCCTTCAGAAACGGAGTTAAAAGCTTTGCTGTTTGGCCGTGCGCTGGGACATGGCCTGCAGGCAGGCTTGTGTGGATGCACATGCCCTTGATCCGCAAGCACTGGAGGAAGAAGCAAAAGCAGTTAGGGGTGTGTAGGTCATGGTGGGGAATATGGGGAATACCAACTGCTCAGAACTAAAACCCAGCTCTTGTTTCTGGAGGGGCTGTGGTGATGCTGCTGGTTTTTTAGGCATTAAAGTAATACGGCTTTACGGGAGGAAGTTGGCATATTGCAGCCCCTGGTGTCTTTTGTTCTCAGTATCTCCTTCTTGTATAGACACCCTCCACCAGCATGCTTAAACAGTTCATCCTGCAGCCCAGAAGATGAGAGAGGGTGACCTGTCCTTTGAGCACGGGCATCTGCTGGCCAGCTGTGAGAGGTAATCCGAATGCCCGAGGAAGGACAGTTGAGGGGTGGAAGACTTTCGAAGGACAGGTCACCCTCAGCTCATCAGTCCTGCTTACAAGGCTGTATTCTGGATGAGCCTGAGGGATTAAGATGAGAAGCTGTTGTGGTGAGAAACTTACCGGGCAGGGGATTTCACATATAACAAACACTATATAGCATATTGCAAAGGCTATCAGGGTACCAGCGATGAACACTTTGATGACAATACTTAGTTTCAGTCTGTTCAGCATATCTTTGTCATCTGCGGATGGAATTCCATCTAAAATGAGATAGAGAAGAGTATTTCAGGTGTGTTTACAAGTCTTTGACAGCTCAAAGTTTTCTTCGTTTTGGTTGGGCTGGGCTAAGCTAGGTGGACCCAAGCAGGGGAAGAGTTCAAAGTTTCCCATAGGCTTTCACAGGAAGCTCCAAGTCTCTCTAGAATCTCAGAAACTTTTCAGTATTTCAGATATCTTTGAGTTCCTGCTGAAATGGGTGTACAGGGCCAGTCACAGTGGTAAGGCTTGTGACTTCCCACTGAAGCCAGGTGAGGTTTCTAAGGGGAGCCCTTGTGGGGCATGCTTGGACACAGGTATCTTCTTGTGAGGGTCAGGGCTGAAATGCTGTTCTCTCGTTATAGCCATGGATTGACAAAGTGCCAGGGACTGGTGCATTTACTGGGAGAGTAATACAGCTATTCAAAGAAATGGTTGTTTGGGAGAACTTCTTCAAAGCTGTGTGTGTGAAAGCTGTATCTTTTCCTACCCTTACACTACCCCTGTGCTGCTTTTGTGACTCTGCAGGGAGAAGTGGTACTTGCCATGCAAAGTGTGGTTTCCACGGTGTGTGTGTGGGACAGCCAAACCCTCCGCAAAAACTTTCATCTTGGGCAGCTTTGCTGTTACAACACAATCTGACATCCCTTCCAGAAACACTGGGAACAAAAGGAAGTTTCAAAAGCAGATGTTTGTTTCTGCGTAAAGTGAAGAGCCAGGAGCAGTCGAAGTGCGTGCTGGCACAGCTGGCAGTTTGCAGTGAAATGCTAGAGACACTTTTCTTGCTTGCATGCAGCTTCCAATGTACAGAGTTTTCTATAGGTATCAATATTGGAGACTCTATTTGCCAAAACATCCTGGCCTTCCCAAAGGCAGTGAAAACAGCAGCACAGAATTGTCCCAAACCCTGAAGCTTTCAGTAGTGCTAATTCTGGGTCATTACTTTCTCCTAGTTAATTTTTTTAATAGAAAGGTACAAATAGGTTTGTTGTTTTAAATAACTGCTGAGGTATCAGCTGTATGACATAGAAGACTGCCATCCTCTGACATACCTAAACTTCTATTGGTTATATTGAACTTTCTACCTTTTTCTCTAAGAAGAAGTTTGCTCGGAAACCTCTTCCTGTGCTGTGTCAGTGAAACACAGATGTGACCAGTGGCGGGTTTCCCATCTGCACTGGTGACAGTGTTCAGGCTGTGTAGGGTTTGCTTCTCTACTGTCCAGTCTGTCACATATCCACTCATCTTCTCCAAGTACAGCACGTCTACTTGCACAGGGCGTTGATGATTGAAGCATTCCAGCGTCATCACTTTTTGGGTTCTGTTTAACTTCCCCTTGGTTGCTGCTATCCCAGGGGCTGGAAAAGGATAAGAAACATTAGAAATGGCTTCTCTTAAATTATTTGCAGTTCTTCTCGCAAAAGGTTTAGGCCAGCCCAGTTAGCTCTGAGGGATGAACTGCTGCACAGGAGCTTCAGAGACAGCTCACTGCTGCTGCTGCAGGGAGGAAAATTCAAGCAGGTTTTCTGTGTGTAACCCCTTTGGTGGTTCTTTATTCTTAATGTGCGGGCATGCAGTAAGTTGGTACACTTTGGAGGACAACATTCACACTGTCTGGCTTTATAGTAACATAACTGCCTACAGGCAGCTCCCTGAAGCATCAACAGACAGACAGACCCCTCTGTTTGGGGTCCCTGCTGCCTGGGGGTTCTCAAAAGGCTTTGCAGGAGCTCAGGCCCTTATTCAAGGAGCTCAGGTGCTGAAATCCGAAAACTTAAAATTACTGATGAATTTTATGACAAACATTAGTGACACCAACCCACCAAGGGTTGCTATAAGGGTCTCTTTGGGTTGGTTTTATTAGCAAAACAGAGCTAAAATTTTGCATGATCTTTTCTATGCTTTTTGGTCAGGTGGCTGAGGAGTAGCTGAGGCAGCTGAAAACATGAACCACACAGTGCAGAGCCCTCACAGCTTCCCTCTCCCAGTGACTCTACCTTGCAGGAAGATCTTCAGGCTCCTTATGCTCCCAGCTATTTCTGAGGCATTTTCCACATGACATTTGTAGTCTCCAGGGTCTGAGGGAATGAAGCAAGGACCACTTTTACTAACAGAGCAGGGCTAAGTCCCTACTCCCCTCTTTTAGTAACTAATTTTAAATGTTAACGTTTTACTGACAGCAAAAGTGCAGAATTTGAGGTGAAAGTGTAAAGATTAAAGACATAGTTCAGCACATGGTAGAAGAAAGTTAAAGTAAAAAGGTACATTTATTCCTAATACTACATAAGGAAGTCTCTTAATCCTTAGTTTAATTCAGTTAGAACTTACAAGTATGTGACCCACTTACCTTCTCTGCTGAGATTGTTGACCGCAAACACTAAGCTAAATATTAATATTATGAACATAATTACATCTCCTCTTGATAATCTTGAAGCCCTTTTTATCTTTACTGCTTCCTTTGAGTAAGGTTGTAAAGATGATTAAGCAGATACTGAGCAATTAGGAGAGATCCCGAACAGCTCTGTTATCAGGTACTCCTGTTCAGAACTCCTGCACCTTTAACCTGGTCAACATATGGAGAGTTTAAAGTTAGAGCCTTAACTCACTGTAGATTGTTCTAATTCCTAGGCTGGCTCCAATCAGGAGAAATGTGAAATTTGGTGGAAAATGTACCTGAAAATCTTCTCTGTGGCTCACATTTCCTTTTCAGTAGGTACGTCACACTTCAACCCTGGTCCCGACCGTGAGTCCTAGAATTAAACACTGAAATGGGTGAAACAGGGAAAAGTGGTGTCCTGTAGGAGAGGGCTCTGGGGCACACTGGGGTCCTGGTGCAGGCCACTGGTTGCCACGGAGCTCCTTCTAGAATGGGGCCCCGTGGCAGCGCCCCATTGCTGAAGGGCAAACAGAACTCTTTCCTAAAGCCTTTTCCCTCAAGGAGAGGGACCTCAGCAGCCTCCCCTGGCCCTCAACACCTGTGGGCCTCGCTGCACAAGCCTAGCTCAATACACGGTGCCACTGGGCACGGTAAAACCAGCACCACATCATCCCTCAGCCAGCATCACCTGCCCTCACAGGCCTTTTGGAATGGGCAGGGATTTCCACTGCAGTGGTCATGCCAAGCAGGCTGGTCCCAGGCCGTTTCCTGCTTCTTAGGTTGTTAATAAAGCCTAAAAGTGCTTAGGAAGTGGAGGGAGCCTGGTGCTGGTCGCTTCCAGAGGGAGCCCAGGCTGGGCCTGGTGTGCTGCTGGGTGAAATGCAGTCGCTCTGGGGGCAGCTGCACCTGGTAAACTCAGAGGCAATGCGTCAATACAGAAATAAATACAGAAATAAATCAGGCTACTGTCCACAGGTTTAATCAGAAAGTCCTGGTGAGATTCCTCAGGATGGTTTTTGGAGAATTGGCATTTTCTGTCTTAGACAGAAGGTGGCGATGGAAATCACTTTTTCCTCCAAAGCCTCTGGTTTAAAAATGCTGAAAAAGCACAGGTTTATGTCCCCCATCACAGAAGGATAGAATTTTGCAGTTCAATCGTCTAAAATAACCCCTGACATTCCAAAATGTGACTGATGCTCGAGAGACTCAAGAAGTATTGATAGTGTTTAAGAAGATGTTTAAGTTTAAAAAGAGAGCAAATGGAGTGGCAAGGGCTTGCATGTCAATGTTTATTTTGCATGCCTATTTAGTTTAGCTATTCATGGTGAGTAAGGATGGATTTTAGTATAAATATTTAATATTTACAATCTATCAGCTGCTATAAAACCAGATTCTCTTTGCACTGTTGCAGGATTTTTATTTGAGTGTATTCGGCTGCTTTAGCTCAATGTATTTTTTTCCAGCGAAAATCGAAAAGCCGATAGTAGGCTAGGAAGAAAAAACCCAAAATCACTCTGGTAAAGCTGTGAAAAGATAAGACAGTTTGAGCCTCTCGCGTGGGATGACCCATGGGAGGTGCATGTGGTCTGCTCCGTACCTGGCAGAGCTTCCCGATAAACTGGCCCTTGTGTTTAAGATTGTGTTCAGTGTTTTGCTGAAGCGCTGTGTTTGTTTATTACTGGCGTCCGCTTACTATGAACTGCAACTTGACACCAACCACGAGGCAGGAATGTAAAGAAACCATTCCCCATGTTCCCGTGTAAATAAATAAGGTTTTAACTCTTCCTGACACAATCCTCCCCGCGAGTGCAGCGCGATGAGTGTGGAGCAGCAAAGCAACACATTTCAGCGCTCACTCAGCTGAATGGATCTTTTGCTTAGGAAATAGTTTATTAATGCAGAATCAAGTAAAACTGTTTGCTCACATTTCTCTGCCTGTGAAATGCAGTTCATGGATCCCCAAGGATCCTATTAGGATCTTTACTAGAGGAAGATTTTGTCTTCTCAGTAAGTGCGTTCTCACTCAGCTGACCAGAAACACATTTAGTAATGAAGGTTTGGATAAGACACTTCTGTGTCCTGTTTTTAAGGATATTTTCATACTTGCTAACTTTTATGCAACTTTCTCAAGATGGAAATCATTTGGAATCAAACTATTGGGAAGAGAATTAGATTATAAATAATTCCAAACAACTAAATATTTCTCTTTAACGTGGTTAATCGATACCTTTATTAAACATTCCCCATCCCATCTACAGTGCTCAGTCTTGCTTTCCAATTAGTTCTGCTGTTCCCTTCCTGGGCTGGGAATGCCAAGACAAGCCTAACACCAGTTTTACAGGATGATTTAGGGCACTTCCTGGAGCTATAAGGAAACCTAGGACCAGTAAGAGCACATCTTGTGCCAGGGTTAGCGATGGCGGCTAACCTGCCAACTGGGCAGAGCAGGGTGTTTTGTTAGTGATTATCCTTGAAACAGGCAGATATTGTCAGCGTCGTGGGGATTAACATTTCATTCCTAATGTTTAAAACCTTCTGGGACATTTTCTAAGTAGCTAAAGCAGGATTTTGCTTTCAAACGTGCCCTGATCTTTCTCTCCTTTACTTGCCTGCCAGGACTTGAGCTGTGGCAGGATGGATGGCGTCACTCACCCCTCCAACCTGGGATGATCTTTCCTGTGTTTGCACTGGGGGTGTTATCGGAGCCAGGAAGAAACGTGGAGCGCTAACTTGGCATCATAAAAGGTACTAACGTTTTCCCTGTATTTGTTTGGAAATGATTTACTTGCATTATTGAGGCTACACTTGCTTGTTTGAGATGGGTGGGTGGGTGGTGGCGTTGCACATGTAGACAGTGCATGTGCTCCTAACTCATGCAATAGGAGTAAATAATGTCTATGGTGTGCCCAATGTATGAGCATAACAGAAAAAGAACCAAACAGAAATGTGTTTACAATTCATAACCTGATAAATCTATGGGAAGGTATGTCTGAACTTTGTGAACAGTCTGTCTGTATTAAAATACAGATCAGTGTGAGGCTTACACACATTTTAACTAGTCCTTTGCAGCTACTTCAGTCTAGAATTGAGGGAAATTTTGAACCCATTTCTGCTGCTGTGCAAGTCACAGCAACATTTTAATGGTGTCCCAAATGAGGGGGTTGATTCAGCATGGCAAGTGATTGCTGGGTATTCCCTACCCTGCACTATATTCCAAACCAGTTAGGGTAATTCCTCTAAAATTGTCTTTCCTTGGAAAAAGTGTTTCACCAACACTTGTTCACAGTGAGGTGGGGTATCCTTGCTGGCTTCAGTGAGTTAGAGAAGGTAAGAAAGATAGAAAGCCTAAAGCTTTTATTTGCTTGTGTAGAATTCACATCATGGAGTATTTTGGGATCCATTCTGTACTGTACGTATACAACCATCCTTCAGAATGATGGGTGGTGGGATCCCTCTGTGAAGTTACAGTGGTAAATGAAGTGCTGCTCTGAGGCCGTCAGAGCTGAGCATGGCCTGGGACTGTTCTTACTGCCTAATGTCAAAATCACCTTCCAAGTGCCTGCTTTATTTTTAAGGTTAATGTATTTAGTTTGCTCTTTTTCCTGTTTTCTCTTTGCCCTCGAATGGGAGAGTTGCTACAGGATTTAATTACATGGAGCAATCACTCCTCCAGCCGTATTTGAATAGTATTTATTAACCAAATGGGTGAGATGGGCAGGTTTTAGCATGACCAGGGTACTCTGAGCACTAGACAGGGTGAACCAAGCACTTGTTGTAATCTCTGGTTTTGTAAGTTCTGTATGTAGTTATTATCAGTGATTTAGGACACGATCCCTCAGCGTGCCAAGTACTCCTCCTCGCTTCTGCAGGGACTGAGCACAGCCAATGATTAACTAACACCGAGCAGCCTTTAGCTCCTTCATAAAGATACTTCAATAGAGGAGGATTTCTTAAGTAAAAGACATATCTACAGAGCTATAAATGAAAGTATCAATGCCCAGAACGATCCTCCAGGTTCAGTCCAGGTGGAGGGGAGAGCACAGTCTGTTCCCCCGATCCCGTTTTCTGGATGTGGAGTACTTGTGCAGCAGGCACAGACCCCACCATGTGTTCGAGGTCAGTGTTTCAGCAGTTCTTGCTTATCCTGGAACCACTGACTGGACCTTAAAACACATTTTAAGAAGAAATTACCCAGAGTTTTAAACCGAAGTGGGTGTCTGAGGAATTTGCTGTTCTGTTACCACTCCTGCTGCTGCTGTGAGGTAGCCGTGAGCTCCAAGCAGTGTCCTGGAGCCATCCCCCGGCCGGGGTGTGCTCTCAGGGGGTACCCTCTCAAACCTGGCAGGGATAAAGAGCCCAACGCATGTATAAACGATACCAGAACCCCCCATTTCCCCATGAAGCAGAGGAAGGCGCAGCAAGGGCCGGGTGTTGTTGCTGTCCTTCTGAGCACGGCAGGAAGGCAGCATGGCACTGAGCCCTCTGATAAATTAGTCGAGTCCCAAATAGGATTTTAGAATTCATTAAACAAATAAAGGCAAGCAAACAGCGCTGGGTGTGCCGGGAGTCTCTGCCCACCAAGACGCACACCGAGTTCTGGGGTTTTTGTCTTTTATACTTTTCAGTCTTAGGTTTCCACCAATCTTGTCTTTCCTTGTACCTGGATGTCGACGTGTATCTTCTCCATTGTTCGTTATCTTGTTGCTGGGGCATAATCTCCAGTTGCAGATGTGGCAGCCATTGCAGAACTCCCCCCGGCCCTGTATATTTCCACTCCTTATGTGGGCACTTAAGTTTCACAATGTTTCACAATAGGATGTACCCCCTGTTTGCCTGACCCTTCCTTGACCACTCTAATATTTAGCAATTTAGCAGTTTAAACAATGCAATCTGCTTCTTTTACCCCCCCCCAAAATTACAAAAACGTGATTCCCAGTGTTCTCCACACATAGTACAATAGTTACATAAAGTACAATGTTTGCAAGGATTCTTAAATTGTTGACACAAATCATTCTTGCGTATTTCACAGCCCTGCCAGAACATGGGATAGATCCCAAAGCTGCTTGTGCGTGTGCTGAGCAGCACCGCGGGCAGCACTGCCCGTCGCAGCGGGAGGAGGCTGTGCCCGCGCAGGCGGCAGCTCCGGTAGCATCAGGAATTAAACTTGCTGCTTCGGTTCGGCTGTCAGGAGCCGGGCAATGCGGCCATAACTTCAAACCGCGCTGCGAGCCCCGGTACATTCGCACCGCGAGTGCCTACAGCTCGAACAGGCGGCAGGAAACACGCGGCCGGCGCCTGGCCCGCTTCCCAGCCGCCTCGCACATGGATCTGCTCCGGCCCCGCCGGGCTTCCCGCTCCACGTGGCTCCTCCCCGCCGCGCTCTGCACGGCCGCGGTCCCTCCGCCGCGGGCGAGGGGCTCGCTGGGGGGGATCCTGCTGCCCGGTGCAGGGCCCCACTGCCGGTCCCGCTGCTTGCGGGTGGTGCAGACCGCACCGTGCGGGCACCGCCGCGGTTCGGGGACCGGGGGCCGTGCGGGGAGCCCGGGGGTGCAGGGGGCGAGCCGCGGGGTCCCGGAGGGGCCGCACCAACAGGGGCCAGGCGGGGGGGGGACACACACACACTGGTGTGTGTGAGCCCGCCCGGCCACCGGCACCCCCCCCCCCCCCAGCACCAGGAGCCAGTGGGCGGGCCCAACCGGCTCCTCAGACCATAGGCGTCTCCTCATTGGCCCCGCCCGCCCGCGCCGCCTGATTGGTCACGCCCCCCTATTGTGGTCCCTGCGGCAGCCAATGGGAGCGGCGCAGGCGGGGCAAGGTTGGAGGTGTCTGACCTGAGGTAACCCCATGCATCACACCACCGTGGGGGGCGTGGCCGGACGGGAGGGGGCGTGGCCTGGAGGAGGGGGCGTGGCCTCGCGGTGGATGGGGGCGCCGCGCCGCGCCCCCGCCAGCTCCGCCGCCCAGCCGCCAGGTCGGGGGCCCGCCGCGCCTCCGCGCCGCCCGGCACCCTGAGGTGAGCGCCGCCACTCAGCCCCGCCGGCACCCCGCGCTGGAGGGCCGCGAGCCACCCGCGTCCCGCCGGGCGGTGCTGCGGAGGACCGTGGGGCGGGCGGGGCTGGGCCGGGCCCGGGGGAGCGCGGGCTGCTCCGCGTTGTGCCGTGCCGTGCCGTGTCGAGTCGCGCCGGTCGCTTTGTGCGCGCCGTGCCGTCTGGCGGGCGCGCTGCTTGGGGTTGTAGGCTCCGCAGGTCTGCCTTAGGCATCGGAGAGCGGGATGGGGGTATCCAGCCGCGGGGAAGCGGCGTGGAGCCGCGCCCGCCGACCGGAAGAGCTAGTTCGTTTCCTCCGGGTGCTGCCCGCGGCCGCGCTGTGGCCCGGTCCCATCCCTCGTGGGGCTTCCCCGCTGCTCCAGCGCGGAGCAACACGTTGATTGTGGTTTTTGTCTCCTGCGAGAGGGCTAATTCACCGCCGATTAAACCGGGAGTGTTGGAGCCTCCAGGCCGGCGTGGGGCCGGCGCTGCTCTGCCCGCTGGGGCATCGCTCCTCATCCCCGGCATCCTCCCATCGCTGGCTGCGTTTCAGGATCTCAAGGGGAGAGTTCGGGCCCGTTTTTTCGGAGGGCCTGGGAATGTCCTCTGGAAGGTGCTGCGGAGCGCTTAGGAACAATTAAGTTGTAAAAGCAGATTTGCAGGACAAAACAGATCGTTATTCTCCCCTCTCCTTTTGTGGTGTCCCTTAAATCTGTGAGAGAAAGTTTTAAAATGAAATATAGCACGTTAAAAGAGATTCATAATCCAAAGTAATAGTGTGGTCTGTGCCAATTTAGCTGTAAGTGTTCAGCAAACCAGTTACGTTATGCTCAATTCTCTCAGAGACAACGGGATTTACACATGGTCTTGAGTGTTTTAGCAGAGTAGGATAGCTGTAAATATAGGCTCTTTTTTGGTCTTTATGTTCTTTTGGGAAGCCACAGACATATTTTACCTGGGGAGACCTAGGAAGTATAAATTCCACTTGTGTATTTAGCTTTATGTGTCTAAGGTTGGTACGGTAAATCTGGAAATGAAGTAAGTAGAACTTCCAACCTGTGGACATGCAGTTTGTGAAGTGATACATTGGAAGCAAAAGAGCTCCACGGGGTGCTTGGTATTTGCAGAGGATGTTTTGGGGTAGGGAGCACAGCAATGTGCAGTTATTAACCGGGAAGCATGGCCCGGGGAGGAGCAGGGTTTGACCCAGCAGCAGTGCTGGGATCCGTGATTTGGGACCAAACGAGTGCTGCAGGGAGCTAGCCTGGTGGGACATGGGCAGGAGCTCCCAGGTTTGGTGTGTGGTAGTTCCTCTTGGTGCAAAACTGATCCCTGTGCCCATTCCTGACCTGGAGCCCTGCTTCCAGGTGAGCTGCTGGGTTTGTGTGCAGTAAAAGCAGTGGAGTAGTCAACTTGTTACGGAGATACATTGATTTTTGCTTTGTTCCTTTTCTGGTCCTTTGCTTTCTGTTACTCACTGAGTTTGGGTGGTGAAAATACATGTCCATTTCGTTGTTCTAAGTTTGTGTTCTTTAGCCCCCTAAGCCCGCTAGGGGCTGGGTTGGAAGCACAGATCTCTGCTTTCAGAGACCTTGAAATAAAACCAGTTTTGTTAATTTCCTTTTTATATGACTTACATTATGGAGGTGCTGTTCTGAGTCTTTGAAAGAACCTACAACTCATTTTCACTGAAATAATGTCCTTCTCAATAGTGTAATTGTCTTCAGAATGGGATGGTTTGAAAATATTAGAAGCTGAATTTCCGACTGACCTTATTTTTGTGCCTTAGTGTGTTGGACAATAATAAGAATGAGCTTAAAATGAAACTTGTTAGAGAAACTTCCAAAGTCTGGTAACACTGTCACTGTCAGACCAAACATTTTACTAATGATAGTAGTAGAGCCTCAAGCAAAACCAGATACATTACTGTTTGAATTTGGATTGCAGAGTTTTCATCGCCTGTAGCGTGAACACTGGGTCTTAAAGCACCACGATGCCAGCAGAGCTGGGGGGTTGTGGAAGTGCTGGGTCTCTTCAGACCTGTAATGTGGGCTCATCCCTTCAGGAGGAGGGAGGACAGCACGGCTCAGGCTCTCTGCAGGTCATTAAAACCTATCTGTGTAGCTGAGCAGGCTCAGAGTGCTCAACGTTACCTGTTCTTAAATCTCTGCAGGCTTGAATTCTCAATCCAAATCCTTCTGTAAATTACAGGGTTTTTTCAGTCTCGCTGCAGAGTTAGCTTGTGTGCCAGCCTGTTGCCTGCAAAAGTATGTCTAGGGGCCGTATATAGCTAAGGATCCTGACAACTTTGGGGTTTAGGGTCTGGTTCACCATTATCTAAACAAATAGTACATCCACCCTGGTTAGTGGTATGTGAGCATTGTTTTGGTGGTCAGCTGAATTCAAGATGCTTGCTAGGGGCTGTGGCAGTTATGTCTCAGTGAATATAACACGCAGAGGTTTGGTGAGGTGCAGCATTGAAAGCAAAAGGCTTCTCTGAGGACATCCCTGGGAAAGTCTACATTTTCTTTAGCCCCAGACAGTGCTGAAATTAATTTAACTGTGAATAATGTGGGCTGAGAACAAGCGGAGCTTATGTCTAATTCAGAGCACTGCTGAGTTCCCAGCTGATTGCAAAACATTAGTGGGACTCATGGCTTTGGGACTGGCCTGCAGGGGGTTTGGAGGTGCGTTGGTGAGTGGACTTGAATGGGGCTTCATGGGTAACTAACTGCTTTTGAACAGAGTTGTACAAACAAGAGGTTTGAGTCGAGTTGTTTGAGCAACACTGGGGATCAGGAGCCGTGGCGTTAGTCTGATGCTTTCTCCCGGAGTATTGGAGTGAAACACTTCGCTGCCTGTTCCTCTGTTTCCTTCTCTGCTTAGCAAGGAAAAAACAAAGCTTCAAAACTTGTTTCTTAGTGTATAAGTCCTTCAAATGAGAAAAAGTTTTTCTTCATTAAGAAAGGGTTGAAGTTACTTTGGCTGTATCCCAGATTCTTCAGCGCTGGTAACTGTGCCAGCAGTAAATTGTCTGGATGTGATTTGATGCCAGGATAAATAGACATGTAAATATCATCTCCATGTTTATATGCACAAACAGAATTTGATTAAAGTTAGTGCTATCTGAGCTGCAAGTCCTGCCCAAGCACCTCAGCTAAAGAAACCTTCCTGTATGCTTTAGTTTCTGCACCTCCCAGATGGGTACACAGGCTTTACAGCCACGCTTCCCCTTCTTCTCCATCTCCACCCTATCGGCGACTCTTTCAGGCAGATATTTGTGACATTTGGGTCACAAAATGGTTAAGTATGTCTGTAAAATGAACTACCTGTGGCCCCAGTGAAACTGGAGTTTGTGGGAGTAGTGATGTCAACACAAGTTTGGATGTACATGGTTCAGTCAAGTACATTCATGGTAAAAGTGCATAAGCCAGTTGGATCAGTTTTTCATTCTCAGTGATGAAGAGAAAGAGCATGGTGTTTAAGGATTGCACTGCCTATAAATTCCTTGTCTGTGCTCTAATGAAAGCTACTGTCATGTCTCACTTGTGTTATAACATGGTTCAGTTTTGCTTGTGTACCAGATGAAAGCTGTCATGTTCCTATCAAACCAATCATGCTGCATTCCTCTCCTTGCCAGCAAGGACTAGATGAGGTTTTCACATCGGTTTAGGATGTCAATGTCACTTGGGAGTTAAGGGCATCAAAAGAGTCCTTCTGCATAGTGAAGTCCATCTTGGGAGAATGGAGCCCTGAAATGATTGTCCCCTCATCTTGTCCTTGTCTGTGTTGCTCTATCACAGTTTGTTTTACTGGTGAACTAGTGTCAGCTGTGTCTTCTTGCCACCAGTTCCTCATGAGCTTTCTAATTATCATCAGGGTTTACTCCTGACCATCAAACACAGGTGAAGGCAGCAGCAGATTCAGAAGCTGATGGAGGAAAAGACTGACATAAGTAGATAGCACTGGCAAAAAGCATAGTTTCTTCTAGAACCAAAACTAAAATACACATGGGATGATGAAGTGTGTGCTAACACCTTGCTCAGAAGCTGCCAGAGAGACTTGACTGGCAGGCTCAGTTCCCTGGTACTCCATGGCCTGGAGCAAGCCCATCGAGTTGGTTTGGTACCTGTGGCTTTTTAACAACAGTTTTTTGTTCCAAAATTTGGGTAGCTGGGAAAACACAGAGTATTCTTCTTCCTAATAATATGTACTTGTTAATTCTTTTTTTTTTTCCAGTTCGTTTTGGAAGTGGATAACTGCTCAGCTGGCAAGGATAACAAGAGGTTAGTGCACTCCTGATCTGATAATGCTATCATTTCCAGCTGTGTGTAGTTACTAGGGAAGTGCCTCAAAGCCAGGCAGAGCGGGGCTGTCAGAGCTCTTCCCCATCCCACCTGTCTGTGTGCTGTGAGGTTTCTTTATCTGTCATGCTCTTTCTCAGTTGTAATTATTCTATGGGTTTTTTTAACTTTGGAGAAAACACATTCATTCCCTGTTGGAACAACACTGGGTGTTTGATAGTTGGAGTTCTCTGTATGAAGAGATTCTTTTCTCTCTATGTAATGATTTTTTAATGGAAAATGGAGACCTGAACTTTTGTATTTTCCTCTGACAATTGTAAATCATGCCACTAGGTTCCAGTATATTACCATAAAGTAGATACTATCCCCTAATTGACATGGATGTTGTGGGACCAAGAGGTTAAAGTCAGGATAAAGGTACAGAAGTTGGCTGAGCCAGTCTGACAGGTCACTGCTGCCAAAAAGGGGAGGTTTTGCTTCTGGCCCCATCATTCCTTACCAGTGTCTTCCCATCTGATCCCCTTGCTGCTCCTATTCTGCTTGCTAACCTTGCAGGAAATGATCTTACTGTGTTGGTTACAGCTCTGTTGAATCAGAGCAGAGGGTGGACTGGAAAGCACTGTATTAACCTCAGGGCTTGTTCTTTGGCTTTCTTTTGTCCCTTACAGTGCTGAGAGCCCGATTTGTAGGAGCCATGGAAGAGTCTTCCCAACCCACTAAACCCGTGGAGAACCCTCACTCTCGCTTTATTATTGGCTCTGTGTCAGAGGATAACTCGGAAGATGAGACAAGCTCCTTGGTGAAACTTGACCTGCTAGAGGAGAAGGAGAGGTCTTTGTCACCTGTATCTGTCTGCTCGGATTCCCTGTCAGATCTAGGACTTCCCAATGCTCAGGATGGCCTGGCAATCCATATGAGGTACGGATAAACCACTTGGATTCAGTTTTCAGTCTTCTTACCCCATCCATTCTAAAGATAATGGAAAGATTCAACTTTATATCCAGGTTTGGCTTCAAATTTTTGTTGTCCCAAAACATCTTCTGGCATTCTGTTTCTAAATGACCTCTTGTATGTTTATTTGTATCAAACCCTTCTCTTTTCTGTTGGTTTTAATGAAATAGCTGTGCCTAAATTCCTTAAGCACCTTTCAGGCACCTCAGCTGTTGAGTGTTGTGGTGGGTTTATTGGTACTGCCTGTCTCTTGTCCTGCCTTTCAGAAGACTGAAAGGTGTTGACCGAGATCTTCAAAGGTTTCACTTGTGTGTGTCTTTTAGATGGGTCATGTTTGCTGAGAACAAGGACGTTGTTTGCTTATTATGTCTTTATGTGGGCTTTGCTGTTTTATATGTAGCCAGAGAATTTGCATCACCCCTGGATAAGGTCAGTGACTCCATACTGCTTTTTGGTTTGGATGGAGAAAGTTTTGTTCATGGTTAAATAAAAGGTTGTCATCCTGCAGGGTGGTGATAAGCCAAGACTTGCCATGGTAGCTGCTGCTTGTGGCTCAGGGCGGTGTTGGTCTCCTGGCTGGGAGAAGGGTGATGTTGCTCCTTCTCCTAATTCTTTGTGGCTCAAATGAACTCTGAAGTTGGGGTTTTGAGATCCTGGTGTTAATGTTTCTCTGTCAAAAGGCCCCTTTATTTTTCCAGTGGTGCTGGTTTGCATACCACTAGTGGGATGTGTCCATCGGATTTTCTCTGTTACAGAGGAGGTTTCTTGTACTTTTCAGTGTGTACAGATGTTTCTTGGTGTCTGCTCAGTATCTTCCATGTCCCCTTCCTTTGTTTCCCACATCCCAGGAGGTCTGGTGGCCAGACCTGTAGGCAGTGGTGTACCCGAGGCCTTGCCAAGTGCTGGGTAGAGCAAGGAGGCGTTGTATGTAGGGAGCAGCAGTCCATGAACAATCACCACCCTGAATGCTGATAAAGTTACTTTTTACTAGGTGTAGTGTTTGCACTTATTACTACTGAATTGCAGCAGCTCATTGCAGGTTACTTTGCTACCTTGTCAAATGCCTTTAGAATTAGATTCTTGATTCCAAAGCATCTTCAGTCATTCCTAGTTTGGTGGTAAGCTCGTAACTGATAAATTTAAAAAGACAGTGTTGAAGAGTGTTGGTGTTGGGATGGATCCTTACCAAAGCCCCACTTCTTACATCCTTCCAGTTTAATGCTCTCCATCATCTGAATTCCCACTACCCTGCAGTTGTTTCATGTCTACTTGTTCTGTTTATGAAACTGTCATTTTGGACACTGTTGAAAGTCTTCCTAACACCCAGATTTACCGCAAAACTTGGCAGTTTCCTGTTTGCAAACCTCCTTAGCATGGGAGGAGGGAAATGCATTTCTGAGTCCATGCTTTACTGAATTGTCATACTGATGGACACGTTCAGCAAGCCGGCACTAACATAACAGAGGTAAAATCTTAAAGCAAATTTAAAGGGGATTACCTTTCCAAAGGCTGCCAGTAATAACAGCTTGGCAGCACAAAAGGTAATTCTGAAGCAGGAAAAGTTCTAGCCCTGTAACTATATATATTTTAGGAACAGAAGAAACTGGATGAACACATGATCATTAGCGTGGAAAGAGACAGTAGGAGAGCAAGAAAATCAAGCAACTTCTAGGACAGTGCCTGGCATCGGGGAGCTGTAATGCAATAGGTGTGCAACCTTGAGCTCCTCTGGTGTAACTTGCTTACTTTGGCACTCTCTTTGGAGGGTACTTGACTTTCAGTTAAATCAGAGGGAAATGCCAATTCAAATAAAAGAAGTTACAGCATTATAGGCTGTTTTTGTAAGATAAAGCAGGATGGCAGTCCCTTCCGTGAGGAGATTTCCAAATAATGTTTGCAGATGGAGAAACTGAGACAAAGACAAGTTCAACAACTTGCCTGCAGTCACTCCGTGACAGTGAATTAGTGGAACATGGGTGTTCTTGCTTCCAACTTCATTTTGGTGATCACAAAGGTACCCCACTCTCTAAAGTGACCAAGATAAGTCTGTGGGGAGTTGTGTGCAGTTTGACCAGTGGATCAAGCAAGGTGAGGTCCAAGTTAGCCTATCCTTTTTGAGGAAGTTGCCAAAAATCTTTCCATTTGGTGGTTAGTTTCACCCAGGAGATTTTGGTCAGGTAAAGAGAGGGGCAGGCTGTATTCGAGGTGAGGGGCTTTGCTGCAGAGTCCTACTTGGGGAACAATTATGCCTAAACCCCAGAATTTAGTCAGATGAAAAAGGGTTTGTGAGTTGCCTGTAGCAACAGGCATTGCCACTTCTCTCTTGCTCTCAGAAGTGACATCGTGTTGCCAGTTCATGAAGCACAGCTGCTTCAGTGGACTGCTTGGTATGTATTCAGTACCTGAGCTTTGCAGGTCTCCTGTCTGAGCTGCTGAGAGCCTTCTGTGACATCTAATCAATGAGTCCTGATCCAGCTCAGGATGCTCTGTGTGCCAACTCATGTTTCTTCATTTGAGCATGCAGAGCGTGTGTGCGCTGTGGTGTTCCATCATCTCCTTATTGATCTTCTTATGTGTTTATGCTGTTGCTAAAGACGGTCTTGCTGGGTCAGGTTGTATAAACCAGGCTTCCATCCCGCTAGAGGTCTGTGGACACCTTTGATTGAGCCAGTTGGCTGCTGCTACAAAGGATTGAGAAAGCCACACTGATAAGGAACTTTAAATTGGTGTGTGGAACAGTAGGGCTCAACAGAGGTTATGTGCTGGAAGAATAACCATGCAGACTAAAATGCTCTGGTTCTTTTCTTGCTTGATTTATTTAGAGTTATATAGTAATAACAATCATGTAAATGCCCTCCTCACTGTGTTAGTTACAGCATCTACCATTGAAAACAAGTGTCCTTGAAGAAAATACTGGTGTACAGTTCACATCAACAAAATTTACTCTTGTTACATTGGCATAGAATCATAGAATGGTTTGTGTTGAAGGGACCTTAAAGCTCATCCAGTTCCAACCCCTGCCATGGGCAGGGACACCTTCCTCTAGACCAGGTTGCTCCTTTACATAATAAACCCAACATATAATTGTTTCTTGCTCTTTCTGCTTCCAGGCAAAATAATTGTGTTATCTTTAAGTTCAGAAGTTTCCATCAGCATTTCCAGCTGAAGGAGTAGTTCTGTTGGGATCCAGTGTTGCTCATAGTGTAGTGAGCTGTTAGCCAGTTGCTCTGCTCCTTTCTGGGGTTTTAGTGGAAGATTAAAACACTTCTCTGTAAATGCCACTGGGAAAGTCTTTGGGTCTGTTTTGTTTAAGAAATTGTTCTTGACTATCGCTAAATTTAAATCCCAGCTTCAAAGATGGTGTCTTGTCTCAAATTCTTGTTTAAAATAGGCTAAATCCTGCCTGTCTGCTGGTATTTATGCATCAGGGCTCTGGTTTCATAAGCAACAGAATGGGTGTAGAGCACCTGACAGTCCATTCACATCAACTGAAAGCCAACTTTTTGGAAGTAGCTTCTGTCTTACCTCTGATGTTAAGCCCACAGAGGCTTCCGCCTTTAGCACCTCACACTGTTTGAACTTCTCAGTAAATAGTCTCAATAAATTACTGAGGTGCTTAAGAAGAACTGATCAGCTATTGAAGTAATTTTGGAAGAATGCCTCAATTCTAGCGTGGGCAGTGGTATGTTGAGTGTAGCCCAGCCTGCCACTGGGACACTGCTTAGAACACGGTCCCTGCTTAGAAACCAGTCACAGAGTGAGCGCACAGAGTACTGAAAGTAATAAAGGATCCTTTCGAGCTGGTTCTGAGTTAAAACAAATCCCTTTCCAGTCCAACTGTTTGTGGTCAGGAGATTACACTGTAGAGATAGAGCACTGATCTGGTAGAAATGGCCTTGTGAAAAAGTGGTGCTGTGATTTCATGCACAAATGAGTGATGGAAGTACCAGTACACTTCAGTGTCTGCAGGGCTGATGCTCTCACTGCTGCATCTGAGACCGCTCCGGCTGCACCAGAGGGGGTTTCTCCTTTGCTGTACTGAATCCTTCCCATTCCACAGCCGCTGCTGGCATTGAAGGCTCCTCCTCCTCTGGCTCTGCTGTCCATGCTCTCAGTTGCCGTGGTGCTGCTGAGGTTTTTGTGCAGGGGTTGGCATCTCAGGGACCAGAAGGCCAATAATTAAACTGGAATTCCATGCTGTTTGTTGAGATGTTTTCCTTTGCTATGATTAACTGCTGGTGGCTCAGCAGATAGGGCAGAGTGATACCGCTGCATGTTTCTGCAAGTTACTGAAATAAAGCTGTGCATCCTCAAGGAACCCCTGCCAAACCAAAGGCTTCCATTCCATTTTGTTCCCACTTCTGACAGTGAGGGATGTTGTGATGTACATTTAGAATTTCATCCACCAGGAGAGGAGTGGAATTCCCTCCTGTATCTGCTGGAAAAGAGGGAACTTGTAAGGTGTGTTGGATTCTGAACTGCTCCCAGTTACACTGACCACCTCTGAAAGCTACTCCGTTTAGTGAACAAATACACCTTAAAGGGCTTTTCTTCTGCATACTTCTCAGCAATGACATTCTTATTTTGCTGTAATAGATATTTTACTCCCTTTGACTCAGTTAACGTGGGAAACGTCGTCTGAAAACTCAGTGATTTGTAGGGAGATTGCTGCAGAGATTTGCTGGCTGAGGTACCACAGCAGTGACAGCAGCTGTGAGTTGCTTACTTATCTGATATTTATAATTGGGAAGATAATGAAGTTCTACTTTGCCCTGTCAGAGTGCTCTGTATCAACAGCTCTGTAGTTTGGGAACCAAAGTACTGCCTTAGGCTAAAGACCTGCCCCGAGGCTGCTCAAAACCTGCACTAGCAGGGAAGTGAAGCTGTTTAGCCAGGGGTAGGGGAGGGCTGATCTTGGGTTTTTGTGCTACATCCTTGATTTAATTTCCTGAAATCCTTCGGCTCAATCCTTTGTCAGAGTTGGGTTGAGTTTTATTGTCTTTGATTTATAGGTTGAAGCACTGATATCCATCAGTGTCTGCATTCAAGCCAACTGCTCTGTCTCTTTAAAATCGCGGGTGAACACTGTCTTTGAATAGGTCCGGTTTGCTGCCTCCCAGTGCCTATTTCCCGAGACAGAGTGAGCCATTTAGTCCAGCTCCGGAATTCTGCATGCCTTTCCAGACTGTGCCTGTCCTTGCTCTTTCTCTCTGCCTCTCTGTGTAACAGATTGGAAGGGCAAGTCTAAAACAGGAGCACATCTTACGGATGCTTCAGCTGGCTCGAGTCTTACCACCCAGATCAGATATATGTTCACATTAGAGCTTACATATTTACAAAACATAAAGCCCAAACTGATGGTGCTGCTGCCATCTCTCCACACCCTTTGCAGGCCAAATCCAGAGGGGGGGGGTGGGAATAGAGTGCATTCTGAGGGGGGGGGGGTGTGTGTGCTGCAGTCTCCTGAAGGCTGCCTTTTAAACAAGGCAGCTAATGCATCACTGCCTTTGGAACAACCTGCTACGTCACTGGTGGCACTTGGCATGTTGCAGTGCTGGGATCAATGCAGGCTCCTGGCTGCGATGTGCGTCAGGTACGTGGCTCTAATAGATGCTTTTTATCTCGGAGACTAGAACAGGAGAGAGCTGCACAGGCTTCCCCTTTGTCTGCCAGCAGGCCTAGGGACTGAAGAGGGGGATGGTTTTCATACGATATTTGCCTTTTGGGCTTTGAGTAGTGTTGTGTTTAGGAAATGAGGTTTGTAGGGGGTGTGTGTGTATTTGATGGTAAGTATTGTATGAGAACAACATCCTGGTGTAGCATATTTTTGTAGGGATGTTGCAGCAAATCGTGGCTGTTGGTTTCCCAGCAGTGAATTCAGCTGGGAGAAGGCAGGATGAATGTTTTTGAGCAGTGCCGAAGCTGCCTCCTGTAACATCAAGCTGTGTGTACATGTCGGATTTGTTTCCCTGCAGCTACGATGCTCAGGCACTGTTTGGGTTGGGGGCTGTGGGTGGGGCTTTTGGAGCAGATATTTGGGAAACTGGTTTCATGAAGCCTGAAAAATAACATCTCAGTTGTACTGTGTATAGATTTTAACCAAATCAGGATCAAAACCTGAGGAAATGTAACGGAACTGTAGATCATGTAAGTGTGTTGTTTTGAACATGATGGAACACACCATTTACTGCTTCCATCCCTGGCAGTGTTCAAGGCCAGGTTGGACACAGGGGCTTGGAGCAACCTGCTCTAGTGGAAGGTGTCCCTGCCCGTGGCAGGGGTTGGAACTGGAGGAGCTTTACGGTCCCTTCAACCTAAACCAGTCTGTGATTCTATGACTCCATATCCAGTAAAGTCACTGAATATCAGTTGGGTTTTGCTGGTTATGGGACCAGAAGAGAAGGTGTCATGGCTTTTCTCAAGCAGAGTCTGTAGGTTCATGATTCTCAGCCCTTAGGATGGCTTGTTTGGAGCTGGTGGAATGGTGGATTTGCGGTGGCCTCCCTGCAGAGGTGAAGGGAAGCAGGAACGTGGAGAATCTGGGAGAGCAGGCTGCGAGGGCTGGATCTGTGCCTGCTGGGTGTGGGAGCGGGGTGTGCGCCACAGACCCCGCTGTGGTGCTGGGAAATACTCCAAGACAAGTTGATTTTTCTGCTGTTCTAAATGAGTTAAACGGGAAAGTTACGGTGTACTTTATAGTTAGGCAGTTTGAGCAGATCTTCAAACAGGAACAAAGGCTGAGAGGAGAGAGAGGCATTTAGTTATTAGGTAGATATATAACATTGGGGGTTGTTGTTTGTTGTTTCCCTGATGCCTCTCGTCTGTGCTGTGTGGTGATTCCTTTCCCCTCTGGCTGCCTTCCTCACTGCCACAGTGTGTCGCTGTCCTCTTTACCCTGCTGCTGACAAAGCTTGAGGAAGCTGGATCGGCACAGGCTTGTTTTGCCTGCCCTTGGTCAGGCACATGGCACATGCTCGTCGTTGCTGGTTTCGCCTCTGCTGTTTTTAGCTTCCTGTGCCCTGCAGTGACCTTACCTTGCCCTCAGGGCTCAGGGTTCCACACTGTCATCATGTGAATGTGACACTTTTCCTCCTTGTTCCTTTTTTGAGTCATCCTCTCCTGGGCGATAGGGCAAACTCTTGGGATATATGTGCGTGGAATAAAAGCTGTGCTACCTGCAGGTGGTCCTGGACTGGGACAGACCCAAATTTCATGGAATTGAGAAATGTGATCCAGTTGCTGTGTCTAATTCCAGGCCAGGTTTGCTCCTCACTGTGCTGCTGCAGTCATTGCCCTTATCCTGGCCCTAACCCCCAAACTTGCGATTTATGTATTCACATGTGCTCGATACTGAGCAAACCTTATTCCTTTCTCCAGTGATGTTATTGGACCTTGGAGCACTTTATTTTTATAGCACTTGGAGGAATCTCATTTCCATTTTATCCGTGGAGAAACAGAGGCACAGAAAATATGACTTGTCCAGGTCTCCCAGCTTCCAGGCTGGTGCCCAGTGCATTGTGGTGTCTCTTGGCTGGCTCACTACTGTGCTCTGTGTGCCTGTGCAAACTGTGCCTCTGACTTTCTTCTTGGCACCTCCGGAATTGCTTTCCTTCCCACCTCCCCACCCCTCCTGAAACTCTGCGATTAAACCTTACGTGTGGATTGAATTCTTTGGGCAGACCAGCCCGTGTGCTGCTCCTTTGGTCTTGCAGAGCGAGGTGCATGCTCCCGTGTAGGTGTGTTGGTTTCTCCGGATGCTGATGGAGCACTTGAGGTCACTCTGTGGGCTCTGCTTCCTTGCATGACCTCCGCTGTGGGGAGCAGGAGCTGGGGCTCACCGCTGCCTGGAGGAGCTGCCGCGCATCCCCGGAGCCGCAGCCGCGGTGCTGGGCGTTAAGCCTGCTTGCGTAACCTGTAGATCATTTTCTCTCTTTCCTGATTAGCTGCTTTCCTCCGAATGCAGAGGGGGGAAGCTGCTACCCTCGCTGTGCGTGCTGCGTCACGGGAGAGTGGCTCACGCACAGAGAGGGGTGGTGGAAAGCAAGGGACAAAGGTTATAAGAGCGAAGCAATCTGGGGAGCGCTGCGGCTTCAAGGAGAACTGCACGAGCGCAAGAGGCTCTTTGCAGCTTTCTCCTGCGGGGGTTTGAGCTGCAGGACTGACAGAATCAAATAGCAGCAGCTGCACCAGAGGAGTCATAAGTGAGCCCGAAGTCTGTTAATTCCCTCAGTGAGACAGCATGGAAGATTCTGCAGAGCAGAGTCAGGAAATGAGATATCACATGCTGCAAAGGTAAGACTTAGAGATGTGAGTGTCCCCTCGGAGCAGCGGCTCTGCTGGGCTGAGGCAGCTGGGCACTCCGCACTGGGAATGCAGCTGCTGTTTGTCCATGTTCGTTTCATCCTTTGAAACCCTGCCAGTTACTGTGAGGTGTCTGCGCGTGCAGTCTGCAAGCAGGATGGAATAGAATCATAGGATGCTTGAATATGTCTTAGTGAGGGAGTCGGTGTTAAAAGAGTTGGAGATTTTGCATGACTTCTGTTTCTGTAAACTCTAGAGGATAGATGGGTGTTTTGGAAGTTCTTGCCTAACAAAACACAGCAGTTGTGAGCTGGTGATTAGGAGGGATGGCTGTTACCAGCTCAGCATTTGTTCTGTTTTGTTTAGAGCTCAGTGTTCTTTTTAATGTGCTGCCCAACTTCTGCCTCATCTTACCCTACAGAAAAAGAATCATCTCTCCTGTTTTGACACAATGTGCAGCCTGTGGTTATTAGTAAATAAACTTAAATGTTCTTGGTATGCTTGCTGCCACAAACTAGACTGAACTCTACTTGCTTATAAACGAGTGTTTGTGCATTATCCTGGATGATGAACCTCTGGTTCTTTGGACATTTTAGCTGGAGCAGTATCTTTACGTGTACAGTAGAAATTACTACAGGCAGGATAGTTCCTATTCGTGTGTGTTCACAGATTCTGACCCCAAGATTTTGATAAACCTGCAACGAATAAACCTGTCTCACTTGTTGGACTGTGCTCCTTGTCATAGAGTCTGACCCTTTTTAAACACACAAATTTAGTAGAAATTCAACCTTAACTGCACCTTTCCTCTTTTTCTTGCCTGTTAGCTCCTCTCCTTGAATTCCTGAGCTTATTACAGCAGTCTGTGAACTCTTGCTGATGGGGACAAGCTTTAAGTTCATTGACAGTGTCTGTGTCTGAAGGTGCAGTTGCTGGAAGAAGGGAAAGTGATACAGGGGAGAGGCTCTGCACACTTCACTTGGTCTGTGCTCTTCTCTGCGTGTCAGCTCGCAGCTCTTCTTTGAGGCAGGTTACTGGACCGGGTGTGCAGCCTTTTGAATGTCCCACAATTTCACTGGGAGACAGGCATCTGCTTTTGCAGCATGCTTTAAAATCACCCTGCTGATCGTGTTTTCCTGTTACCTTCTCCCGCTCTTGGCTTCCGGGCCTCTTTCACTGTGCATAGAACAGGTTTTCACTTATACCAAGTCTGTAACTTGAAGTCAGGCATGGCCGTTTCTCATGGGAGAGAAAGATTGGTGTGTCTGAGTTTCAAGGGCTGCTTTCTTGTGGTTCTGGAAATCCTCACAAAGTCAGGGTTTGCCACAGAAGAAGGGAGGAATCTGCTTCCTCCTGTGTGGGGTGGATGAGCATATCTTTATGGTCAGATCTGGGCACTGATCTTGCCTTACCTGAAAAGGTCACCTTTCCTTCTCATACAGTTCTTGGTTGGCTATACCAAATTTTGCACATAGCTTTTTGAGTATGTTGTACTGCATGACATGGGTCAAGATCCTCCTTGTTAATGTGTACTGCAAGGTGTAGGCTGTGGTAGCACCGTGGTCGTTCAGAGGAAACATGGGTAAGAGAAGAATCTGGAGTTAAACTTGCTACAGTTTGATGAGGGCTTCTTTCATCAGATTTTTTAGTCAAAACACATGTTACTGATGGAGCGTAAAGGAGGGTCTGCATTCCACATGGGTAAACCTTCATAGGCCATAACATGTTTATGGGGGAAAGTGGGGGGGAATCTGCCTGTTTCCTCTCAGGCTGTCACCAAGCGCCTCTAACAGCAGCTCAGTCCAGCCAGGATGCTCCAAACCTCATGTAGGGCAGTGAACCTCAGTTACAGCTCTCAGCTACCTGAGCTTGGTGACTGTGCTTATAAAACGAGATCTCTAGATGCTGCACATAGCTTGGCTTGTCCTTGGATTGGTTTTCCCATCATGCCTTCCCAAGAGAGTTGCTCAATAGTAGCAGCTCTCCAGCAGCTGATGAGGGCAGAGGTCCCTGATCAGGGCAGGGTTTCTCGTGGCCCAAGGGCAGCCAGCAGGGCCCGTCTGGCAACTGATGCTGCAGTGGCACAGCCGCTCCCATGGCACCGACCACCTTGGTTGCTCTTGGGTCTTCCCAAAGCATTGAGTTGTTTTTTAAATACCTTCCCACTGTTCATCCCTCCTTCCTAACCAGTTGTCTCTGTAAAAGCTGAATACCAGGTCCTGGTGGCCTGGAGGCAAGGGGTGATTCTGCTTCTCTACTTGGGGAATGTGACCAAGGGAAGCTTTACAAATGATCCGTGTACATCTGCACTGCCAAGTTGCCTTTTTCTGTCTCCCACAATTTCCCTAGGCCCAGTATGTCTGGTTTACACCTTGTAAAGCAAGGCCGGGACAGGAAGAAGGTTGATGTGCAGCGGGATTTCACTGTGGCTTCCCCAGCAGAATTTGTTACTCGGTTTGGAGGGAATAAGGTTATTGAAAAGGTAAATTATCGACCTTTTTCTCTTCAGCATATTGCATTGTGTTCCCTTCTCTTGAGCTAGGATGTCTCTCTAGAAGGCTGTACATTGCTGATACCAAAACCTGAAAGTTGTCCTTCTGCCTGTAACCATTGTGTTCCCATTTTGTTTTCTATGTGATAAACATCCCATTGTTTTAGCTTAGTGTGACAGGGGAAAAATTTGAGTGAGCTTGAGCACTTCTGTGGATACGGAAGGATTTATGGGAAGCTATAACAAAAGTAGACTGGAAAAACACTGAGAAATGCATTTAAAAATATGGAATCATTTAATGGATGAGGTCTGCTCTTTTCAAGTGTTAGAAGTTTTAGGTACTTGTTAGGCCTGTTCTCATGTGTCCTTCTGCTCTTTAATCCAAACAAAACATAATACATTAAAGTCTTTATGGTCAAGCAAGAAACCATTTCTAAATTGACTGATGGGCCATTAAATGTTCTTGCTGAATTGAATGCTGCCCAACGAAACTGTACAGGCCCAGAATTGGACAAACAGTCTGTAGAGAACTGTTTTCATTATCATTTGGTGCTATTTAGACTCTCTTTCATTCCTGCTTCTCACCTGCTCAGGTGCTGATAGCAAATAATGGCATTGCAGCGGTGAAGTGCATGAGGTCCATCCGCCGGTGGTCCTACGAGATGTTCCGAAACGAGCGGGCCATCAGATTTGTTGTCATGGTGACTCCTGAGGATCTGAAAGCAAATGCAGGTGAGTTGTGAAGGTCACAACCCCCTCCTCACACAGACCTCTGTGCCCACAAGAAGTTCAATGTTTGTCCATGCATCACGTACCATTCTGCCAAATAACTGATTCTTCTGGGAGGAGATGAAGTACTTCCAGTGCTCTAGATTTAGGGAATTTTTGACCAAGTCCTGTTTAGGTTTGCAAGCTAAAAGAGCCCTTCTTTGTGTTTGCAGAGTATATTAAGATGGCAGATCACTACGTCCCAGTTCCAGGAGGACCAAACAATAACAACTATGCAAATGTGGAGCTTATTCTTGATATTGCAAAGCGGATTCCTGTGCAGGTGAGAAGTGTCAGAGGGAGTTCTCAAAACAGGAGGTGACACTAAGCAGTCTTCTTCCTGGGGAGAAAGGTCAAAGAAATTGAAATCACAGACCTATGCTAGCACCAAAAGGCACAATGCTTATTACAATGCAGTGGATTTCCCAGCATGAATATCTGCAGGAGGTGGAAGGTTCCCTTCACCCTTTTGCTTCCCTGCACTTAGTTGCTCTTCAGCAGCTTCCTGCAGCAGCCTTCTTTGACTTGTCTACAAGATGCAAGGCACTAGCTCTTCAAACTAAACATACTGTGTAGTTCAGGGGACTGGTCTGTCTTATGGATGTTATGAGGCTGTTTCCAGTGGGGAAAAGAAAGACTTCAAATATCTGTATGCTTCCTATTTCCACTTATTATCCTAAAACACAGAGTGAATCATGCTGTTTTCTTCTGCAGGCTGTGTGGGCTGGCTGGGGCCATGCATCTGAGAACCCTAAACTACCAGAGCTTCTCCACAAAAATGGGATTGCTTTCATGGGTGAGGATATACACTTCTGATCTAAGGTCTAGTCCTTATTTTAAGGTGGGAAGGCTTAATGGGAGAAAATCCTGAGTCTAAAAGAGAGCCATGAGGTATGGTTTACAAGTGCAAGGTGGATGATATGTTCTTTACAGTAGTCAGAGCAACACACTATGCTGTCTAATGTGTAGTCTGTTACCAGTCATTGAGGCTAATGAAAACAGACAGGGTTTGGACATATGCTGGGAATTAGTCCTTGTATGGGAGAATTGGCAAGTTCTCCAACATACCTTTGAATATTGTGGATACAAAATCAGAAAAGATTCCTGTTAAAGTTGCTTGTTTCCCAAGCTGAATGTCCCTGTTGTCATTTTGAAGAGGGTGTTTGTAGTTAGGGTTTATGGAAAGAGTGGAGTTTTACATGGACAGTACGTGAAGTTTGTGATGTAGTTAGCAGTGTAGTTAACCAAGTGCTGGAGAAGTTTGGTGCAGGAAGCCTCATCCCCTGAACCACATGAATCTGCATGTGAGATAAGGTTTTGGACACGTGCGATGTTTAAAGCTAAAGATAGGCATGAAACCTAGATTAGACTTCTGGACGTTTGCCTAATGTCTGCTATCTCTTGTGTTTCTCATGTGTTGTTTCTGCTCTTTGCAGGTCCTCCAAGCCAAGCAATGTGGGCCTTAGGAGATAAAATTGCTTCTTCGATAGTGGCTCAGACTGCTGGCATTCCAACTCTTCCTTGGAGTGGCAGTGGTAAGAAGGAAACTGCCACGTGTTTATCGTGATCATTCCAGTAATTTTTTCTTCACCACATCTAAGCTTCAGGAAGTGTCTCTGCACAAAAAGACGTTCCATCTGTTTAGAATTTCAAATCTGTGTTATCTGAGGCTTAGACACTAGGGTATGTATGGGTATGCCAGGTAGAATTTACACGTCGTGAAACGGGCTGTAGGTCTAACAGCACAGCTGTAACATCTGGAATTTCTGCAGTCTTCTAGCATGGAATGTGTAGTTTTGGAGCACACAGCCAATCCTCTGCTTCCATGGAAGTGCTATGCAGTTTGAAAAGACTGTAAATCACAACAGAATTGCACAGGGGAAATGAAGGAGGATATAATTTGTTGGATCTGCTCCCCAGAAAGCAGAAATGTCCCTTTACATTCTGCATTCTCGCTTTCATAAATGCCTCCAGACCAGTTCATGTGGAACTGGTTGGTTTGTGCTGTGACTGTGTTTGACTGCTGTTTGTTTCACTAATGTCTGCTGTGTGGGTTCTCACTGAGCCTTAGTTCTCACGAGCTAAGAAGATGCTGCTTTTTATTTCAGGTCTTCGAGTGGACTGGCAGGAGAATGATCTTCAGAAGCGTATCCTGAATGTTCCCCAGGAGCTGTATGCAAAAGGCTACGTGAAAGACGTGGACGATGGACTGCGGGTGGGTGGCTGGTGTTCTGGAGGTATTTGAGGTCTTGCTGTGTGCACACCTGGAGAGAGTTAGAGGTTTGATGTATTCGTAGTGGGAGGACAAACTAGAACTAGGCTGTCAGCCTCACAGAGCTGAGTCTTGGGATCTGGAAAGTGATCTTTCGCACGGGCCCAGCCTGCAGAATGAGGTGGGGAATTAGGAGACAGACAAAATATGGAACCAAAGTTGTATTTCGTTAGGGGCTCTCATCTGGTTTTTGGTTAATGCAGGAAGAAGGTATTTTTAATAACGACCCATGACCTCACACTTGATCTCATCTTTTGTTGAGTTTTACTTTGAGGCTGATTTCTAGAATAAGAAATATTCCTGGCACAATACAGGGTTTAGGAGTTTTCCTTTCTGATGAGGGGGGGTGGGTACATGATTTTTGTGTTACCCAGTGTAATGACTTCCCGTGTTTTACAAAAGCTTTTCTGTGAGTTTATAAATTTAATGACAGAAGATTGTGATCACTTTGAGAGGCAAGAGTCACAAAAGCACTGCTCCTTTTTCCAACTACAGGCATCCTCTCAAACTGGGGTATTTGCTTTCTATCCCAGTCATGTCTTGGTTACTAAATAGTCAGGCATGGGAGCTTGGACACAAATCAACAGGAAAATAAAGATCTTTTCAACCTTTTTGTACTTACCCATGTTTTTCTGCCCATCTTGGTCAGGCTGCTGAGGAGGTCGGCTACCCTGTCATGATCAAGGCTTCTGAAGGAGGAGGAGGAAAAGGAATTAGGAAGGTTAACAGTGCAGATGACTTCCCCAACCTGTTCAGACAGGTAACTTTTCCCATTGATTTGTGCTGTCTTGTTCTGAATGTTCAGGTTGGGTGATAGTGAGACCTCTGTATCAGAAACATTAAAGAGCTGAAGAAGACTGCATTATGTGTCAGAGCCTGCTTTGAATCATAAGTTCATGCTTTCTTTGCTCTGTATGTTGGTAGGATTTCACTCTATCTGCATATCCAATACAGTTGTCAAATGCCCAAACATCACTGGAGATGCTGAATAAATCCAAGTAATGGAGGGCATGAGCAGTGTAACTCGGGAATGTTGAGGGGCATGAGCCTGCTTTAGCTTGTGGGTTATTTAGGAAAGCTGAGAGGAAAGGAAATGGTGCTGTAGTTGTATACAAGTGAACAAAGGGTATTTTCAGCCTTAGGTGGCCCAGGGGAAACGTTACAGATGTTCCTTGCTTAAAAAATCAATTGGGATGATTGTGAGTAAGGTGTTTACAAAAAATGATCCGTGTTATTTGTGTGTTGTCTGTGCTGTAGGTTCAAGCTGAAGTCCCAGGCTCTCCAATCTTTGTGATGAGACTGGCCAAGCAATCCCGGCACCTGGAGGTGCAGATCCTGGCGGATCAGTATGGCAATGCCATCTCTCTCTTTGGCCGGGATTGCTCCGTGCAGCGCAGGCACCAGAAGATTATTGAGGAAGCACCTGCTTCTATTGCAACTTCGGTGGTGTTTGAGCACATGGAGCAGGTGAGGGTGGCTCTGCACGTTCTCTTTGCTTTGGGAGACTCCAGAAACAGGCAGGACTTAGTTTTTTTGGCATCACCAAGAGTTTTGCACTCTTGAATCTTTTAAAGGAGCAGTATAAGGTTGTGTGTCCCACACTGGTTAGTGTGGGCATTCCAAAACTAACTAAATCCACCATGGCAATAATATGACAATAATTTAATACCCTGTAATATGACAATAAACACACTTCTCTCCTATTTTGGGGGTACATGCATTTTTGAAGGCAGCTCCACAGCCATCATATTAAAAGCAAGCTGTGGGAGTTACATGAATTGTTTGATGCTGAGTAATAAATATTTGCTTCAAACTCTGCCTACTGTAAATTGTAGATGAAATAACCTGTAAATCAAAGCTTCTGTGCCACCTGCTTTTCTTTTAGCAGTTCTGAGGCCTGTTACAAGCTTTTTGGATGTTTCAGAATGCCGACCAAAAAGTCTGAAGTGGGAGGAATGGATGAACAGAGCACAGTAACTGAGTGCAGGGCCTGGAAATGAAATACTCCTTTTTCCTGTCTCCTAGTGTGCGGTGAAGCTTGCCAAAATGGTGGGATACGTGAGCGCGGGCACTGTGGAATACCTGTACAGCCAGGATGGCAGTTTCTACTTTCTGGAGTTGAATCCCCGCCTGCAAGTGGAGCACCCCTGCACGGAGATGGTGGCTGATGTCAATCTGCCTGCAGCACAGCTCCAGGTGGGTCAAGTGCCAAGGCCCTGGCTCCTGGAGGCTTTCAGAAGTGCTCAAGCTGTATGAAGAGGCCCAAGCATGAAAAACCTGTTCTGCTGAAGGCTTTTTTTATTATAAACAGGGGGGTGGATTGTTGTCTGAGTCATAGTTCTGTGTTAAAACCAGATCACAAACTCACATTGTGCAGATGAGTAGATTGTGGTACTGATAGAGGAGAGAATATAAAGCCAAGTGTTAGAGAGCTTTCCTAAATATGGCCTATATCCACATGTGCAGATAGGTGACACATGACTTGTCCACATTTCCTCCTCTACAAAATGCCCAGTAATTCAAAGACCCATTTTGGTACTTTCTCAGCTTGGGGTTAATCTTTTATGGCTGGAGCAAAGCTTTGTTCAGTATTCCTATATATATGTGTGTATATATGTATATGTGTGTGTATATATATAGAGAGAGAGATATATAGATATATCTATAGGTATACGTATCTATATATATCTCTAGATACATATCTATATCTATATATATAGATCCCTCCTGTTACAACAGGTTCACTAAGTTATGGCGCTGCTGTTTGGCTCTTTCTGATTTGGAAAGCAAAGAGAAGTTATTTTCTAGTTGTTTCTTCTGGACTGCTCAGGTAGACCTTCAGTTAAAAAGAGTGTGAAGAGAAGCAATAGAGGAGTAAAACATAGAGGCAGGAAAACTGGTTTAAGGAGATGTTGTGTGTAAGAAAGCTTGTCTCAACAGGCTTTACCCAAGACTTGTAGGTCAAAGGAGTTGATCCTGCTCCTCTACTCTGCTCACGTGAGACTCCACTTGCAGCACTGTGTGCAGTTCTGGTGTCCTCAACATAAGAAGGACATGGAGCTGTTGGAGCAAGTCCAGAGGAGGCCACGAGTCTGATCAGGGCTGGAGCACCTCCCGTATGAAGACAGAGAAAATTGGGGCTGTTCAGCCTGGAGAAGAGAAGCTGTGTGGAGACCTCAGAGCAGCTTCCAGTGTCTGAAGGGGGCTACAAGGATGCTGAGGAGGGACTCTTCATTAGGGGCTATAGCAATAGGACAAGGAGGAGTGCGTTTAAACTTAAACAGGGGAGATTTAGGTTGGCTATAACGAAGAAGTTCTTTACTGTGAGGGTGGTGGGGCACTGGAACAGGCTGACCAAGGGAGATGTGATGCTCTATCCCTGGCAGTGTTCAAGGTCAGGTTGGACACAGGGGCTTGGAGCAACCTGCTCTAGTGGAAGGTGTCCCTGCCTATGGCAGGAGGTTGGAACTGGATTATCTTAAGGTCCTTTCCAACCCAAACCAGTCTGGGATTCTATGACTAGTTCAACTTTAAGCACTGAAATTATTTTGTGAAACAAGTTGTCAGGAGCCTTCTGTCTCATGAGGACCTTAGTATAACAGGCCTCGTGTGTGCCCATCCTTGGCTGAGCCAGCACTGGCCAGCTTTCTCTAGAGCCTTTCAATCAGCCAGTGGAAAATACTGGCTGAAGGGCTCAGTTGTCCTGAGAACTATGAGCATTCCAAGTTGTGTCAATGGAGAAGGCTCATATCAGAAAACAGGCACACGTGTGTGTCTGCTCTACTGGAACTGCAGCATCAGCTTCTGCAGAGAGTTGGGGGAATTAATTCCACAAGGAACAGGCGCTCTTAGTGAGGAGGGAAACTTACTTAGTGGTGCTTTATTATTGTTATTAGCATAATCACAATTATTAGTTTATTTATATTTTTACATTTTTCCTTAGATTGCCATGGGGATTCCCCTCCACAGGATCAAGGATATCCGAATGATGTATGGTGTTTCTCCATGGGGAGATGCAGCTATTGACTTTGAGAACTCAGCCCATGTCCCCTGTCCCCGCGGCCATGTCATCGCTGCACGTATCACCAGTGAGAATCCTGATGAGGTGAGTGCTTTAAACTCGTAGTTACTGATCACGCTCTGAGACCTGTGGCCTTTGCGCCAAGGTTCAATCCCTGCTGCTGCTCCTGAACATTTTGGCAGCAAATATAAGACTCCTCCTTCATCTCACTTAGCTTGATGGTTCTGTAGACACAGCCTGAACTGATTTGTGTATATGTGATGTTGCAGCACAGAAACGTGCTCTGGCCTTCAGAACTCTTAATTGCTTCCCTAATTCTGGATTATTTACTTTTTCTTTAGGATGTATAGCAATGTCTGTCTGTCTTTACAGGGATTTAAGCCCAGTTCTGGAACAGTTCAAGAACTGAACTTCCGCAGCAATAAGAATGTCTGGGGCTATTTCAGTGTTGCTGCTGCAGGAGGGCTTCATGAGTTTGCTGATTCCCAATTTGGTCACTGCTTCTCCTGGGGAGAAAACCGGGAAGAAGCCATCTCGTAAGTAGCCAGAAAAGTGGGAGAACCTTGGCAAGTGCTTGGTTTTGTCCTCTTCGATCCAAAATGCCATGGGAAAACAAGACTCCTTACTTGTAGGAATTCGAAGAGAAGTTTCCCTCTCTTTACCTTGTTTCCCACATCATGGTCAGGCTGCTCATCCTGTCTCGCTTTGCAGTTCCACTGTGTTGCACCTTCCTTTCTACACTTTTTGCTTAGTTTATTTTTTTCCTTTCTGTTTCATTCCTGCCTTGTGTACATACTGCTGGGATATGATGCAGCTACTATCGTGCTGAAGTTCTTGGAAAGCATTTGGGTGGAAGGTTTCTAACAGGACAAACACTGATAACTTGTTAGGCCAGTGCCTTATAGTAGTTTATAAACCACTGAGCGTCCTTTGCTCATGTGGAATGATGAAGCATGCAGTCACAAGACAGGACTGTCTGCCCTGTCATCTGTGCTCCTTTTGCATCCAAAGCTTTTTCTCTCTGTCATTCTGTGTGGGGTGGAGGCCACATCTTTCTGTCTTCTATACGCTTCTGATGTGGTGATAGATACCTAGATGGTAATAGTGGGAATGCCTCATTTATAGCTTGGCTGGCTGAGCTACTCTTGCTCACACCTGCAGCAGATTGAAGGAAATCAATATTCTTTCATTCCCAAGCTTGTCATGTAGGATCTTGCTCCAGTGCAAGTGCTCTTGTGCTGTTACCTTCAGACTGTTTTTTCCCAGCAGCTCACAGGGGTGAACTGCCTAGAGTTACTGGTTTGCACATCGTTGCTGTCAGTGTGGGATAGATAATAGGGTGGCTTTTTTTCTCTTTCAGAAACATGGTAGTGGCCTTGAAGGAGCTATCCATCCGAGGGGATTTCCGAACCACTGTGGAATACTTGATTAAACTCCTGGAAACAGAAAGCTTCCAGCAGAACCGCATTGACACGGGCTGGTTGGATCGGCTTATTGCTGAGAAAGTTCAGGTACAGCTGCTTCCTTGACAGACTGCAAATTGGAGAGAGAAGGGAAAGGGGATGTGAGGCTTGGTGCATGCTCGTTGCAAGAGGATAAGGATTTAGGAGTGGTTGTTTTCGACTTGCTGTTTTCTAAATAAATATTTTAATTGACCTTAATTCTTACTTATATCAAATGACTACTCAACTATCTTGAGGTTGACCAGAAAAGCATCTTAGTGTACGTGGGAATTAAGGCTGGTATTTTGGTTTGCAGTTTGGGACAGATTTATTGGAAATATAGGTGGAGCCTCAAGGCGTGATCCAGGAATTCAAACATGTGGCTTCCTTCTACGGAGTTACAGATCTAATTACTTCTGTTTGTAATTGCTTCTATTTGGATTTGCATGGGTGCCTCAGCAGTTAAGAGAGGTTGGCCGGGAACCAGAAATCAAGCTGAGATTACTGTTTCTGCAAGTGGGTGTCCAGAATGGACTGAAGCTAAAGGAGATGTAATGGTGTTGTGTACCCTTCCTTTCTAGGCTGAAAGGCCTGATACCATGCTGGGAGTGGTGTGTGGAGCTCTGCACGTGGCTGATGTGAGCTTCCGAAACAGCGTCTCCAACTTCCTGCACTCCCTAGAAAGGTAAAATCGCTGAGAAGCCAATAGTCATTAGCTGGGATTTACAAGTTTGGTTCAGGTACATTGCAGAAATACACAGAGCTTGTTGTCTGCTGACTGTTCTCCACCAGACTCTTCCTAAGAAGAGATGGTTTAAAAGCTTGCTCCCATCTCTCTGCTACTGTTTTCCAAGCTCTTGCATACATCCTTGAACCTGCTTGGGCCCCTGGTAGCCATTTGGTGGCTTCTGAAAGACCAGTTTTGTTTTGTACTTCACTTTCAAGGGGCCAAGTCCTGCCTGCTCACACACTGCTGAACACTGTGGATGTGGAACTCATCTATGAAGGACGGAAGTATGTGCTGAAGGTATGATGCCCAGTGTGGAAACCCACCCTCTTGCCTCTTTTGCTTGGGAATGTCTGTGCTGCTCTGGCTTACTCTTTGTAATATGTGTAATTACTGGAATTAAATCTGTGCAGAGTTTATTTTCTCTGCTTTAGCGGGGTTGGGAAATCAGTACAATCTCCATTATGACAATATCCCATCATGCTTTCCATTGCAATAGCTCTGTAAATGTTTTAATCTTTCAGGGTCAAGAAATGCTCTGCATAGGGTGAAGAAAACTTTGTTATTGGCAAAGAATACTGCCTGTTGGTTGACCAAAACTTTCAATGGATATCTCTGAATGTGCAGATCTATTCTGTTGGTGTTTGAGCCCAGTTTCATCAGCACGACAGAATCTGTAGTAATTTTTCCCTTTAGTGGTGCTTTTTCTTTGCTGCGTGCAAAAAGACCGTGTTAGAAATACTGTTTAGAGGTTTCAAAACCAAGTGTACAGGAGTTAGGAAATATTAGACTGCCTGTGCAATCTTAATGAGCTTCCTTGGGCAAATCTGTTACAGTGAAGTTTTCAATGATAAGACCATATACTGCTTTTTGCAGCTATAAACATTCTGCACCCCTTCACCTCCATGATTGTATTTTGGCACCTCTTTGGTGAGAGGCACTGAACAGCACTAAAGGATGCTTTAAGTATTTACCCAGCTTCAAGCAGGAGGTCTGTGGCAGAGGCTGTGGTAGGATCCCTTTCTCCAGGGAGAGCTTTAGCTCCTTTCTCCATGAGACAATCTCTTTTTCGTTACTTCTCTCATTCGTTAGGCAATATTAGTACATGACTGTGCCTTGTACATAGATCAGGGTGAAGAAATGGTATATGATTGCATAATCAAACCTGTACTATTAATGCATAGGTGTGAAAAGATTAAATCAAGATTCATGGACAGCATCAGTTCTGGCATCTCTAGGCTGCTAAATGCTTGGCTTTGTGATCCCAAATTCTTATGCTCTTCCCATCTAACACAAGAACAAATGGCTCTGTTCCCCTTCTTCAATTCCCACTGTTGGAGTGCTTGGCAAACTCTGTCTGTTGTGACCACCAAGGCACTCTGAGTGCTGTCTGTTGTGACCACCAAGGCACTCTGAGTGCTGGGTTTGTTTCATGGGCTCCATGCTGTTCTCGTGCACCTGCAGGTGACCCGACAGTCTCCCAATTCCTACGTGGTGATCATGAACAGCTCCTGTGTGGAGGTGGACGTGCATCGGCTGAGTGATGGAGGGCTGCTCCTGTCTTACGATGGTAGCAGCTATACTACCTACATGAAAGAAGAAGTGGACAGGTAGCAACCTGTAAAGATCACTGGTTAATTTGCATAGAAGCCAGAATTAGGTGTACTTGTAACTTTATACATCAGTTGGGAATGGAATTCTCTCCTAGGAAGAGGTTACTAGGTATAGCATGGATGAGCTTAAAGGGAGAAGTTGCCTTCACCTGAAGAGCAGATCTTGGCTACTGTTAGAGCAAAGATCTGGATGTGCGCCAGTGTGGAGTCCGTATTCTGCTGCTGGTTCTTTAAAAGTGCCCTTTTGGATTATGAAGAAAAAAAACCCAAACAAAAACCAGAACATGAAAATCTTTAAAATCCTTGAAACCCCACAACTGCCTCAGGAACAGACCCAAGATTTACTATTTCAGTGCATTCCCTCAAAAAACTCCCGGCAGGGATCATAGCCACAAGGTTTGTAAATCTTCACCTTTTAGAACATGCACCACTGCCCCCTCTGCTGGCTTCTTTCCTGTAATAAATGTGACTAATCTGATCAGGAGCACAAGGAGAGTTTGGATAACTCTTCGGCTCTCTTCAGCTTTGTACTGTACACAAGATGATTTTGCATGGGCAGTTTGGTGCATGTGTTGTGTGTTACGTGTGGCAAGTGTCATCTCCACTAACATCAGGCTTTGTTTATATGAAATCTGGAACTTCCTTTGTTCTGGTTCTGGCAGAGAGGGGTGCCTGTTGGTGGAGAAGCAGCACAAAAGTAACACACAAACAACCTAGCTAAGGGCTGTTGTGTCTGGTTTCTGATCCCTGGCTTTCATAGTCCTGGTTTGATACGGTTAATCGGAACTATCTTATGCAGGGCTGTGCCTTTCAGCTCGGAAGAGCTGGTTGAGGTGTTTTTCTTTAGAATAGGGAAAGAGAGAATAGATTTTCCCCTTTCCATGCTTTCCCCAAGAAATTCTGTTGCAGTGATTTGTCCCGTTCTTTCCCAGGTATCGCATCACTATAGGGAACAAGACCTGTGTGTTTGAAAAGGAGAACGATCCCTCCATTCTGCGCTCACCTTCCGCTGGGAAGCTTATCCAGTACGTGGTGGAGGATGGGGGCCACGTGTTTGCTGGCCAGTGCTTTGCAGAAATAGAGGTAAAAGAGTCTCAGAGGTCTGACTTGGCTGCAGATGCTGAGTCTGCCCAGGCAAAAGCTGGTGTGGGGGGCTGAGAAGTTGAATGCTTTGAAGCTGGGAACTGAGCACAAGAGATAAGTCACAGTATTTCGTTTCCAAATGTTGTCTGTGTTTTAACTTGGGCTGACACAGGAATCAGCAGTGAGAGTTGATGGGGTGCGGGAGAAATGAACAGTTTAACAGCTGAAATTGGAGTGCTGATGACTGTATACCAAGTGATAAGCAAAATTTCTCTCAAATAACCATAACCCTGATTATGATCTTGCTGTGACACCGAGGTAGAGTGGTGTCCATGTGTACTGTGTTTTATAGCTGTGGTGAAGAAGACTGTCTACTTGTAGACCGCTGTTGAGTACTGACACAGAGTCAGAAGCAGAGTCATATGACAAGATTAAGTGGCAAATTGAGAGATCTCTGATTACCTGATCATTTATCAGGTTGATTGGATGAGTTAATAAGTGTCACTCCTCCCTTCTCCCTTGGAAGTTACTTAACTCTTGGAGAGGAGGAGGGTAAACAGTTTCTGCATCACTGTGAGGAAAGCATGAGAGATTGTGTAGGAGTGAATGGCTCAAACAGATTTGAGGGAGGGGAGGGTGTGTGTTGACAGAGGGGCAATTAAACCTATTGGGGACAATGTGTAGGAGAAAAATTTCAAGCCAGAGATCCAGATATTTTATGTAAGTGCTTTTACACTGCAACAGAGCCATGGCTAAGAAGGAGCCACCTACCAATTCCTGTGTTCTCAGTTGTGGTGTGTAGTATACCAATGGTAAAACTAGATCGTCTCCCCCCATACCCAACCCTTCTACACTGAAGAGAAGAGCTTCCATGGTTGATGTAAGGAAGAATCACTGTGAAGAGCAGTCTGAGACCTGTGACCTCTAGAAAGCAATCCTGGTTCCCTCTGCTAGAAGGGGATGTGTTGCTGTAGCTGTTGCAAGTGCCTCACTCACCTCTAGCCTTTAGAGTGCAGTCAACTCTATTGCCACAGTAAATTGTATCTGCTTTGTTCATTGTGTTGAATGTGGGACCTTCATGAGTACCTGTTGGTCTAGGCAGTATGGAACAGATGACATTCCTGAGGATGGCTTCCTGCTGCACTAGTTTGTGGCCAGTTATTCTGTTCTACCATTCACTTTATTGTCTGGGGTTTCATTCCCAGTGTGTGTGCTTTTAAGCCTTTGAGAAAGCCTGAACCCAAAAGGTGCTCATGGAGGTTTGCCTGTGGTAGGGCATTGGCTGCTGGCTCACAAAACTAGAACCACTGGGGGAACGTGGCAGCTGAGTGGGTAACCTGTTTTCCTTGCTACAGGTAATGAAAATGGTGATGACACTAACAGCAGGAGAATCGGGCTGCATCCATTACGTCAAACGCCCAGGGGCTGTCTTGGATCCAGGCTGTGTGATTGCCAAGCTCCAGTTGGATGATCCCAGCAGGGTTCAGCAGGTGAGAAGTTGCAGGAAGCGCAGATGTTTGTTGTGGTTTTAATAGGGGAGTGATGTTGAGAGTGGTAGGAGATGGTTTGGTACACTGGACCAATCTCAGATGTGTGCAGTGTACTGGAATTGTCACTTTGCCATTTATTTGTCTCAGATGAGGACTAGGACTCGGATTATTCTCTCTTTCTCTGATTCAGGATAAAGTTACATATATTCTTGTTCTCTTCTTACCTCAGTAGTACTGTGGGTATGTGGCTGTCTAGGATTTTGGGGGTTATTTAACTTCTTTTTATCATGTGTTCTTCTTTAAGTGACCCTCTCTGGGAGGACAGGAGTTAGTATCCCAACTCCAAGAGTGTGAAAGTAATTGTAGCAAGTCTGGAAACACAAAAAAGGAGCCTAGGATGGCCCTTTTTTTAAGGTGAAAGGCAAAGAGGTGTTTTCATTTGGGGATGGTAGGTCAGGATGTAGCTAATGGCACTGGAAGAGAATCTGTTCCTTTAGCAATAGCTAGCTGAAAATTCTGGGAGGTTGTTGTGCAGGGGGTGAAAAGTGATTGTCAACACCAAATTCTTGGCTTTTCCTGTCCTTTTCTTTAAGATTTTTGGTCATCCTGGATCTGAACAGTGAGATCAACTGTGATGTAGTTGGGAGAGAGGCTGGAAGCTTGTTTTGTGTGTGTACACAACATGGAACTGTTGGAGATCCAGCTCATAACCTTTCTGTCTCCCAAGCGAGTGCATTTTCCACTCTGGGAATTCCTCCAGGTTAAATCTGAGTCTCCAGTTGAGGGTAAACTGGATGTTGCCACCGTGGGTGATGCCATGCAGGTGGGTTAGTGACAAACTGTGCTGTTCATTGTGTTTCCAGGCTGAACTGCACACGGGTACCTTGCCACAGATCCAGAGCACAGCGCTTCGAGGCGAGAAACTCCATCGCATCTTCCATTATGTCCTGGATAACCTGGTCAATGTGATGAATGGATACTGCCTGCCAGAGCCCTACTTCAGCAGCAAGGTATCCATTGGTTCTTGTTTCAGTTCAGGGTTAGGCTGGCCAGTTTGCACGGCACAGCCACAGGACCAGGAGTCGGGCAGCACTACCCTGCTAGTGCCACCTTGATGCAGTTTTCCTTCTTAGACTTCCTCCCAGTCGGTCTCACCAGAGAGTAAGATGGGAGAATCCCATCAGTGGCACCTAAAACAGAGGCAATGAATTGAGCTTGATCTTTACTGCTTGTGGCTGCAGCCTTGTACATGAGAGCTATGTGTGTAGCCAGCTGTGGTAGAAGTCCTAGAGGGAGGAGGAAAGAAGTAGAGGAGTCTGAGTCAGCTCTTGGTTTAAGGTAGCACAGCAGCCGTGTCACCTACCCCAGTTCTCTCTCTTAATCCCTGGATTAGCTGTGCAATAAAAGAGTGTTGAAGAAGACCTCCAGGGAAAGTCTTTTCTCTCTTCTTTCTGCTTATTGTTTTCTTCATGCTTGTCTTTACACTGAGTTGTCTCTCTCCAGGTGAAGGGCTGGGTTGAGCGACTAATGAAGACACTGAGAGATCCATCTTTACCTCTGCTGGAGCTTCAGGACATCATGACCAGTGTTTCTGGACGGATTCCACCCAATGTAGAGAAGTCCATCAAGAAGGAGATGGCCCAATATGCCAGCAACATCACATCAGTCCTTTGCCAGTTTCCCAGCCAACAGGTGATCAGCCACACTTTATAGAGTTTTGTGCTGGGGCAAAGAGAGAGGGAGGGAAAGCTCCTTTAAATTATCTGGAGGTTAGTTGGACCTGAAGGATGCATTTGAACATGAGATCTTCATGGTGAAAGATACCTGTATCAGTTGAGCTTAAAGGCTTGCCTCCTTTGCCTGTACTGCAGGATGTGTGTTCCCTGCTCAGTGTAGCTTTAAACAGGCAGTTTGGCAGCAGTTTAATCATATCCGTGGCCTTGCGGGCATTTACTTATTTGCTTTTTGCCTGGTGCATGTGTTGCAGTGCAATTTGTAGTGTCAACGTAACCTTAAAAAAGAGTGATTGCAACTAAGGGAGGCCTGGTCACGTGCTGAGGTGTTGGAAGATGATTTCTCCAGTATATGATACTGTGCATTGATTTCTGTATCATTGTCAGGCCATTAACTTCCTTAGCACTTTATAAGGCTTTGTCCTTCGCTGGGGTGTGCTGGAGCTCTGGCCTGTCTGGAAGATCTCAGGTTCTCTGCTGGTTGTTCAGCCAGATTGTCCCACCAGGACAGGGACTCTCATGGGCTTGCTCTCTTTCAGATTGCCAATATCCTGGACAGCCACGCAGCCACCTTGAACCGCAAATCCGAGCGGGAGGTCTTCTTCATGAACACTCAGAGCATTGTGCAGCTGGTACAGAGGTGAGCCATTTTCAGGGCTGCCCCCTAACTGTTGGGTGGTCGATTGGGTTTTTTTCCTGCTGCTTGAAAGACTTGAGCCTGCTTGTTTTTATTCATATGGTTTTATTACACTCAGTCTAAATCACGAGGAATAAGCCTGCATACTTCCCTCAGGTCCACAGCGAGGAGGATGTGTGTGGCTCCTGGCTGCCTGGGTGAAGCACACAGAAACATCCTTCCTTTTTCTCACTTTGCCATATGAAAGATTTAACTTCTGTCCTTACACTGATCATGTCTTGGCCATTTCATCAAGTTGCTGGTGTGTGTTACACCTTTCAGTGTCTAGAGTTTTGAGTATTTGTAGAAGAAAAAGGACATTTGGGTGCAAAACATGAGCCTTGTTACCCCACAACATTAGTGGGCAGGAGTTACGGATTCACATAACAATGGGGATTTTCAGGTATGCTGCTTTCTGTAAGCAAACAGGCTTGTTCTGCCACTGTGGTGAGCATTATTCACTTGGGGGTGTTCAGAAGCTGTGCTTGGCCAGTCTCACTCAGTGCTAGGTTTCACTTACTTGCTTCTGCAGGTACCGGAGTGGCATTCGGGGGCACATGAAAGCAGTGGTGATGGATCTGCTCCGTCAGTATCTGAAGGTGGAGACCCAGTTCCAGCATGGTGAGTCTCTAAGAACATCAAGGATTTGATTTCTGAAAGAACCACACTTGGTCCCAGAAGGTCCACATGGACCCCCTTCAATAAAGACCACTCTAACTTTCTAGTGAGGCTGAGCTACACGGGGTTTCTTTTAAAGGTCTGCCTGTTTGTAGAGCAGCTTATGTCCAGCTTGAGTTTTTGTGGTAAGTGTTCATAATGCTAATGACAAGCAAATGACCCCAAAGCTGTCTGTTCTGCTGGTTTTCCACTGTTGGTATATCCATCGTCCCCTGTCACTTTACGCACAGTTTACATGTCAGAACGTGACTTTTGCCTTTTTCCAGTGCAGCAATGCTCCTTTTCCTTGTAAATCTTCAAAACAATAGCTCCTATGTGAGTTTATGATCCTCTAAGTGAGGACTTTTGTATGACAATGTGGTCTCTGCTGTTTCTGTCTCAGATCTGAAGCAGTTCTCTGTCAGCAGTGGCCCACCACTGGAGAGTTCCCCCACTCGGGCATTTCACATGTAGAAGCTTCATATTAGAAGCTTGACTTTTATTTCCTGATTTCTGAGCATCTGCAGCAAAACTAGAGATGGAAAAAGTGTTTAAATTCACCACCCTATTTACTTCTATCTTGCCTGTTTATTAAATTCTATGGTAAGAAAATCAAGTGCAGTAAAAGAACCCCCAAAAGGTCCCAGAGTTATTTGCACCTGCAGTAAAACACCAGGAAGCTGTTTGCTGTTCCCAACAACAAACCTTAGCCTGAAACAGAATCGAACTAAATGCACTGCACTGCTGTATGCAGGCACAAGAGGGCAATGGAGCACTGGGTGATTTTGAAGCTCCAGCACTTACAGGTAGTTCAGATTCCACTCTACTTTTCTTTTGTCCTGCTCCATTACCTGCATCAGCCTAATAGTACTGCAGCTTCATTTCCACTTCAATTTGCTGGTAGTAGAGGACGGTGCAAGTCTTTTTGCTGTTATTTTATTTTGGTTGTCATTGGAATGAAAGACTGAGCTCACCATTCATTCCTCCCTTTTAAATTGCTCACAAAGGAGGTGTTTGATATTGGAACTGTTTTAACAAGAGTAGGATGTTTAAATTACAGTTTGCAGTTGAGGGCTGGTGGTGGCAGGAATGCTTTATTCTCACAGTTGTGTGGACCATGCAAAGCAGATTCTCAAAACATGTATGGAGAAAAATAAAGACACATCTTGTAACGTGTATTCCTTGACACAGGGGTGTGGAGACTGGGAAAAATGTGCCTTTCTGATTGCAGGTCACTATGACAAGTGCGTCTTTACGCTTCGGGAAGAGAATAAAAGCGATATGAATGCTGTGTTGAACTACATCTTCTCACATGCTCAGGTCACCAAGAAGAACCTGCTTGTTACAATGCTCATTGTAAGTTGTCTGTCAGTGCTCTAGACATTCGCTGCTTCTTGTAGTTGTGTGTTTGATGCTTTGAAAGGTATTGAATTGACAGCTCTATTCCTCAAAGATGGAAGCCTTCCAGCTACAGAAGCAGGGGCAGCAGAGGGGAGTTTCTTCATGTGTTCTTGGGGCATGTAAGTAAGCCATGTGTTAGAGACCCAGGACACACTATCCTGCTCAGTGTCTGTTCACCTTCTGGTTCTTGACTGTCCTGCATTGATTGCCTGTGAGAGTGCAATGAAGGCTAATTGTGCAAGTGATTTGTGAGCATCTGTGGGCAGATAAAGATGCAGACTTCACTCTTACACTGGGAGAATGCTAGAGGCTAACTTTCAGACATGGGGCTGTGATTTTATACTTGGTTTAGTTTGCTTCTTCATCTTTATGGGCCTCAGAGAGGTCCTGTCTTTATATAGCTCATGATACTCAAACTGGAGTTGCTTGCAAAGCAAAGGAATATGCTGCTGGCACAAAAAGCAGATGTTGTAATAGCAACATTTTTATGGTCCTTCTCTACTAATGAGGATGATTTCCTGGCAGTGAATGGTGTGAGCCAGCCCAAATGGAGGCCCCCGAGGAGTTTCATATGCTCTTCCCTGATGAGCTGTAGTTTAGTCTTACAGGTTTGGCAGTGGGTCTCTTGGCTTCTTCCTGGTTATGGTCTCAGAAAGTCTGATCTCAGGCCGGCACTGGTGCTTTTGGACCAGTGTACTCTGGGCTGCATGATGGAATCTGACTCAGTATCTCAGCACAAAGCTGGTCTCTTCACATCAGGCCTCTGACCCTTGGGATGGTGTCCAGGGGGCTTTCAAAGGAATGGGGAGTCTCCTGGGGTCAGAATTCCTCTTGGACAGACATAGATTCCACCCTAGAAACACAAATGAATCCTCATGCCAGCACCTACCATCACTTTCTCATCTTCTGGCTTGTTACTCCATGAAAACTCTCAGTTCTCATCTCCTTCAGTCGCACCGATGAGTAAAACTCCCAGTAAATGACATTCCCAGGAAAAAATAATTAAAAACCAAGCTGAGTCCTGTCTCTTTTATTTCACATTTCATAAAACCCCTCAAAAACTCCTTGTCCCACAAAACGCTTTGAAGCAGGATGATTTTAGCTATGACAGACTCCAGCTAGGTATCCTGCTTTTTAAAGGCTCATTTCAGTACTATCTCTCTCTTCTCCACACTCCGTTTTCTATTTTATTTTACAAACACAATGTGGTCTGTTACTGCCAAAAATCCGTCCAGAGTATCCATCCCCAAAATAGCTCTCAAAAGCAGAAAGAGTCATCATTGTGCTAGGCCGAGGCTGGGTTTCTTCAATTCCAATTTGTGAGGTAGAACTGCTGCTTTCTTCCTGCCTCTCCTTTTCCCCCCCCCCCGCCTTGTTTTTGTCCTCCTCTTTTCCTTTCTTTCCCTTTCTGCTGTGTGGTGTGATTGTAAGTAACACTTGCCTTAAGAATCTCATTATTTGAACACGGAGCCATATTTCCTCTGAGAATTCTGGAGTAGCTTTGAGCCGGGGCTGTTCATTTCTCAAGTAATCATGCTGGCGTGATGGAGAGAGAAAATGGCAGCTGTTCGCAGCTCAGGCCTTCAATTTGCTTCAGAGTCCAGTCACTCGAGTGTGTAATTACACGGGGGTGCCGGGGAGGCGTTAGGCCTTGTCAAAGAGCTGGTTTGAGGCTTTGCTGCTGCCTTTGCCAATCAGCGCAGGCAGAGCCAGCGCGGTGCCAGCTCCCTGCTTCAGTTTGCTGTTGGCATCCTGATTGTTTCTGCCTAAAATGGGACTGAAACTTTGTTTTGTCTGGTTTTTCACCTCTGTGCGCGCTGTGTCGTGGAGGCTGAGCCATGCTGCGTCTTCATGTTGGTGTGTGCTGGGAGACAGGGAATGCAGAGAAGCGTCAAAGCCTTTTCCTTCCTCTGCAGCCATTCTGCCCACCACTGTCAGTTACTTCCCAATTCCTGGCCTAGGAATTATTACTAGGAAGAAATTCTTCCCTGTGAGGGTGCTGAGGCGCTGGCACAGGGTGCCCAGAGAAGCTGTGGCTGCCCCATCCCTGGCAGTGTTCAAGGCCAGGTTGGACACAGGGGCTTGGAGCAACCTGCTCTAGTGGAAGGTGTCCCTGCCGGGGGCAGGGGTTGGAACTGGAGGAGCTTTGAGGTCTCTTCCAACACAAACCATTCTATGATGATTCTATGTTTTCTACTCAAGTAACGGTTGACGTCCCAGTTTGCAAGAACTTAAAAACACACTAGAGAGACCCCCTGACACTTTTGGTGGGCTGTGGCATTTTGGGGGCTGCCAAGCTATTTCTGTGGGATGGTTTAAGTTTGTCCTCCCATGGCAAGCGTCATGTCAAAATACCTTTGTGCTTATGCTGTTATTGATGTATCCCTGGGAATCCATTAGGAACAAGGGGCTCTGAGGATGGTTTAGCAATAGTGTTATGCTGCCATCACTCACCTTTTTTAGCTAGCACGCAGTTAAAGCAGGATGAGAACTACTTCATCCTTCCTATACATGTTGAAATGTTTGCTGGCCCAAGACTGGTTAGTAGGGGACAACAATCCAGTAAGAGATAGCAGCTGTTTGCCTTTGGAATCACATGTAGCAAGAGCTGTAATTTGTTAGTCAGTCTAGGGCACTTGTATTGTTTGTCTTTTGGGTTTTTAGTTTGTTTTCCCTGGTAGGCTTATCAGTCTAACCTGCTGCACAGAGGTTTCCCTTTTCCCCTTCCTATTCCTTGGATCTTCAAAGGGCCTTTTCTGGATTCTATGTGTTTGACATCTCTTAAAACCTTAAGGCATCAGCACTCTTTCCGGTTGCAAATCCCTGTTTCATCTCTCATTTTCCTCCTGTGATTCATTTACCAAGAGAAAAGCTGTTAAGTGTTGTATAGAAGAAACACATTAGAGGCTCCTAGAGGGTTTCCAGCTTCGGGAGTGGGAGGAAGAGGCTCAGAGGCCACTGAGCCACAGTAGAGTCAAAGACTGTCGGATTAGTCATGGGAATTGAAACTGGTTTTGGAAGAAAGTGTGCATGAGAGTGCACCTGCTCTGTTCAGAAAACAAACCAGATTAAAGTCTTCACTGCTTGCATTTTTGTTTGAATGGCTGAATCCAAAAGAGTTTTGAATTAACACTGAAAATTAGGCTATTTTATGGGTTTATCCATCCAATTTAGACAGTAAAGTGAGCTAGTGAACTTCCTAGAGCCAGGATTCTCTGTTTAGAAGAAATATAATGGAGTCACTCCTGTGCTGTGTCAAAAAACACATGGTATCATTCATGGTTTTAGCTAGCTTTGCTTAGCCGTGTTAGGGGAATGACAGGATCTTCCATTTCTGGTTGAGGAGTTGTGGGGGTTTTGGGGTGTTTTTTAAGTGGACTTCAGGAGGTTCTCCTGGCAGTTAAACTCCTTCTGTTTGGTCACCTTTCATGGTGGAAGCTTTGCTAATCCTTGCATGCAACATGAGACATATCACTACACTTAAATACTCTGGGTTTTGCATTGCTGCTAGAGGAGACTTCTGGTGCAAAGCTGGAATTGGGTAATGGGAAAATGTTTTACCCCAATTTCTTTGACAAGTCGGTATTTCTGATGTGTTTGGATACCACAACACATGCTACAAATAAGAAAATGGGTGACAGTGCCAGTCCCTTCTTCCCTCTGTAGCTTTATTTATATGTGTAAAAGTGTTGAAAGCCCAATACCTGTACCCTTGTCAGCACAGAATTACAGAGTGATTTAGATGGGGACCTGCAGAGGTGATGCGGTCCAGCACGTGCGCGTGTAATTCAGGTTTCAACTCCTCTGCAGGAGGACGGGAGATGGTTTTCCTCTGTTCTAAGCATTTTCAGTTCCCTTTATGTTTAGGACCAGCTCTGTGGCCGTGACCCCACCTTGACAGATGAGCTGATTAATATTCTGACAGAGCTGACCCAGCTCAGCAAGACGACCAACGCCAAAGTGGCCCTGCGAGCGCGGCAGGTAAGGGAGCGTGTTCAGAATCCAAGCTGATCCCTGCGAGAGCCAGGCTGTGCCATTGCTGGTCAGATCAATAGGGACTGCTCGCACTTGGAGCTCTCTCGTTTGGAAAGTCTATATCTCTTGATGTTTAGTTTGATTACTGTGCAAATGTGAAGAGTAGATTACTGTGAGCAGCTTTAACAGGGAAATGAATTAACTGATGGGGAACCATTGTGACAGGCTAACAAAGATTGCAGTGGATTCCCAACCACTGTCATATTTGAAGTGCAGATTACATTCCTTTGCCTCTCCTCCTTCAAAAGGTTTTGTCTGGCTCAAGTAGGAGTTAATCAAGAGTAGCCTATAGTTTGTGTGACAGAGGAAGTCGAAATACGTGGTTGCTGTGGTTCCTTTTGCCTATATAATCTGTGAACCCAACTAGCTCAGGCTGCCTGGAATGTGGAGGCAGCTGTGCCGTGAACAGCCAGGACATGTATCTGGGTTCATCAGCACCCTCACAACTGTGAATTGGTGTGCACCGAACAGGGAGAGAAATCTACACAAGAGCTACATGTTCCTTGCAACCACTAAGGAATTATTGCAAGGAATTGTGTTGGTCTTTTGCAGGTTTCTTCTAGCTTTGAGTTGCGTTTTGTCAATCTCTTTTAACCTGAAAATAATTGGAAAAGCTCTTGATATTGTCAATTCCAAGAGTCTAGTACAGATAATAATTTGAATGCCAGATATCCACTTGGATGTTATTGTGAGCTTCCTCTTTAGCAGTTAGTCTGTAGGTAGGAAGGAGCGAGAGGGCATGATTGTTTCATGGTAATGCCCACCCTGTGGTCTGATCACTCCTCTCACTCCACAATCCATCTCTCCATTCTAAAAGCAGGGAAGCTGACACTTTGGGGATCACTCCTTTTTATTTCAGAGCTTGACTATTGAAAACGAATGGGGTGTTTGAAGCTGCTCAGTGACCTTATGTTTCCTTCAGGATTGTGTTTGTGTCCTTGAACCGTTCAGTTATTGAACCTCTCGGCAGCATGCTGGGGATGGTACTGCCGCCCTTGTCTATGTCTTTATGTTGCTCTTTCACTTCATTTTCCCCTGCAAGCTGCTTCCCCTTCCTATCTCTGCATCCTTCATGTTGGGCATTTAATACCTGGCACCAGTGTGTCCTGGTTCCTGTGCAGAGGCGGGCTCCGGCGCTGCTCCCCGCTGCTGCTGCCTGCCAGCTCTGCTTTCCAATTAACAGCCGGTCAGGCAATCCCCAGGACTGCAGCTCTGCAGTGCTAAATCACATGCACTGATGGAACTTGATTGAAGCTGTTCCTTTGCTCCATAGGGAATTGCCAATAATACGAACGGAGCAGATACACAAATGAGGCTGGGGAGGGGAGAGAGTTTGCAGCATCACCCAGGTGCCCCAGAATTCACAGGAGAAACCAGCCGCCTCTTCTGGGATGGAGCAGGCTGGTGCTGCTCTGGAGGTAACGGCCTCCTGCCAATGGCTCAGCATCACTCCTTCCACTGACACCCCCTGTGTGTGCTCTTCACCAGGTTCTCATTGCTTCCCACTTGCCCTCCTACGAGCTGCGTCACAACCAGGTGGAGTCCATCTTCCTGTCTGCTATTGACATGTACGGACACCAGTTCTGCATTGAGAACCTGCAGGTAGCTACCAAATTTCTCTCCTTGTTTCCCTGCTTTTTTCCCCTCTGATCTCCATGTTTTGTATTAAATCTCACCTGTACTCCCAAGGTCCTTGTGGCTTTAAATTGTATTGTTCTGGTTTGTAGCTTCCCCCTCATTTTTGTTTTCATCCCTATGCTGACATTAGAATGACCTCATCATAGTCTACAACCTCCTCGAGGAGGGCAGCAGAGGGAGAGGTGCTGGTCTCTTTCTGGGGACCAGCGATAGGACACAAGGAAATGGGATGAAGCTGCATCGGGGGAAGTTCAGACTGGACATGAGGGAAAGATTCTTCACTGAGGGGGTGGTTGGTCCCTGGAACAGGCTCCCCAGGGAAGCAGTCATGGCACCAAGCCTGTTGGAGATCAGTGTCCTCATGATGCTCTTAGTCCTATGGTTTAGTTTGAGGTACCAGGAGCAGGGAGTTGGACTCGATGATCCTTCTGGGTCTCTTCCAACTTGAGATAGTCTGTCATTTAATATAAGAAGGTCATAATCCTTGATGTACAACAGGAAAAGCACAGAAATCGGAACTAGTCAGGCTTCATTTGTGGTATTTTTGCTTTTTTGCCTGACTTTGTTTGCAAGACAGGCAGTTCCCTCTTAAAGCTCATGCCTAGTGTGGTCTCTTCTAGAAACTCATTTTGTCTGAGACATCCATCTTTGACGTGCTTCCCAACTTTTTCTACCACAGTAACCAGGTGGTAAGAATGGCAGCTTTGGAGGTAAGCTTATTCCCATTGAAAAAAGAAATATTGTTAATTTTTCTTTGTTTTATATTGTGGGGGTTTTTTTGAGCACAAGATTAGGAGAGCTGCAGCTTGTGTGGAATCCACCATACTTGGAGCCTCACATTTAACAGCATTAATATTCATAGGTGAATGAAGTTTCAGGTTCAAGTTATCTTCTTTGCTTGAAGAATTAGGTGGTTGAAAGGGTTGAAAGTGAAGGTGCTCTCAGAGAATGTGGTCAGCCTCTACCTTGTTGCTGGTTGTATCCTGCCAGACTGGCCTTCTGCAAAGGATAACTTTAAATTCTGGCTGAATTAGAGTTCTATCTAGATATTTTTGGGGGGGTATCTGCTTGGGATTTAATATTTTTGAAGTCTCTGGTGTATTAGTTGTCTTCTTTCTCTCTTTCTGCTTCCTTACCCCAGCTAAGCTGATCGTGTTTCTCTCTGACCAGGTGTATGTTCGAAGGGCGTATATTGCCTATGAGTTAAACAGCGTCCAGCATCGCCAGCTGAAGGATAACACTTGTGTGGTGGAGTTCCAGTTCATGCTGCCCACCTCCCACCCAAACAGGTCAGATCATGTCTGCAGGTGCCTTTGGAGCGGGAGGTTTATGAGGGGCCACATCCGATCTTGGCAAAGAAACTTGCAATAAAATTGGTGGAGAAAGGGAGTCCCAGTGCCTCAAATAAGCACAAATTACTTAAGATAAACCCCTGCATTACCCAGTTCCTTCTCCTGAGCTATTTCAAACCTCAGGAGCTGTGAGTGGTAGGTTCTGCAGTTTGGATGCATTTAAATACAATACAGTTTTCATGTATTTTCTGACTTTAAGTTCAGCTTATGTAGAAAGTTTCCTCTAGAACTTCAGTTCTAGCTGAATCCTGAGCCTTCCAAAAGATGCAATTCCAGACAGAATAATCAGTTACTTGGAATTTTGATGAAGAACAGTCAAACATCCTCTGTCCCTTCTGCAGCACTCCCCTGCCAGCCCTTTGTATCTGTTTGGGATGGGCTCTACTTTCAACCCTGGCTTTACTGGATAAGGTGATACCTTTTCTAGCATGTGATTTTCTTTGACTGGGAAGCCCAAGATGCATGTGTGAATGGGTTGAAATGGAAGTGCTGGAGCTGACATACTGGGGCTTTCAGCCAGTGCTTTTCAGATGTGTTTTTCACGTCTTCAACCAAAAGCATCAACTGTTGGCTGCCCCATCTTACAGAAGCAGGGTCGCATCTCCTACTGTGTGCTAAGATCATTTAAAAACCTCACCAAACAAACACAAAAGCCCAAACCCAAGCAGACTTGATTATCAGAACCTCTGCAGCACTGTCAGCTTAGTCAGTTCCCCTGTTCTTTCACTTGCAGCAAGAGCTCAGGAGGGTATTTTAGCCACTGCTCTCTTCCTGGCGCAGTGAGTCCCGGTGGCCGCCGGGTGCCACTGTTGGTCTGTGCTGGTTTGGCTGGAGGGCACCAGCGCTTATTTTTCTCCTTTGTTTCCAAACATCTTTTTCCTTGTTTCATTTTTGGTGGGGCTGGGCAATGGGGTCCAGTCTCGCTTCATTGAGAATCCATCAGTACATTTTATGAAATGGTTTTCAGAATCTGGTTTGCTAGAAATGAATGACTGTCCTCAACAAGCAGCACAAAACACTCCCGATACAAATGGGACATGCGTTTGGTCTCATCTGGTTCCTACATTTCTAGACTAATTGTAAATAATTGCATACTATTTTTAGTATCCCTTTATAATACTCCCCCCCCCAACCCACCCCCAGCCCTCCACTTCTTTCTCCATTTCTTCTCTCCACTGGTCTCGGTTACCTCTGTTGCTTGGGGGTTATCTGGCCTGCCCATGCTGCCCATGGCTCTATTACTGTGCACAAGCTTAATTGGACAAGGTCAGCTGGAAGAGAACTGTTTCCTGCTTGGGGAACTGCTGCTTTGTCCTGAAATCTCCTCTCCCCTTTATGCTGAATTCACTGGGGCAATGTTCTGCAGCTCAGTTCTGCTTCTCCACCATCAGCACTGCTGATGGCTGACTGAAAGCATGTCACAGTCCTTGTGCAGAGGCCAGCAGGCTTGGGGACAAAGCCACTGCTTGCACAGGCAGGTTCAGTCCCTTGGAGTTGCACCTCGGTCTGTTAGCCAGGATTTTGGCTCCTGTTGCTTAATGCAGCTTCTTGCAGTGTGCACCAGCTTGTGCAGCTCTTGTGTGCCTGGGTGCTGCAGCACAGCCGGGAGCAGGATACCTGGGGCTGAAGTTAGCACTGAGCGTGGAGGTTTAAACTAGCTGTAAAGGCAGAACTTGTGTTAAGCCCAAGATACAGAAATCTCAAAACTCAGACATTGTCTTGCTAAAGTCTTCTTTGTTGTTTTTGACCATGTTCTCCGTCCATCGTATGTTTTTCTGTATCTTCTGTAGCACCAGCTTTTAGACTGAAAAGCTAAAAATGCATTCCAAGGACAAATCCCCAAGGCAAAGTATCCCAGCTGACCCAAGCAAAAGGTCCCTTGAGGCTTTGAGGTTGGCTCCTGGTGAACCAGGAGTAGATACCAGAGAGCCCTTCAGAGAGCATTCTCTTTTGGAGCTGGTGTTAGCTGTATGATGCCACATGTTTTTCAGCACTTTATCAGGTATTTTTAAGCCCTGGTCCGTTTCGTGTCTGATTTCTGTGAACATTCAAGGGCCCAAATTTTACTGGAGCAAATATTCACATAGAGAAAATTGCAAACGGGTAATGGTTACTATATTTAAATTCTTTGGTATTTAACCCAGCTATGTCTTTACTTAATATTGTAGCAGCAACAGTCACAGTCACTATTTCTGATCTGACTAATCACAGCCAGGCACTCAGGCTTTGTATTTCTGGCCACTGAACAATTGCCATCAACTACCCACAGGAAAGCTTTAGAGAGGAAAGAAAAACTATTAAATCTGCTAACAAAGTCATAGAAATGCAGCCTGCTCCTGGTGGGTTTTGTGGACAGAAACTGTTTTGGGAATTATTTGTTTAAATTAATAGAAAACATCCCGTTGTAAGAATCCCCACTGATCCCAATTGCAAGGGTAAGACATAGAGAGAAAAACCGCTTATAATTGAAACCATGGAGGGCTTTCCAGCTCAAACCCAGCATCCTTATTGCCCGGTGCAAGGCAGATGAGGAGCACAGTGTAACCATCTGGTGCCTTTTGCAGTAAATGGAGTTTGTCAGCCCTCTCCAAGTAGAGGGCGTTGCAGTAATCCCATCTGGAGGAGGCGAGACGAGGGTGTCCACGGGATGCTGATGGCTACGTGCTGCAGCAGGGTACTGCAGACAAACGCTGATGTGCAGAGCCCCTTGCATTTGGATAACCTGCCTCTTTCAGTCATCTAGAGTCCTGGTGAGAAAAGATGGGAGAAAGAAATGAGCCCTGTTCGGAGCTGTTCTTTGCTTCCCTCTTGTTCAGACTGCCCTGCTGAGATGGGAAGCTGGTGGAATATTGACTGGTGTTTAGAGAGTTCAGCTTCCTTTGTGAGAATGGCAGGCCAGGTGACAGACACTGAAAGGCCTTTCTTAGGTGTTCAGTGCATGAAACAGTGCTTGCCTAATCTTAGCTTAAAATCTGTTCAAAGAAACATTGTGTGTCTAGGAGAGGGAATTATAGTGCTTTTTCAACAGGAGAAGGGTTTTTTCTTATAATCCCCCTCTCTTCTCCTGCTTTCGGACAGCCTTTCTTCTGTCTGAAGCTGTAAGGTTTAAATTAAACTGGGACATTGTCTGCTGTAGCCAGCTTTTGGAGCCTGCTGCAGACTGGTGCTGCTGCACTGCTGCTCCTGAAGCATCCCCTGTCTCCAGCTCACCGTGTCCCCCAGCCTGGTTGTTCAGCTGCTCTCTTGATCTCTCCTTCCCCAGTAGCAGATGTGCTGGAGGATCGGAAGGGAAGAACTCAGAGGTAACTGTGTTCCCTCTGTCAGATGCCAAGACAGTTGCTGACAAGGGTGACCTAGAGGTGCTGGGTGTACCTTTATTTTGAGGTGTGGCAGTGATACTGCAGGGCTCTGCCTTCGGAATACACTGAGCCCCAGAGGATACTGAAGTGTAACCGAGCCTGTTTTGCTCCCTCTGATGCCTTGGCCATGCCTTCCCAATCCATCCGTGCACTGAGCCCACACCTTCCTTTTGTCCCACGTGCCACCCCAAACTGCCACATTTGGCCTTGACATGTCTTGGGGAATCCGGAGTCAGGATGTACCATTGGAAGGTGGAAGTGAAGGAAGATTTTCACAATGCAGCTTAAGACTTCAAGTGGTAACTGGCTTAGCTTTACCTTTGAAACTTGATAACAAGCTGGCTGATACCAGCTCACCCTCGCTGTGTTTGGAGTTGGGAATGCACACAACTTGGCAAACATGGACATACAGGCAAATGCCTTACTGCAACTTGCCTAGGCTGAGTTCAGTCTTGGGACTGCATCCTGCTGCCCGTGATGCTTCCAAGGGTGGAATTCAAGTCTAGTCATCAGTTGCTTTGCATTTCCAAAGTTAACAGTACCAGTGTCTCAACTATCTTGTGCTTGGCTTTGCCCAGTATCTCTTCTTCCTGTGCTTGTGGATGTCTGTTGACACCTTACTTGGACTTCGATGTTGCTGATTTTGAGGCTTAAGAGTGGTGCATGACCTCTCCTTTGGTGTCTCTTGATGTTTTATCATCTATGGAGTATTTTGGTTGTTCTTTTTTGTCAGCCTCTTCCTTAGCTTATAGGTGGAAACCCTTTTTGAAGGCTGAAAGCCAAATTAATTATTGCTGATTCCAAACAGAGCTTGTAACAGAAGAGTGAGAAAATGACACACTTAGAGCAGGTTTATAGGTTCCCTCCTACTCTCATTTTACTATGATGCACTCCTAAGATTTGAATATCTGTCAAAATAGAAATGTTTTCTGGGGTCTAAAGGAGTTGCTAAAACAGCCTCTTGCATCAGTCCTTGGAATGCTGGTAGTGAATCAGCCGTGGCTGCTCTGGGCTCTAACCGCGCTGCAGACCCGGGTGCGCCGCTCTGGTGTATCATTAGGTAGCCTGAGGTCCCCTCCTTGTTGGGAGAGAGCGGCTGCTCTCGGGAGGGAGGGGGAAATGCTTCCAGGGCACCTGTAAATCCCTGCAGCTCCGTGCTGAGGGTTTGATGTTAATTAGCCAGCAGGCAGCAGTAATGTGTTGCTGTTCCCTTGGCTTGCCCGTTTCAGAAAGGGCAGAATCTTCCAGCAGAGCAAAGAAGGGGCTGTTGAAGGGGCAGCAAACTGAATGGAACGGCGATAATTTTATGCAAATTGGACTTGAGCAGCAGATTCAGCTTGGCTGAATCACAGAGGGAGCAGAAGAATGAGGGAAGAAAGAGGGAGAGGGAAAAAAAAAACCCAATCAAAAATGTATGGTTTGAGGCATGTTTCACAGCCTTCTGTTTAGATCCTTCTGCAGAAAGGAAGAAACACAAGAGGAATGCCACTGGACAGAGCCAGTGGAATTGCTCTTTCTCCTGTGGTACTGCTGTTAATAACTACAAGTGGGTTATTCAGCCGACCTCTGCTGATTCCGCGTTGCTGCCTCATTTCAAAAGCTTTGCCCTGCGCTGGCACTCACTCACAGCTTGCTCTCGCCAGTGGTGCTTTGCATGCCTTGCCATCATTTCATAGGGGAGTGCTCCTGCTTGAAAATAAATAAATAAAAGAAAGAAAGGGAGGGACAAGGGAGAAACACATTCCCATTCATCCGGGAGGTGCAGCGGGAGCCAAGGGGATTCTTGTTTGCTTGAGCAGAAGGAGTAATTGCAACAGTGGAGTGTGTGTTGGTGAGGAGCAGGTTCCTGGTGAGATCAGCTTCCCTGGTCAAGAACGGAGTTCAAATGAGACAGGGAGAAGGGCTGGGGCTGGTGTGGTGGGAAGGTTTCTGCTCCTGTGACCAGCTACATGGAGCTGGCTGTGGAGAACACTGCCAATGGTGCCCTTACACAGCTCCCAGCCCCTTGGTGTTGCCCCAGGGCTGAGCAGCCTGGCTGGTAGCTGGTGCTTTATGTCAGAGGTGCAGGGCTGCAGTAGCCCAGTGGCCTGTAGTGCCCTTTCACAAGGCCTGATTGCACTGCAAGTATCAAACCTCTACCTCTTAGCATGTGTCAGTGGCAAGTGACAGTGCAGCTCCTGCTATGAGAAGCCCTCTGCAGCTCCCATGACCTGTAGCTATAAAGCCAGCCCCACAGTGTGCAGCTTGGAGACTGCTCCTCCCTTCTTTTCTGACATCTCCAGCCACTGGGTCTTCTGTTTTCCTCATTGCAATGCCTGCCATAGTCTCTTCAGCTCCGTACTGAGAGGCTGGAGTTCCTGGAGCAAGGCAACAGGGAGCCCTTTTTGAGATGGAAAGGAACATTTGTTACGCTGGGGCTTTTTTCCTGTCTGTTTCTGAAAGCATTCCAGGGAGCCCTGCACAAGTGTACCCAGTGTAGGAACTGCCAGGTCTCTCCAGACTACTTTTCCCAACTGAAGTGGATCACATGCAGCTTTCCCACCATTTGCCAAGCTTAAACAAGCAGTCCGAAAGAAAGTCTCACCCCGCTGAGGCCCCTTTGGTCCTACCCACAGGCTCAGTGTCTCTCCCCAAACAACATGAAATACTATTTACCATTGAACAGGTACATCTTTAGGTCATTTTGTGCTTTCTCCTGTATGGCTTAAGCACATCACAGGAACTTTTCATGCCTCTACCAGTAACGCAGTGAACACAACCTTGCAGTGAACATGACTCTGCTGTGACAAACCAGCTTGAGAACAGGACGGGGTGCAGTCGGTGTGTTTAGTGGTGTGATCCTGGGAATACACTGTCATTAAGTACTGAAACTTCATGCCCACTAACTTGGGGTCTTGCCTGTGGACAAGGATGTTAAAAAAGTCTGTGGTTTGGTCTCCTACAGGTTTCTGTAGGGAAGGGGAGGGGGAATGTCCAGTTACATGCTCCCTGAAGCTTTGCTTTCCATCTTGTCATGTTTGCCAGTCTCTTTGCACAAGCCTCATGTGTGCATGGTTTTGTTTCGGTTTAATCTTTACCATTTTGAATGTCAGGTCACAGCTGTTTTTATATCTTGCATGGAGCAATATGCAACCCTGTGCTTTCATGAATGTAGCATGAGCAGACTCTGCTGTTCTTATGCTGGTATGAAGATGTGCCGCTCCACTCTCTTCTGCCTCACGTGCATCGCTAAGCCTTGGTCTGCATGGAAACGTGAGAAGAGTTGGACTGATGTTATAAAATAGTCTTAAAAATAGCCTCGAATTCTGTTCTTCTGGGTGTTCAAGGCCTTGAATGCTGAAAATGCCACGTGTTACATGGTGTTTGTGCATGTGTTTGCTTTGTTACCGCCTTGTTGTGGGAGCCAGCACATGGGCCGCTTAGTGTGGAGGTTTGGCAACGAGGATTTGCCTTGTTTTCCTGAACCTGCTGCAATCTTCCCATGGGATATGGTCACTTTTAGCATCTGTGCTGTTTGCCCTTCCATCCGGGAGTGCAAACTCCCTGCTCTGGTCTTGCTTGTGTGCATGCAAAGGGCTTGAGGTGGGTGTGATGCTGTAGAAATGCTGGTACCTTGCAAACGCGGCGTGTTTTCCTGGAGTGTGTTACATGCGTGTTACCTGCATGTGTGCTCCTTCCCATGGCAGCCCTGCAGGTGAGGTCAGGTGGTGGGAGCCTTCTCAGGGTCCATGAAATTGAATCCTGCCCCATTCTTGATGGTTGACAAATTCTGGGTTAGTAAACTGTAAACTTGTTGCTGGTCTGTGGATCAGCTTGATGCTAGTTCTTGATGATGGCTGTCACTAACCAATCGGTAACTAACTGTGGTTGTTTGATTACAGAGGGAACATCCCCACGCTAAACAGGTATGGTACTTGTCATCTTTTAACATTTGAAAAGACAGACTAGAAAGCAGTAGCCTAATACTTAATGTTTTAACATGTTTTGTTTTAGTGCCCTTACCTTTACTTGGGAAGCTTTCAAACATAACTCTTCTTTTTTCCTTCCCTTTTCCTCTCCCTTTGTCTAAAACATGTTTTCAGCTTTTCTTTCCCCTTTAAAAAAGCTTTGCATGCAGTAACCTTTATAACTAAATTTGCCAGGGCACTCAGCTCATCTGCAGTATGGTACACAGCAAACTTCCAGCAGGATGCTGCTTGTAGGGTCTGCTTTTGGGACTGGATTCCAGCTGTTGCCCCTCTGGTAGGGTGTCACAGGGAACCAGGCAGTCACTCCTACCTGATAGCACACCTATTGCTACCCTAGTTTCTTGTAACTAGCTTAGAGGCTGTTCCACCTCCCTCCCACCATAGATGAATCTACATCTCAAACAGCTGACAGCATGTTTTGTTGTGTTTTGGACACTAATTCTTCCTCCCTTGTCTCAGTTGAAAAGTATTTCTTGTTTTAAATAATACATGAAAAATGTCTGCTGTCTCTTTGTTTAGTTACTGTTCTGTGGTAGTTTTTGTATTAGTTGTAAGAAATGTACACCAAGGCATGTCCTGAAAAATATTTCTCTTTCCAAATGTGAATTCCTATTATTTATTGCTGCTTACAAGCCTATTTAGGGAAAAATAGTAAAAACGGGCTCGAAAGTCTCATGGCTCTTAATCAGAAATAAATTACAGGAACATAGAGTGACTTTAAGCATGGAGAGCTATTAATCAAACTGCTGATGTTTTAGACTCGTTAACTGTGTACTTAGGACCAGATCACAGTGGTTTTCAGTGTGTGGAGAGAAAGAAATCTTAGTAAAGCTGGTAAGTAGCAGCATCAGCAGCCCCCAGTCCCCATCCCCTTCTGCCTCCTGTTGTGGCACCAGTTGGGGAGGACAGAAACTGAGCTCCATTAATGTCTTCCTAAGCCCTGGGGAGAGCAAAGCAGGCACGAGTGCACTGTTCTGTGCTGCAGAGCACTGCCATGTGCCAGCTCTGCATTCCTCCCTCTTCAGAGCAGGCTTGAGGGTCTCACCGTGTTGCAGGGAGCTTCGGAAGTGAATGAAGATGACTCAGTAGCACAGTTCAGAAATGAGAAATAATTATTGCACTGAAGGCAAACCTCAATGCTAGTAGTTAGGGAGAGGATGTGCAGTTAGTTGTAAGCTTTCTGTTCACTCTGTGAAAAGCTTCCTCTGCTAATCTTGACCATAACATTGTGGGTCTTTAAAACAACATAAAAATAGCCTAAACCCCCAAATAACACAAACTCTTTCAGAGCTGGTACGTGTGGCCCCAGCAGTTGGACTCTTTGAGAATTGGGTCATATTCAGTATACTCAGGATCTTGCCCTCTGCCAGGAAGGAATGATGATCATTAATAAATGCTGCTCCTGCTTTAAATAGAAGTCTCTTACTCAGTGCCTTCCTCTGAGCTTGTGTAAATCTGTCGCAGTCCTCCTCACTTAAATAAGGGATTCATCCTGTATGAATGATGTGTGTGCTGTGGTGTACCTCAGTGCTTGAACATACATGAGTATGACAGTAGTAAGTGTCTGGAGCTCTGTGTTCTGTGGCCAACTGCTTGTATTTAGCAGCTGCCACCTTTTAGCAATCAAACCTGAGCAAAATAAATCAGGAGAGTTGCAATGATTTTAAAGTATGGATTAAATTAGATGGAGGAGTGCATCTGGTGAGCAGTTAAAGCGGAAGGCACTGTAATAGGACTTTATTTAGTGGAATTCTAGTGTAAGACTATAACCCCCCCCCCTATTTCTGGCATAGGGCTTTAGGGAGGACACTGTACCACACTGCATTTGAGGAGCATAAATTATGCTATGGCCAGAAAAATTGTGGAAACAGTAAGATAACATAGCTTGGTACAATTCAACTTAACTTGTAAAAATTTACTAAACCTTTAAAGTGTCAAAGCTTGGAATTATTGTTGTTTATCTCAGCATTCCACCTGTAAAGCAAAACATGCATACAGGAGGAAAACCACCTTCAGCTTTGCACAGCCAGAATTCACCCGCCATCGCAAGAAACTCCTGAAGAATTTCTTGCTTTAAAAGGTTATAACATCGTTTCCTAACTCTTTTAACTGTTCCTGTACACTGGGACAACGTCCAGGTAAGGGCATTAATGGCACCAAGGCACTGCTAGCAGTGCAGGGGCTTTGGAGGAGGCAGCACTGCAGGTCTGGCTTGCTGAAGAAGCTAACAAATGATGCAGCAGTTGTACTGGATAAACAGCCACGCTTCAAGTAGTCAGAGCATACGAGCACAGATCTTTATCCAGTGATGTTCTTCTCTCCCTTGTCTGTACTAACTGTGATCTTGTTGAATTGCCATTTAGAATGTCCTTCTCTTCCAACCTCAATCACTACGGGATGGTCCATGTAGCCAGCGTGAGTGATGTACTGCTGGATAACTCCTTCACCCCACCATGCCAGCGCATGGGTGGCATGGTCTCCTTCCGCACCTTCGAGGATTTTGTCAGGTATGTGGGGCAGGGTTGAGGGTTGGTTGTGTTGCCACCTTCCTAGGGTGACCCAGATGAAACTGGAGAAAACCTTTGTCTTGTGTAGAGCCAGGTTTAAACTGGTCCAGAGCTTGTCTGCTAAGTTCTGGTGGAAGTTTGTTTGGATTCTCTTGTCTGAATCCTTGGGATAACAGAAAGCTTCAGGCTGCTGTGAGAGCAGTTTGCAGCCAGGAGGATCAGCATCTTGAATTTCTCCTGATTGGAGATCATTTGCTGATGTCCTGATTTCTTCTAATGCTCTTGTTCATGTGTATATAGGTGGGAGGATGTGGCCTTCATGCTTTCAACCTTCTAGGGCTAGGCAAAACCCACCCTGCAGAACCTGTAGCAGTTGTAAGGGCCTGGAATCATAAGATCTCTGACAAACGTTAGATGATCCAGGCTCTGCTTTGGTTCAAGGGGTGGGGGAGGTATTGCCTCCTCATCTTCTGAGTTTGTCCTGCAAAGGGAAGGAGTTCTTTTCTCTCCCTCCCCCTTTTAGCAGCATGATTTGTGGCTCTCAGTGCTGTGTGGGCTTGCAGCAGCGTGTTGACTAATACTTCTCTGGTGTATTTCAGAATCTTTGATGAAGTGATGGGTTGCTTCTGCGACTCTCCTCCCCAGAGCCCAACCTTCCCCGAAGCTGGCCATGCTTCCTTGTATGATGAAGACAAGGTACAGCAGTTTTTTCTCTGGAGATTGCTCTCAGCCTGGAAGGAGAAGGCGTGCGGAATGCCGCAGTGACTGCAGGCTAGATACTTTTCACTGATTCGAGTGCTGGAAGCAGGAGTTAAGAGCTTTATGTATTTATGGATGTGATTTGTTTGCTTGTTCCACAGCAGGTGATTCAAAGTAGGTGGCCGTTTTCTGACTCTGTTCTAAAACTACAACTAAGTCTCTTACTCTCATGTAATTCTAATTTGTAGCTTTTAACACCAGCACAATTACAGGATCCACAGCAGCGTAACTGAGAGTTTAGACCCACAATTAAGTTTCCTTCTCTGTGCATCGGGATATTGAACTACATATTCAACTACCTTTACCTGACTTATTTTCAGCCTTACGCCCTTCCTAGTCACATTAAGTTTGGATTCTTCCCTCTGTTCGACTTCTCAGCACTGTTTTTAGGAGGAAAAGATGAGAGTTTTTGTATTGATGTGGAGTACAGGTGCAGAGGGAGCAGATGGTTCATAATCCTTAGTGACAGAAGACCAGTTTCCCTTAGAGACACAGGTAGCTGCTCCACTGCTCTGTCCTGCCCCCTGACAGAGGGAAGCTCTGTGGGAATACAGTCTGTGTCCAGAACAGGGCTTGGTTTTAAACTGATCCATTGATCTTGATGTGTGTGAGCACTGTAGCCTTGTTCCAGAATATTATCACCTACTTTAATGCCCCCAGATCTCTCTTTACGTCCCCCTCACCTCACCAGGGATCATTTTCTGTTCATTCTCAGTTTTTCACAGTTAACCACAGGCTCTTAAATGCTAAATTTGTCATTTCTCGGAGCTCTAATGTAATTTATGCTTCCACATTATTTCATTTTATTGAAGATATGAAGGCACACATTGTTTTGCTCCTGCACTTTGAATTCACTTAATTTTATTACCTCTCTTGATGCTGAAGTCCTCTAATGACCTGCCTGTAAGGTGTCTTGTAAAGAGAGGACCTGACCCTGCATTCCTTCTGCATCCAAATGCAGCACACTCGAGTTAGCCAAGTCAGATGTGACTGTCAGAATTGGATTCTCCAACAGGAAGCTCCTGTTGTGGACATTAACTCTTACTCCTGTGAGAAGCTTCACATTCGTGAGGCTGCTTGGTGGAGGATTTCCCTCGTGGATTTCCTTGGTGTACAGCATGTTCTGCTGCGGCCGTTTTCCCCATGGGCATCTCCATGTTAGAGCTGTGTTTAGGGAGCCTCTTTTGAGAACTCCTCGTTGTTAACTGTCTATTCATGGGGAATGTTTTCTTTCAATTGCAGGCTGCCCGTGAGGAGCCCATTCACATTCTCAATGTTGCTATTAAAACAGACAGTGACGTGGATGATGATGGGCTGGCAGCCATGTTCAGAGAGTTCACACAAAGCAAGGTAAGTCGCCTTGATCCTCTCCCTGGGATGATGTCATTGTGCAAGAGGGTTCTGTCAGCTTTGGGAAGAGTCAGCACGTTCCTCAGTTGTTTGTTTGCTTGAAAACAAATAAATGCAACAGTTACATCCTTAATTTATCCTATCTAAAACCTTACTGCTGCACCTTTCTGAAGCCTCCAGGCCATTGTTTCTCTTTGCAGTGTGTTCTAATCCATCAGGTCAGGATTACTGCCCTTTACTTTTTGATAGGGTAAAAGACCTTTAAAGTTTTAAATGCACCAGGTCAATCTTTATCTGTCTCTAGATGCTCTGGAAAAATGTCCTGTATCCCTCTCCCTGGTGGTAAAGTTGTTAGATGAGTAACAGAGGCATGGAAAGTGTCATTAAAATAGTCTGTATTTGCTGTAACACGATAGTCTTAATGCAATGGAAGTTTGTTCTCCTTGGTGTTGGCATCCTGGAGCATCTAGTATGATATTTCTGGCTCAAGGGGGAATTGATTTGGTCTGTTCATAAGCATGGGCCACACTGCTGCATTCGTGGTGCCTGCAAGCACTGTGGGAGGACTGAGCGAGTAGCTTGTAAAATGAGGCTGGAATCCACATGGCTTCATCAGTTCCCTGTCTCTTTAAGCAAGGAATATAACCGAATATTAAAATTAAAACTAGTTCTGCTTTTCATCTGCTTGATCATGCTCCAGGCGTTTTATGGGAGGGGATAAAAGGAAAGAGAGAGGGGAAAAAATTCCAAACCACATTAAACTATCAAATAGGTTGATCCAAATTGTCCAAATAATCTTCTAGTCCCAGCATGTTGTGTGTGGTTTTTTTAATAGAAATTAGGATCATATACTTGTAAATGACTTGTGGAGGAGATTGAGGCAGTCAGTGTAAATGGAGTTTCTCCAGGTGCTGATGGCTAATCGCTCTGTAATAGCTGTGGACTTGCTGTGAGACCCACATTATTACGATGTAATCAGAATCCTGTTGCTATGCTGTTATTGTCTGCCACTTGTGGAATTTTAAAAGCAATAACAATTTTTGCTTTTTAAATCATGGCATTATTAAAGTTATTTTCTTCCTCTTGCCATGAATATAGTCACTGATGCTCATTTTCAAAGGGCTTAACCTTAGTAAAACATTTCAGTCTGTGCTGAAAGGGGTTGTTTTGTTCCTGGTCTGCCTCAGTTGTTTCTTTTTTGTTTGTTTTTTTTTTTTTTTTTCCTTTTCTTTCGCTTTTAAATTGGAAAAAGGAGAAAAAAGGGGAAAGTTTTAAGAGCAGAATTATGAGATCTTAACACTTCAAAAGAGCAGTGGCGTGGCAAATACTGACAGCAGCACTCATTTGAAACGTGGCTTAGTGGAATGTGAGAAAGCAGCAACCAGAATGGGATGGTTTCTAATCTATTTGAAAAACCCCCAAACAAATAACACCTTTCACTTCTCACCTTTGCAATATTGACACATCTGGCCTGGGTTGTCTGTGTGCTTGTTGTGCCAAAATCAAGTATGTGCTACCTCCTTCCTTGGCTTAGCTCCTTTAAACCTCATTGCCCATCGTTTTCCATGTCTGTGCTGCGCTCCCTTCACAAAGTGATGGTTGCAAAAAAGACCAACTTCCTTTTGGCAAAGGAACAAGAGTATTTCCTGCAAGACTTGGCTGTGACTCTTCTGCTGTACTTGTTAGCAAGGCTCAGCTGGAATACTGTGTTCTTGTGATTCGGTTACTTACCTCTTCAGATTTAATTAATGTATTTGCTGTGTGTGCTGCCAGACGGTCATCACATGAGAAATCCTACCTCCGAGTAGACTGAAGCAGACTAGGAACTCGCAGCAGAGATGCAGGAGCTTCTGTGGAGCTTTTCCAGCTCATAGGAAGACTTTGACGTAGGTTTGACTGATTCTGTTTCTGTTACTCCACTCACCTGATTCCATCCTTGCCTTTTCACAGAAATCAGTGCTGATTGAACACGGGATTCGGAGGCTGACTTTCCTTGTAGCACAAAAGGTATTTTGACATCTCCCGTGCTGCTCAGCACTCTTTGCTTTCTAGCTCATAACAGCTCTGACACTCCTTGTGTGTTTTCCCCCCATTAAAAGCTGTATAAACTATATTTAATTCTCTCTTCACTGGTTTTGTTCTCTAAAATTTGAAATGGTTTTGATGAATTTGCTTAAGAAAATGAATTAACAGTTGTAAGCAATCTTGGCAGCCCTTGTGTTCTTGAATTAATTCATTTTGATTTTCATCCTAATTGGTAGCTTTCTTCTGCTTTTTTTTTCCCCTTGTCTTCCTGTGTTTGTGTGTTTCGTTTGTAAGGACTTCAGGAAACAGGTCAACTATGAGGTGGATCAGAGATTTCATGTAAGTAAAAAGGGCCTAAACCACGGTGGTATTCTTGACCTGAGGCCAGGAGACACATAAATGACTCCAGGTTTCTCCTTTGGTTCTTAGTCCAGATTGGACGGGGCTTGGAGCAACCTGCTCTAGTGGAAGGTGTCCCTGCCTATGGCAGGGGGTTGGAACTGGAACTGGAGGAGCTTTAAGGTCCCTTCCAACCCAAACCAGTCTGGGATTCTATGGTTTAATGCCAATTGGTGTCAGAGTTACATGAAGTATTTAAACATCTCATTTCAAATACAGGAGCAGGCCTTTTGCACTCAGCAGGGTCATTCACGTGCTCGAGTCTCTCTCGATACCTGGCTGAGCTCATGACTGCCACATTAATAAAGGGCTTGTTTGTTTTGGTGGTGTTTTGTATTCTAAAATGCAATCATCAAATGAAATGTTTGTATTTCTTGCATAGTGTGGTGATTTCTTTAATCTTCTCCCTGATTTTAACTTAGGGGAGTAATTGAAGTGACTCGTTAAACTTAGCATAATAGCTTTGTGAGGTGGAAAATGTTTGATGCTCTTACTGCTAAGAATTACTTCTTTCTTGGGCAGCAGGGAGGGCTACTTTAACCCTGTTTTCAGTGTGGCATTGTAAGGTATAAATCAGATTTTTATCCCTTGTGTATCTACTTTAGAACTCTGGAAATCATTAGGAGTCTTGAAGGTGCAAGAAATTCCTCCTGTGCTCCACACACCTGGCTTAGCAAGCTGTATGAGAGGAAAACCAGCCTACAAATCAGTATAAATAGCGTTTGTACAATGTGGGTATCACCACATGGGAATTGCTGCCACAGTACAGGCACAGACATGTATCAGGATGTAGGCTTATGTAGGAAACAGGACTCTTTGGAGAGGTGTTGGGACCTTAAGCGAGGAAGTTCAGGCTTTAGATTTTAAAACAAGAAGTTTTAGAGAGATGAATTGATATTTGGGAGTGAAAAATAAAAGCCTATGAATAATGAATGTAGCATGTGTCAGCGGTCAGGAAGGAGGGAAGGGATGACAGGAGGCATCACTAAAAGCTTTCCCTGAGCTGCCATTCAGAGCGATGGACTGTTGGGCTGCTCCTAGTTTGGAAGCTGGAGGAGGCAGTGTGGTGTGTCATGTGCTTGCAAAGTTTGTGGAGCACCTCCAGGATCTCCTGTGAGTGTCAGTCTTTATTATATCTCCTGTTCTATCCCCTTTATTACTGGACCAACTATTAACTTAGCCAGGGCCTGGGCTTGGGTTTGTTTTTGTTTTAATTACAGTCTATATAATTAGTTCCCAGCATGTTGAGGTAATAGAGAGTTGCTCCAGCAAGCTTCCAATTTCCTCATCTCATTAGGTTTTTAACGTGATTATTAGTATAATAATCAACTCTGATGATTTCTGTTGTAGCTCTGCACATTCGGTGGTTTTGCAGGGTGTCTGGATGGCTAATTTAGGCAAATTATTGTGATTGTCTTGATGATGGTTGGTTGATTAGAACACAGCAGGGGGATAATTCTTCTGCCTGGGAAATGGAGCACTCTTTTGGATTTTGGTACCAGAGCACTGAGAATTTTTGTGTGTGTGCACATCTAATTATTATATTTGCCCACCACACTAGTCAAATGCCTTGAAAGCAATTACATTGGGATAGAATGAGCATGGATGATGAGAGGAGGAATTGGCAGCATTGCAGAGGAGGACAGGTAGGAGGATTTGGCAGAGAAGGGAGGAAGCGTGGAAGTGGTGGTTTTCTCAGGGTGCAGTTGGTGCTCATAGGCTCACCTGATATGCCTGAGTTATGAGGGATTTCTGGTACCACTGACTAGTCAAACTAGTCAAACACAAGTTATTTTGCTCAACTGAGGGTGATCAGATGAAGTTCTGGGAACTTTCTTTTATAGGAAATAAGGAAGATGACTAGGTAGGTTACAATTCCCAGTTTTCCTTGGGAAGAGAATATTCCTAGCAGTAATAGTACGAAGAGAGCTATAGAGTACACATCGTTGTGTTCTGTACATCTGCCTCCATTATGGAGTGTTAATATCATTGTATGGCTCCTAAACATTTCCACAGGAATCCTAATCAAAATAGAACCAGAGGTTTCCCACTCTTGTCTGGGCAGTTCATTGTTATTGTCTGTTAATAATTGACAATAATAATCAAAACCCAATCAAGTATCCTCTTTGCATTAGCAACGAAGACAGGATTAAGCTTCCTCTGCTGTCTTCTGGAGGGGAACTTGATTTTCCACCGCTCTTTGTGCTGTCGAGATTGTAGCTGGTAATGACTCCTGTCATCTGCTGTGCTGTGGTGCTGCCCAGGTCTGGCCGGGGAGCACTCTGGATAAAGCAGAGGGATTTCTCTGGGAGGGCTGACACTGTTGTTTCTGTTTTCAGAGGGAGTTTCCAAAGTTCTTCACCTTCCGTGCCCGGGATAAGGTAAATTGTGTGCTCTTAATACTTGAGCTTAAGGACTTGCTGTCTTGCAGTTTGTCTGCTACTCTGTGTTTCAATTTCAACACAGCTCTTAGTGTTTCAGCTTCTTTAACACGCCCTTCTCTTTTACACCCTTTCCTACCAGTTTGAGGAGGACCGGATTTACCGGCACCTGGAGCCAGCTCTGGCTTTTCAGCTGGAGTTGAACCGAATGCGGAACTTTGACCTCACTGCCATTCCCTGTGCCAATCACAAAATGCATCTCTACTTGGGAGCAGCTAAAGTTGAAGTGGGAACAGAAGTGACAGACTACAGGTTCTTCGTGCGGGCTATTATAAGGCATTCGGATCTGGTTACCAAGGTGAGTTTTGACCATGCAAGGTCTCTTTCCAAGACAAGGTCTTTTGAGCCATTCTAGCAACCTGCAAGCAAACATCTTACCTGTGTAGAGTGCTGTGGATGCATGCCCTCTCTTTGATGGTTGTGCAGAAGCATGTCTTTGAGGACCTTGTATTCCTCTGCTTCAGGGAGATCTTTTGGTGGTCCGAGTGGCTTGTCAGAAGTCCTTGCTTTTTGTTGTTTCTCTGTGTTTCTCCTGCCCTGTCTGGATTTATGCTGAGGGCACAAGGCAGCTGGGTACACAGATCAGGCAGTGGGAGTTCTGGCTCTGTGATGGTGATGGATCTGTTTCAGGCTCGCACATCCTGCTGAAACTCACGTAAACCTATTTTCACAGTCAACTCCTTCTGCAGATTTTCAAACACTCTTATTCTTGGCTGTGATTTTTGAGTAGAAAGTAAATTATCTGTTGACAATCTCTGGCAGGAAGCCTCCTTTGAGTATCTGCAAAATGAGGGGGGAGCGGTTGCTGTTGGAGGCCATGGATGAGTTGGAGGTGGCATTTAATAACACCAACGTGCGCACGGACTGCAATCACATCTTCCTGAATTTCGTGCCTACTGTCATCATGGACCCATCTAAGGTAAGATCTCCCCCAGGTCCAAACTGCTGCTTTTCATGGGTGTGACTCCCCAGAATTAAATGGTTTTTTGGTGTCTTTTATTGCTGTTTAAATGCACCTATTGATGGAGTACAGTTTAATACCCATTGGGGAGTGACATGTGGCTTCTACTCGCCACTTTACAACAGAAAGCACAGGAAACTGGGACCAGCGTTAGAAGTGGAAATGTGAAGGTCGCTTTAGTTACTCTACAAATCCTGGAGTTTTGCTTTTCAGTGGAGAAAGTGGAGTCACATAACTAACAGAGCCTCTTTGGCAGTGAGGAGGGAAGAAAGCTTTGGGTTTTCTTCTAATCTATGAATAAATATTAAATGTAAGATTCCAGAACTAGCAGAGCTCATATGTTTAGTGGAGTAACACTGTCCTGCAGGCAATGCAGCTCGCTTCCTCTGTGGGAACCACGGAATAGTTTATTAAAAACATGGTTTGTATTTTCAGCTAAACTTATTTTTTCATTGTGTGTTTGATACAAACAATTTTAATAAGGAAATAGCTTTAAATGCTCTTCTGTTTGTTAGAGAAGTCCAGATTCTACCCAAATAAAACGTGAGATAAATCATGAACTTAACAAGAATTTGTAAATTCAGCTACAAGAAGTGCCTCATTTTCATGCCCTGATCCCAAACCACAGAGATCAACATTATAACTAAATGAACCTTAAGCTTTGCAGATGCATAAATGCAAGTGTTAAGGCGTAAAGCATGTTTCTGGTTAGCAGAAGCACCACAAAGAAAGTCCCAAATAAACTGTAAAGGCTGCATGTAGTTGGAAATCAACATTGTGTTCATGGTTACCCAAAGGTGAGAGCTGACCTTTCCTCATGAGAATAACTGCAACTTGAAGAAGATGACTTGGTTATCAAAATAAGTACCTCTTGCTTGATGACTTTTAAATCATGATTAAAAATTGGTGGCTTAAATCACTTTGGAATAAATCCTTTCTGGGCACATCCAAAATCTTTAGTTCCAGGAAGTTCAGCAGAAGCCTGGATGTTCAGCCCCTGGAATTTCAGCTGCCCTTGGATGTGTACCATGACTTTTCCCTAAGCTGCTGTGGAAAAGAGACTTTAGTTTTTGAAAGAATGTTAAAACCAGCCTATAAATTGTCTTCTTTTAATATGCACCATTTGCCAACAGTAGTATATTATCAAGTTTAATAGAACACCAGAAGGCCAAGCTCCAAGTAGTAATTGCTTTGGTGATTTAGAGCACCGTACCGTGTGTGTGGTGAGACATGATTATTGTGGTGCTACACAACTGTTTGTCAGGGGTTTCCTTTGCCTGCCTTTTGTTCGTAGCTGTGAGCTGGGCCTGCTGGAGGAGAGGCAGAGCAAGGGGAAGCGGTGGGCATGCAGTGCCATGCTGGGCTGTGGTGTGCCATGAGGAAAAAGGGGTGTGAATGCAGTCCCTCTACCTCAGTAAGTCCCCGTGTTGAGTGCCTGCCTATCTCAAGGCTCGTTGGGATGAGAATGGACAGGCCACCAAGGTGCCATGGCAGCACTGGGCACGTGCTGCTCTTTGGTGCTTCCATCTCTCCTCTTGTGTGGTGTTCCCCCGTGCCCCTTTGAGCAGGATCTCACAGCAGAGGGGTGCAGGGGTGACCAGTGGTGGATGTGTCCAGAGAGATGAAAGGAATTCTTCTCCTGTGTTTTAAGATCGAAGAGTCTGTGCGGAGCATGGTGATGCGCTACGGGAGTCGCCTGTGGAAGCTCCGTGTCCTCCAGGCTGAGCTGAAGATCAACATCCGTTTGACTCCGACTGGGAAGGCGATTCCCATTCGGCTCTTCCTGACCAACGAGTCGGGCTACTACTTGGACATCAGCCTGTACAAAGAGGTGACAGACTCCAGGACAGGGCAGGTACGGTTCCATGTGGCTCTGTGGTTTGATGAGCAAATCATTTGGGGGGGACACATTCTACCTAATGAAGCTAGAGGACCTTTGAATGGACTAGAAGACCTTTGAAGGTCCCTTCCAACCCAAACTATTCTATGATCCTCTGAAGCTCTTCTGTGGTTTGGACTGTTTTCAGGTGATATAAAATCACTATTCAACTTTGCCAAAGGAAGAAGAATGTAAAGATAATCTTGCAATAGATGTGTAGGTGTGCAGAACGCAATCAGTTATGTGAAGTGCATGTCTTCTGATTGTGTTTTATGCACCTTTGGTCACTTGTACATCTGTTTTCCTCTGGCAGAGTGCTCAAAGAAGCAATAGAAAAGCAATTGCTGTTGGTGCTCATCCTGTAGGTCGTAATAAAAAATATTACTAATTATATGTTTCCCTGAGTAGATGGAGAAAATCTGTGAACTTGTCTTTTAAATTCTAAAGATACAGGGAATGACCTGGGTAGGATGATATAAAATTATTGAAGGTGCTTTTATATCATTTTTATGAAGCATAATGGGCTCTTTTGTAATGGTTGTGGCTATTCTGGCATTTCTGCTTTTCATGGCGCAGGAATAGTGTGGTTAACTGCAATACCTACATCTGCTAAAATCCATGGAGCATAGGATGCATGAAAAATATTTAAATACAGCAATGTTTACTTCTCCCTCTGTAATAATCTCTCTGCCATGCAGAAGGAGCAGCAGAATAAATCACTTGGGCACCGTTAATGCTGAACACAAAGTGCTGAGTCACCTTTTCTCCTCCTCTGCTCCATTTAAATGGTTTCCAGCAGGCTGCCTGGCCCTACAGTCCATCCAGAGATCCCAGGACAGATAGTGGCTGTGTGCTTTACTGCATTTCTGCCTTCGAGTGGGGATGGGGAAAGAAAAGAGCATTTTAATAATCTCTAGTAGCTGAGCTTAACACTTGAGTCTTGTTAGTCACTTGTGAAGGTCACCTTTGCTCTCAGACGCTGTCTCTGATGAGCTTTATGTTTTTAAAACTGGGGAATGCAGCTTTTAGCAACCTTTCCAATATTTGATTCTTTTTCCATTATATTAAACCAGGTTCTATTAAAATACACCAATAGGACTTACTTCAGTTAACTCTTTGGGTACTTGGGAGGAAGGTTCGTCTTACAAAGCTCGAAGGTGTTAACTTTTTAAGAAACCTTAGTAAACCTTCCCCTCATGATGAAGGTTTATAGGGTGGGATGGGATCTGTGTGGTTTTTCCTGTATTTTCAGAGGGTTATTTTGAACTTGGAGCACTCTTTTAGAAGAGCTCAAGCAGTACTGGGTGCTGGGCACTTTGGCTTCTGAAGACTGGACAGACAGATTCATCACGAGAGAATGAATGACCCTGATCTCTTGTTCAGTTTCTGTGGCACTGAGTGGTGATGCTCAGTGCACATTTCCCAGTCACTTCCCACAGAGCCACTCTGGAGCTTTCCAGAGATCCAAGGAGGACTGGGCCCCAAGTACAGTAAAAGCTCCTAACACAGACCCTGTCACAAGCACTTGTTACCCTGAATAAATATTTCTCCCATTGAAGAAGCTGCTTCACAAAGCAATGGCTGCGAAGGCTGAAGAGAGCACGAACTACTATTTTTAATCTAAAACCTAAATAGGCTTTACTTAGTGAATTTTATCTTAGTGAATATTTACTTAGTGAATTTACTTAGTGAATTCTTCAATTAATTCATCTTCAATCAGAAAAAGATGTGCTGTGTGTAACATTAGAGCTGATCCCCATTCTGTTAAAACCAACCCAATCATGTCACTTCTCTCAGGCGTGTTTCCATTGAGCAGCATTTGAACAGTGTTGTCCCACTTCAGCAGCTCCTCCTGTTCCTTAGTTGCAATAGATTTCTTCCGAGTCCTGGCTGGGTGGAATATATAGTGCCATGAAGCATGGCAGTTGATAATTCATGTTGCTACTCTGGGAAAATCTTTTAAACTTACAATATCAAAACTTCAAGCCAAATGACATATGCAAGTCTTGACCTAGCTGCCGTGATCAGTCAGTGGAGATGCGGGTACCGCGCTCTTCGCCTGCATAAATAACAGAGTTCTCTCTGCTCCCAGCTATCACAATCCATCGGCGTAGATACGGTGTCAGGGGAAATGCTGGGGAATGTGAAGTCATCTAAGTCACAGGCTTTGTTCTGTGGGGATGTGGCTCTGCTCACGTTGCTCTCTGCTGTGATACGGCAATAAGTCAGTGATACTCGGATCCATGCAGTAATGGTCCACCCTGTCTCCAAAGGGTAGTAATGCATGATGAAGCACGGTGTTGCAGCCTGTGGGAGTATTAACATATTTGTAGAGCACAGAAACAAACCTGATCAGTCTGGAATAGCCTGATGATTTTTGGTAAAATCTGGATGAAATAAGTGTATAGAACCAGTGGATTAAGCAGTAATTTGTCTTGTTTTGTGCTGCAGATTATGTTCCAGGCATATGGGGATAAACAAGGACCACTTCATGGGATGCTGATCAATACCCCCTACGTGACCAAAGACCTGCTGCAGTCTAAGAGGTTCCAGGCACAGTCTTTAGGGACATCATATGTCTATGACATTCCTGAGATGTTTCGGCAGGTAAGTGCTCTTGGGGCCTGGTGGGTACTTCTAACCTTCTGTACCTGTAAAGCACTTCTACCAGTTGCCATCCTTGCTCGTCAGGGGAACAGGTGGCATAGAGGGGCTAACAATGGTCCCCCAGGGTTTATGCAGCTATGGATTGAGTCTGCTTTGAAAGAAGTTAGGACTCTGGATGCTCTGCTGCTGTAGTTCCATTAATAAGTCAAACAGTAGAAGCCGGAATGTAAACCAGAGTAAGTGATAGCCACTGAACACTGTCAGTCAGACAGGGGGAGGGATGTTTCAGAATGTTCTGTCTGGAATATTAAGTCACAGTGGATTAAATAAAAATATTTGCAGATGGTCTTAACAAGAATTCATCTTTTCATTGCCCAGTCTTTGATTAAACTCTGGGACTCTATGAATGAACACGCGTTCCTGCCAACGCCGCCGCTGCCGTCGGACATCCTCACGTACACGGAGTTGGTGTTGGATGACCAGGGCCAGCTCGTGCACATGAACAGGCTGCCAGGAGGAAACGAGGCAAGTTGCACTTTCTTTAATGCTACTTTTCTTCCCATGTCCTGCAGTAGTACATTGTGGTTTGGACTAGGTTTGACAATGGTAATGAAAATATACCAACCAAGGCACAAAATCTATTCATTCAGTCTTTCACAGCTGAAATCTCTCTCTTGAAAATGAGATTTTTGTTTCATTAAAAATTAATACCTTCCATACAATGGGTATTTTAACCTCCATAGTAAATGATGATTCTATTTCCAACCTGTCCCTATGCTGGTTTTCCTTCATAATTAAAAAGTGCTCATTCAGCGATTCCAGGTACCTGGGGTTTGTATTTGAGCAAAGTCTGTTTTACAAGACTAAATAGAAATGTTTTCATTTGCTTAAAAAACAAAAAGTAAAAACAATTTCATGCTTTCCATTGAGATACTGGCCCTGCAGTGTTTGTGTAGCAGGCACTGCCAAGGTGCGTGCAACATCCCCCTCTAGTGAATGATTTACTTGAGACTAGGAACCTGCTAATGCTGTTGGGGTAACAGAGCTGCTCCTTCAGCTGGAGCAGGAGGAGGCTGAGCTGTTGTGCTGGGCTTTGCTGGTTTCCACCAGCAAGCCAAAGATTGCAGCATTGAAACGACCAGAGAATAAAGCTCACCAGTAGAAGATGTGTTTATTTCTTTTGCCAAGGCTAGGTGGGATTCAGTGAGTGAATGTTCCTGCTGTCATTTAAATTTGAACACTTCTAAGTGGCGGTATCATTTATTTCTACTTGGCGTCACTGAACTAGCACCATCCTTTTCCTAGATATATCAACTTCAGATTTGCAAAAGCTCTGTTCAAAAACGTCAAGTATAGTGATGGGAGGAAATAGGGGTTTTCATCACTATTTACTGCATGTATCTTGTCAGGGGAAGGGTTTGAATATGATGTTTTCAGATTGAACCTAATCAGTAAATGGTGACTAGGGGAGCTCTGCGTCCTTGTCTTTCGCAGGCCTATAGGAGAACTGCTTTAACTAGTATAATTAAACCTGAAATGAGCTATTCCCTGCATTCTCAGTGAAAGCTGAGGCTGTGGTGTTGTGGAGGCTTATGCCATCATCTTTCTCTCTTTCTCTGTTCTCATTCAGCCTTTGAGTGGATGGTGGCTGGGGAAATAGCGAAGTCCCTCAGGGACTTAGCTCTGTTCTTGCTGAAATTACAAGCACAGAGCTGCCTGGGCATGAACATGTAGTGTTTACTCTGCCAGTATGAATACAAATAGTCTTATTATAAGAGATTCTGTACCCAAAGACAACCAAAAAAAAAAAAATTAGGAGTCTTTTTTAACCCTTGGTAGACTTAGTTATGCTCAAGCTGTAAAGAAATTGGCTCTTGTGGTGTGTGTAGTGGTGTTATCTAAAGCACAGGTTCCAGCCCTGCCTCTGTGGTGGTTATGCCGAGGGGTTGAGTCACTGGAAAGTGAGATGAACAAGGGGGAAGCACGATGTTCCCCTACATTTTTCAGTCTGGCTGCTGAAGACCACTTCTTGTGGAGGTACGGACCGTAACATGCTTTATAATGACTTCCCGGAATGAAGGTGAAGTCCCAGCCCAGGGCTCGGTGTCAGTGAGTGGTGAGCCCCAGGAGGTGCCCTGTGCCTCCCCAGAGAGGCCATGGATGTCAGCCCGGCCTGGCTGGAGCTGGACAAGTCACTGTAGGACCATGTGCAGCTGGAATGAGGTTTGAGGCTTTGGTATTGAATTGTGTCACCAGTCACCACCACACACAATAGTGCTCATTCACAGCTGAGAGGAAGAGGTTCCAGCAGCAGCTGAAGGACAGGTGACATTCAGGAGGCGACGAGCTGCTGAACAGATTCATTCCTCTGTGCTGCATTTGCTTTATCTGGATGAGCTGACTTTAGGCTTTTATGGTTTAATTCTTTTCAGCTGAGGAAACACATTTTCACAAAGGCACACTCCAGTTTCTCTTTCCAAAGAAGACGGCTGCAGGGGTGGAGAAGGAAGAGACAGGATGCTAGATAAATTCAGAGCATAAGCCTTTTCTTTGTTAAGGCTGTAAGTGGATCCATTCTGCTTTTGTTTGAGAATCAGTCTGTATAGCATCTGGGCAGAGAAATACAGCATCTTATCTGCCAGGTAGCAAAGATCCCTGGGGTAATCTGTCAAGGTGGAAGTCGCTGGTAGCATTGCACAGGAAGAGGAAACATGCCACAAGGAGCAGGAGAAAATCATCATCAAAGAATAGTTTGGGATGGAAGGGACCTTAAAGCTCATCCAGTTCCAACCCCCTGCCATGAGCAGGGACACCTTTTACTAGAGCAGGTTGCTCAAAACATGAATTGGTTCTACACTTCTTCCATATGACAGGAACCGTTCTCAAAACATGGCACATTTCCTTGGCTCTCTAAACTTGTTTGAATTTCATAAGGAAGAGTTTTGTCCTCTGATAGATATACTTGACTTCAAAATGCCAGAAGCCCATATACACTGAAAATCGTGTTAGAGGGGAGATGATCCCTAATATCAGAGTCTTTGAATTTGTATTTGCTAAATAAGTGCTGGGTATTGTTATACAGCATTCCCCCAGGATTGATTGGTTGGTCAGTGCCAATGGGGTCTGTGCCTGACATCCAGAGGCGTGAGCTGTTCCCAGTTCAGCCCCAATGAGCTGAGTGCTGGGTAGGAACTTTCCAAGTAAATGTGATTATTTTTTTTCTCCTTTTTCTTTCTTCCCAGCCAAAGTTGCTGATTTCCTGAATCCAAAGTCTTTTGAGAGGTTGTACATCCCAAAAGACGTGGGGTTTTTTTTAGTAAAGAGGAAATTTCTGTTGAAATCTTGTGGCTGGGGCAAATCTAGCTTCTCTTTAGTACATTTCACTGTTCTACTTGGTTTAGATCAGACTCAAACACAGCTATTCCCATTGGAAGTGAGTGCCTCACCACTGTGGTACCAGCTGTTCTGAGGTAGGCTTGTCTTTCCTGCTGGAGCTGTGCTACACCGTATGAACAATTACATTTTCTCTCTGTGAAAAGGGGTCAAGACACTCTTCCTCTTAAAGCATTCAGCCGGGCTGAGTGCCCTAATTGTTTCAGCTGGCAGGGAAATTGAGAAACCAGCAGAAAATCCAGGAGATTTGTGGTCAGTGCGTTCAGCGGGATGGCAGCAACTGGAATTCCAGTCCCTGCTCCAACACGGGCAGAGCAGGAGCTGGGAGCTGAGTTTCTCCTGTCCTCTCGGAGTTCAGGCAGCATTCTATAACCTGTGTTTCCAGGAAAACCTGTGAAATGGGAATTCTCAAGAACTTTCAGAACACAAGAGGTGTTTCTCCGCTTAGCTCGCGACCGCTTCACGTAGCCCACCACCTCATTTGGCAGTGATTATCTCTTTGCTGGTAGTCTCAACAAAAGAAGCCAAGGACTTAATGGACCATGAAAAGACAACTTGCTCTTTATTCCTACACAGTGCTTGCTCCTTCCAAGCAAGGATCCTGCCTCTTGTCACAGCACACGGGGAGCGTGCGGTGCTGCTGGCCCTGCTGCCTGGAACACATCACTAATGCCGGGCCTTCTTCCAACCTCTTGTCCTCTCAGTGCAGCCAGAGCTCTGCCTGAAGCGCATCTGCTGTTTCTTTGGCCTGCAGACAGAGTCCTGGATGTTGCCTGGAGCTTTCTGCTGGATGGATTCTGTTCTGGAGCCTTCACGTTAAGCTTGTGAACTGTGTCCTGCTCTGTAGTTATTCTCTTTTTAGGAGTTTGGGGTGTTTTTTGGGTTGTTGGGGTTTTGTCTGGCTGCTTAGACACCTCTGCTCATGTGTCAGACTCCTGTGATGAGCTCTGCCTGCTACCACAGGATTTCAGTAAGCCCACACCTTTGACAAGGCTGAATGTGCCACACTAGAAAGTGGAGAACAGTTTGTAACTAATCTCAGAGCCATCAGCTATGGAGGGGAGCTGAAGATGACAGTATTTTATCAGCAGAACCAAACACCGGTCGATAGCTCCCTGCTAAAGCTCCTGAGTAAAGACTGAATAGATTTTGGGACAAATGGGGTATAATTTAGTGTACAATTGAGCATATCAAGAACTAAGGACCAGAGGTGGATGCTCAGCCTGCCTCTTAAGATAGACACAGACCGTTGGAAAGTACAGAGTTTGTGTAGGTGGGAGGAAAAGTCCGCTTGTAATTATTTGTAATCTTACGTATTTTAACCTACACTGTCTTTTAAGAAGAAGATTTTAAGAGAAGCCCCTGATTTCCCTCTGTAGTTATGTGGCTGTGCTAAAAGGGGGAGATTTCTGTGTCACAAACAGTGTGAACACAGAGCCGTGAGCAGGGCTGGGCGTGCAGAACTGGTGGCAATTCACAGAGTCTTTAAAAGACTTGGTTTCAAGACTGCAGCTGTTGATTGCAGTGGCTCTGCTGATGGCAGGACCTGTAATGTAGTGACACCCTCTTCAAATGCCCATGGAAGGTGGCTTTGTTCTGAAGATTAGCATATTAGCTGAAACCTTAGTGTGAAAAGGTAATTCTCTCAGCCTATATATGACTTGTCATTCTTGAGCTGGGCATTCTGATGTTTTCCTGTAGCACTTTATGTATTTCAGCTACAATTTACCATGATCCTCTGGCACTAGGACTGCACCATCCGCTGATAAAACCCAACTCATCTTTAAGGACAAGGAGAAAGGGAGGGCAAGGAGTGCCTGGAGCAACACCCCACGTTACCCTTCAGCTCAGGCTCACGCAGTGTCCATGGAAAATGTGTCATTTTCCCTATTGGCACTAGATGTCACAGTTTTTCCTTCTCAGCAGCATGAGGGTCAGCAATAATCCATGATCAGAGCTGGAGTGCTGGCAGGCTGTGGGAAGGTTTGGCCAGGTGAAACTCAGGACAGTGGTGGGCAGAGGAAAAGTCCCTGCATGGCCCGGGGCTGAAAGTGCAGCTTAATGAATATTATACAAGCAGAGCTTAATAGTTGAACTGCATGTTCTGCTTTGTCACCCCATGTTCCTGTGGTTTTACGACAGGCACAAGGTATTAAAACCTCTCTAATGTCACTCTCGGATGTATCTTTATCTGTCTGTAACTTCACTGGATGCAGACTATTTCAGCTGATGGTTTCAAGCCTCATGCTCTGCCTAGGGAGAAGTTATTTATGTTTAGTTTGGAAAGCTTCATCAAAAATGCTTTTGTTTTGGTAAAAGCTTCAGCGTTGCTCCCAGTTGACTTCGTGGGCTTGGAGCAGGAGCTTGCGTTTGATAGAGAATCTGGTTTGGGTTCAGCATTAGGCCTTTTGCTATCACCAAGAGGCACTTCATACCTTGCAGCACAGATGTGTGTGCAGTAAAAACTCCTTTAATGTGTCTTTTTGAGCTTTCTTTGTGATGCTCGGTGTGTCCATCCGCTTCCCCTGACCATCAGCCAGCCTAATGCTGGGTTCCTCCTTGGCTTGCCATCCGAGCGCCCTCCAGTCTAGTGTAAAGAACCAAGACAGCACGAAGTCACGTCTCCTTCAGTCTGTGGTGCCACACGATGCCCTTCACTGAGCAAACCTTTGTCACGTTTCCTCCTGGAACTGTTTCTTCCATCTCTCATCCGCTTGGCCGCGTGCTCTTGGGAAGGACCGTGCCAACGCGCGCTTGGCTCTGCCGCCTGCGACCGCGGCTTTGATCGCTAAATGACATCTCTCTCGGAGCCAAGAGGAGAATGAAGGAATCCTGGGTTTTGGCATTCCACCCTTGTCAAGGCGCTGAGGCTGAATGCCTCTGGCAAAACACATGCATCGCGCCCTGGTTTGGGGAGTTGGGTCATGCTGAAGATAAACTTTTCACAGCTTTTGGTCACAGTGTGAGTGCGGATCCGAAGTTCTGGGCATCAGATTTGAATGATGAACTACCAAAACTTGCTACCTTTGGGGATGGCTTTGTTCCCTTTCTAAACACACCTTGTCCATGGCTGTGCAGCAGAGTGATTCAGCATCCTGGGGCAGTGGCCACTGATTTACCTTCAGAGTCGACAGAGGTTGTAAAGGGGGAGTAAACCCCATGTTTCTTGACTTAACATGTCAGAACATGCGAGTACAGCAGGGGAGAAACATGCTTTCATTAATGTTCAGCTTCAGCATTTCCAGTGCTCACATGCCAGACCTCTACAACTGTTGCATTTCCTTTCTTATCATAACTTTTGTATGTAATAAATACTGACATACAAATGTATTCATGCTTTATATGTATTTTTACATATAAAACTTACATATGATGCACATGCCACAGAATGGGAACAAGTTAAAATCCTTGCCAGGGTTCTGTAAGCTCGGTTGTCCTACTTAGAGATTTCAAGACCCACATTCAGGTTTCCAAATTTGGATGTATATAAGTAAAATGAAGCATGATCAAGTACCTCAGCTCAAGCATCATCCTTGTTGTGAGAGAAGTCGAGTAAACCAACACAACTGGCATGGCTCAAGCGTAGATGCTGTCAAATACTAAACTGCTCTCGTTTATATCAGATTTTGTTAGCTGTGCTTCTCCAGGAGTTACAGATCCTGCCAGAAAGAGACTTTAAAGCTCCCTGTGCCTGGACACCAGCCTCTATTTGCCTTGGCTGCCTCCGTTCTGAGCCTCTTGTGCCTTCAGCAGGAGCTGGGATCGGTTTCTTCCCCATTCCCCTCGGTGCCTGTTGTCAACAGCTCCTGCTGCCACTCGCAGTCAATTTGTAACTGCATCAGCGTGTGTATTACTGTTCCCGTCGATAGCGCAATTAATGTTGAAGTCAATTTTGGTGTTAATTTTAGGCCATGATTAGTGTTGACACTGTGTGTCAAACTAACGGCATTTATGAGCACCATGAAAACGAACGTTAGTTAATACCGTGGTTTTACTATCTGTTAATGGTTACATTAAGCCAAAGCTCTAGTGGGAGAAGATGTGTATAAAATTATATATATAAAAACTTGTGTGTAATGTATGTGTGTCGTGCGACTCTGCATTGCTGCTGTGCTATTCAGGGAGCAAATGACATCTGAGCACTGAATCCTAATCACAGTTTGGAACATCAGAAATAATGATCACTTCTGATCGGAGGTTGTGAATAATTCATCCGCTTTGATTTCCACGTTCTGTCCAGTGATACTTTTCAAACCAAATGTGTTCCTACAGGAGAATAATGGCCCCACTTCTTATGGAAATACTGTGGCACAAATCATTTTGCCAACATAAAAACAGTTAAATAAGACGGTTCCTGCTTTTATTTTTCCCCTCCCTCTCTCCTTCATCCCCGGGCGTGCTGGGAATAGAGCTGGGGCAGGAGCAGCTCTTCCAACCTGTGCTGGCTCTTAAAAGGAGCCCGTTTTGAAGGCACTGCCACTTACCATCACCCATTCTTGTTCTGACAATGCTCTTAGGTGATCAGCTCAGCCTGTCTAATTAACCTGTGAACTCACCACTTTTTGGCAAGCTGCCCTTAACTTAAAAATCTCTTTCTTCCCCTGAAATAAAGAGCCAGCCTCTCCTGCCCATAAATTTAAACAGAATCCACGTTGTTCATAGCAGGAACCATCCTTAGTTGTGCCCTGTGCTTTTTATTACTGCATAAATGGCACAAAACACGCTGCGTGTTGGGGAGGCAGAAAGACACAAGTTAATAAAGTGATGCACTTTAATTTTTCTTTTCTTATACTGCATAAGGTTGCTCCGTATTTGTCAGCTATAAACTATTTTTGTCTTTACTATGCCCTGTCTAGGTAGTTTTTCCTATTCTCCTCATTAGCATTAACAAGAGGGATTTTATTTATGCAGAGGATGCACAATCTCGAGTTAGGAAACTATTCCAAGAGTTCTGTTACAATCTGAGTTTTCTAAATAGGAAAAGCTTTTAATTTGGCTATCTTCTGTATTGTCAAAATGGACAAGCTGATGAAAGTGAGGAAAATCTCTTAGATTTATAGGTGAGAACCTGTGGGACCAGTCCTGGATGCTGATGGAGCTCAGTCACTAGTGCCTAAGCCCTGGGGTTAGTGTTAACTCGCTTGCCTCACAGATGAGCTGAGGGTGCCAGGATGTGACTGCCAGTACATTGTGGTTATCATGCAGGTTTCTGGCAGTGGCTTCATGTGTTTCCATCTTGCACTTTACTGTGGTGACAAGTATTTACCAAATACAAAGCCTGAGCATTTGGGTTGCTCGTGTGGGTTGTGCTCATCTAACATTGCCTGAAGCTTCCTGGGGTGGTCCTGGGGTCAGTGCAGCTGCAGGGAGACCCTGTAAAAGTCCTGTAAATCAGTGTTTTCTCTGTGCCATTTTGGGTGGTGCAGTTTTAAAGAGAACATTCCCCCATCTTCCCTGCGGGTTTCCATCAGTAACTAGAACTGGTTTCTGAGGTGGTATCAGAAAGTTTTGTAAGTGCCCACTTACAAAATTTTAGTTATGGCAGGGATAAAAAAAACCCTGTAAAGTATGATAAAGAACTGAGCTGCTGTAGGTGTCAGGGTATAGGCAGCCAGCCCTTATTTCTTAATCTTGAAGCCTTAAAGTTTGTATTTGAAGACTTTTTTAACCTGCCCTTTCTAACTGCAAGCGTGCCCACTGTTGAGACTTAGCACAGAGACACATTATCCAGCTCCTGGCATCTCTTTTCCTCCTTCTGCTATGAAAGTCCATCAGCAGAAGAGCAGAAGTCCAAGGAGCCCCTCTGGCTCTGTGAGTTTGTTTGGGATCCATTAGGTTGCTCTCTCAGGCTCTGGACTTGTTGTCTGTGTGACCTCCAGTCCCTCTGCACCCACTTGTTTTACAGCATCGCAACTTTTCCTTTTAATTTGGCAATAATACTGGTAGTTGAGCAAAGCATCCCACTGACTTTTAGGGATGCATCCTCCTGCTTTTCAAAGCACTGCAGTATCTCTGTCTCTTCCAAAGGCTGCAGTTGGATGCTAAGATGTAACTGTAAATCTGCAAATATTCAGAGGCAAGCACATTAATCCCTTACGCCGTATCAGTCAAAACAGCAGCGGCTGGAACTGAGGGGAAGGTGAACTGAAACACCCTCATTCTGTTAACTTGCAATCTCAGCTCTTGGAATGGGAGGTGCAAGGGAAGGAGCGGCCAGTAGCCAGTTGTAATGGCTTTGGATTGCTGCCTGCTTTACTTCCAATGACCCTTTGATTAATTCCTCTCCCATTTTATTTTTTTTAATGAGCCTATTATGGCATATCTTATTGCAGATGTTGATTGGATCTCAACTGTGTATTGTGCCATTTTGATTTGGATGAAATGGCACATATCTATCTGCTGCTTCTCCCCTTTCCCCCTCCCGCTTTAGTTCATCATGTTCAGAATTCAGAGTCTCCACAATGAGAGTTTCAACCCTCCTGATTGCAGAGGATGTGCAATCGGCTTGAGGAATGTGTACTCAGAGCTTATGATCCTTGGGCAAGCGGAGACTGGGTGATGCATGTGGCTTTCAAGGGACGCTGCTATTTCCATCTGTTAATGGCATTCCAGGATGGCCAAGTCTCCAGTGCAGCGATACGTGGTAGCTGAGAGATGGGAGATGCAGGGTACAGATGTTGCTGATCTCCATAAGATGGGCCAGAAGAGATCATCCGGTGATTATAAAACGAGAAATACCTGGCAAAAAGCATTACTTATCCAGGCAGGTTTGGAAAGAAACTGCTGCAGTGTTTGGGAAGGAAAAAGGGAAGAGCCAAAGAAATAAAAGGATGGACAGAAAAAAATTAAGGGTGGCAGTTATGAATAAAAGGATGATTAAACTGAGGGCAGGGTGGCAGAGAAACAGGGTGACAAGGTTCTGGGGTGATACCTGGGTAGCCCAAGCAGATGGTCGGCAGTCTGTACAGCAGCACATCCATCCTCACCCCAGGAGCTCTGGCACATGGGATAAATGCAGCACCCTGTGAGAGGGGTGTCTGCAGAATGTGTTTTGGACCCGTGACAGGTCCCTGGATGGGGAGAGGGAGGGCCAGCATTGGTGTCTGGGGTGGGAAGAGCAATGGAGGGTGTGCTGCAGGGAGTCTGGGAAGGATTAAGACTTCCCAGCTGTGCTCCCCACTGGCAGCGCGTATCTCAGCTGCTCTTGTCGGAGTTCCAAAAGAAAACACACCAAGTGCAACACAAAGGAAAACACATAATTCCCCCCTTTCCCATCTTGGAGATCTACACTTAGTGTTTGTTGTTCCCTGCTCTTTGGTTGCAGATTGGGATGGTGGCCTGGAAGATGACCCTGAAGACCCCGGAGTATCCCGAAGGCCGCGATATCATTGTCATTGGCAATGACATTACATACCGGATCGGCTCCTTTGGGCCTCAAGAGGATGTGCTGTTCCTGAGGGCTTCAGAGCTTGCTCGGACACATGGCATCCCCCGTATCTATGTGGCTGCCAACAGTGGAGCCAGGATTGGTTTGGCTGAGGAGATTCGGCACATGTTCCAAGTAGCTTGGGAAGACCCCGATGACCCGTACAAGGTAAAGAGGCGCAGGAGTCACAAGAGAAGCTCTGCAGTAGCTCGTAGGAGAATCTTATTTTTACACCATCTCTTTTAATAGAGGTGAAGGTAGATGTTTACCAGACTGTTAGATCCAAAGTTCTCCTTGGTATTGGATCTCTCGGGCAGCAGGATTGGTATCCAGCATGAGTTAGTGCTAAATGCTGAAAGCATCCCTCAGCTGGAGCTCGGATGTTAAGAGGGGATTTTCGTATCGCTATCTGGAATTAAATCCTGCTTCCTCAAAATGTTCTTTTTGGAAGGGTTTATTGGCGATTGGGAAGGGACTCCAAGTGGGAATTAGATGAATGAGGGTTTTTTCCCTGCAGGGATACAAATACTTGTACCTGACTCCTCAAGATTATAAGAAAGTGAGTGCCCTGAACTCAGTTCACTGTGAACACGTGGAGGACAATGGAGAGTCCAGGTAAGCACAGACAGGTCAGGATGAAAACCTTTCTGTTCAGTACATGCTTAAGTACTTTGCTTAGGAAGGGCCTAGTGGAAAAGATAGAAGCTAGTCTGAGGGTGCTGGGTAAGAGGGGACTGTGCTGGGGAAGGGAAGGCATGAAAGAATGTAAAGAAAAGGTAAGAGCCTCATTATAATCTCTTGTTCTGTTTCTATTTCCTGGGCTGCATTCTCTTCCTTTCTTGCCTTTTTTCCAATAATCAGCCTGCTCCTTGCATCCTATGGGAATGACAGAATGACTTTCCATGGGCAGTCTTCTCCCTTGTCATTTCCTCTTTGCAGTGCTGCTTTGGCTGCTCCGATGTAGGACTATTTCATGTGGAATGAGCCCACGTACTGGTCCTGGCTGGGTTTTATGCACATTATTCTTTAGAGCCTTAATGATATTTAGTCAGTTTCCATTTTCTTGGTAGCAAACTGATTCAGCAAATCATTGGACCTTGTGACTCAAAGGCTGTATGTGTCTCCCTCAGGTATAAGATAACAGATATTATCGGAAAGGAAGACGGACTTGGAGCAGAGAACCTCAGAGGATCTGGCATGATTGCTGGAGAATCATCTTTAGCCTATGAGAGTGTTATCACCATCAACTTGGTAATCCCCCACTGCTTTCTATTCTTCAAGCTATTGTCTGCTTCAGCTAAAAACCCTGCAGTGATATCCAGAAGGGACATCTGGGATCAGACCTCTGGGTGTTGTGAATTGGCTCCCGAAGGCTTTGAGCAGCACCACTGGCACCATTGTGGAGCTGGGGCCCTTCCAGACTAAATTTAAAACACTTGTAGAAAACAGTGTTATTTGGTTTCATGTTTGCTCAGTCTCTAAGGTGCTAAGTCTCTTTTTTAAAATAAAGATACTGTGTTTTACCTTAAAATAGATTCTGGACTTTTGCAGTGAGACCAGGTTTTACAGCCTTGTAATACAAACATGCCCAGTGTTATCTAGGTGTTTGAATCAGGGGGGTTTGGCTGTGTGGTAAGACAGAAATCAATGCGATTGCTTTATTTTCTTAAGGTTACGTGTCGGGCAATTGGAATTGGAGCTTACCTTGTCCGGCTGGGTCAGAGGACTATCCAGGTGGAGAACTCTCACATAATCCTGACTGGCTGTGGAGCCCTCAACAAAGTGAGTCTTTATGTGTTTCAGTCTTCAGAGCTATGTGAATTGAGCTGGTTTTGTGAGTTCTGCTGGAGGCTCGGGGAGCTGCCACCACTGTGTCATTGTGCTCGGTCCCTTTTGCTTTCTCCCTTCTGGGGCTCCTCCTGATCCAGAAGGAGAACCAACACAGGGCAGCAGCTGTGGAACTTGCCTTTGCAGCGTGTTTCCTTTGCTCTCTGGTCAGAAAGCCGTCCTTTCTTGACAAGAGCATCATACTGACAGCTAGAGGCACTGTTCCAGGCATCCTGGCTGGAGATTGGCAGGGCACCTGGGCACAACTGCAGATTTAAGGGCTTGAGCATGAGCCAGGTGAAGGGGAAGAAGGAGCAGCAGCTTCTGACAGAGTGTTGTGGTTTAAACCCAGCTGAAATCAGGTCACATAGGTTGTGTGTGGTGGCTAAATGACAGCAGTGGGGAAGCCCACCGGCTGGGCAGCATCTTCTCCCACCCACTGTGTACTGTGATGGAGGAACCGGGGCTGTTTCCAGTGTCTGGAAGATTATGTTTCAAAATGCGTGGGCCAGAATCTCCCTGAGCTTTCAGCCACCCACAGCATTGTGTTGGTACTGGGGGAGCACTGAAGCCTAAGTGTGGATGGAGATTTCCCAGGGGTCAGCCCTGCTGTGGACATCTCAGCTATGGGAGCAGGAGGAGCACCTCAGGCTGTAAGGAAACTTACTGCTTTCACTCCTAAAGTGGCTCTTCTTTTCCCCCCTCCACCAGAGGTGCTTTTTCTCCCTTTGCTGCCCCAAGCCTGTTAATACCACAGCCTCCAGCTCCTTGTCTGTAGCAGGCACGGCTCCGCTCTCGTCCCTCGCACTGAGGGCTTTGTTTACATGGGAGTTGGGATTGTGCGGCGCGAGTGCCCTTCCCATTGTGCAGCTTTGTTGTCAGGCCCTCTCCAGCACCTGGGGTGGTTGTGCTTCATCGCAAGCTGTGTTTCAAGGAGTGCCTGCCTGACAATGGGAGATAAAAGGAAAATAGTCTCTCGTTGAATTATTTCCCTGAATAAAGGGGGCTCTGCAGAAAATGAAGCATTGATCCTATCAACTCCAGGATGCAGTACCCTCAGTTAGATCTCTTACACACATCACACACCTGCATCAATGGAAGGAAAAGAGGCATTTGAAGATCCATCCTTTAAAAAGAAATTGAGTCAGTTTAGTGCTTGCTCAAGTGGAGTAAGTTGCCTGGTTCCAGCTGTCATTTGTGGGGGATCGGGGCCCTGCAGAGTTTCCCAGATGGCAGGGCCAGGCTGTTTAGTCCTCCTCTCCTGCTCTCTTCTTCCCAGGTTTAACTGCTCTCTCTACCCGTGAAGTGAATTTTGTTTTGATAGGATTAGATTAATCTCACTAAATTTTAGACACTTAAAAATTAAGGATTTACTCTAAATTAAGACTTCTGTCAGCAGGTGTAGGCAGGAGGAGATGCTTTCTGGGGGTGACTTAGCCCATCCCAAGAATTCTCCTCCCTCTGCATGTGTTTTTTATGTAGGCATTGAGCCTCTACCTGGCTAAAGGTCAAGCAGAGGAGGAATCTGTTCCATCCTATCCGGCTTTCCCAGTAAGACAGCTAAGCCCAGACTAAAGAAGTTTACCTGTCCTTGAATAGTGGGAGACTGGGAATCCAGTTCTGGTCAGAGCTTCTGGAATGGATCCAGCTAGACTTGTGTCCCAGAATAGTGAAATGATGCCCAGTGCTAAGCTGAAGTGCCCAAGCTCAGTCTAGTGGGGATCTTAAGGAGGGTATGAAGCAAACGGTGAATGCTAATGCAGGATCTACTTCAGGCTTACCTTTTTCCATGGAAACTGTTAAACTCTTGTCCCTTGAATTTAGATGGACAGTTTGAACTTTCTTTTGGCTAGAAGTCAGGTCACTGTCAGCTAAGCAAAGTCCTCCCTTGTAGGAGTGCAGAGGCTGTTGGGGCATGATGGTGTATGATGTGTTCTTGTTCATTCACATGAATAAGACTCCAGAAGGGTCTCATGGTGGAAACCCATTGTAGTTCTCCTCTGTGGAGCGAGTGAGCCCTGCTGCTTCTTGTTCCTTTAGAGTAGAGGGTGAGAAGAGCCTGTGCAGCAAGGCCAGTGCTTTACTTTATGGGAATTGAAGGTCCCCAGTCCAGCTTGCAGGGTCTGGAGGAAAGATCATGGCTGAAACAAAAGTAAATGCAAACTGCCGCCTTGCATGCCAGTTGGAACTGGAGGTATCCTGACCCAGTTGCATGCAAATATTCCTTTAGCTTTTCCCAATTAGGTGCCAGAGATCTGGGACAGTTTTTTCCATTGCTGACTTTTAACTGCTGTCTTCCTGGAGGATGCTGTACAAAGCTTACACGTGGTGTGGTGTCTGTACACCCATCTTCAAAATGTCTTCTCTTTGCAAGAAGAGAACGTGTAGTGCAGAATGTTTCGGCAGAGATGGAGACAATTGGGCTTTCAGGGAGCACTGAGGGGGGTTTCTGGGGTGGTTTGATTCTTGGTTTTATTTTTCTTTACTGAAATACTGGATTCCTTTTCATTTACAATGGGAGCAGAGGGGGACTGTGACAAACATTCTGTGCCAGCAGATCTGTTGCTAGTCTTGTTCATTATCATTATGTAAAACCAGCCTGAGGGTTTAGGTGTAGAGGGAAAGGTCCAGCTGCCAAAACCAGACCGTAACCTATAACTTAAATGATGAGCTCAAGGTCAATAGCATTTTTAGCTGCAGCTAATGTTTGGTTCTGGAGGTTGGCTAATCACGTGCTGGCTGTGTCCGTGTCACTGCTTTGTAGGTAGAGAGGCACATCCCTGCGAGACACCTGGTACCAGGCAGGTTTAAGGATTCTCTCAGCCCCGTTGCCTGTCAGGGGCGAGAAGAAGCTGCACAGGAGCCGTGTGAGGTTTCCCTCTGCTCCTGATGAAGCTGTCTTTGTTCACAGCCCACACCGACAGGCAAAGGGGGAAGACCCGGGCGAAAGGTGGCGATGCTCCGTGGTGGGGACACAGCGCTCTGCATGTGGGGGCACCGGGGCTGCGTTTCATCCGTCCCCCTTTTGTCTTCCCCAGTGCATTTCAGCAGGGGGTGGAGAGGTGGAAATGACATTTCATTCCTGTGCCGGGAGCGTGTGCGCGCGCCTGTGCCGAGCCCGCTGACCCCCCTGGAAATGGAAATAATGATAATGCGCGTCTCCTGACTGCATCAAAGTATCAGCACATCAAAAGCCAGGAGGCATGAAATGCAAATGATAAAGTGAAAGCAGATGGATTGTGCATGATCGCCTGATGCCCAATGAATTTTAAGAGCTGCCGGTTCACATGGGGAGAGGGGCTGAAATAAACACGTTATCCCGGCAATTCTGCTTTTTGTTCTCTGCTGCTCACTCCTGACAATATTTTTTCACACTCCAGCGAGCAGCCACTCCATCTCCCTCCCTCTCCCTCTCCTGCTCTCCCTCTCTCTCTCTAGTGCTGTCTACCTCACACACGTCTCGGGTCATGTCGCCGCAGCTCCGGTGGAAATAATAAGATCTAAACCACGAGGTTGTTATTTGCATAGAAATAGCATGGAGCCCCAGGCAGCGCGGGGGAAGGACACAGAGATCATTTGTCTAAAATTTTAATGAAAACTTTTGCTGAGGCAGAGGTTTTTATATATATTTATTTTTATTTTTTTTTTTAAACTTTACCTCCCCCTCGTTTTCCACCCCCCTCAACTCCCTTTCCCCCTGATTTCATCTCTTAACAGGTTAATTTCCACTGGTTTTCTTTCTAATAGAGGTAAGAAGAGCCCACCGTTCCCAGTTTATGCATTGCTTATATGCTTCAAGCTTCCAGTCCTCCCAAGGATATTCCCAAGTCTGTGGCTGACCTATTTTTAATGAGTTTGCTCCTCCTTGTCTTTTGTGTTGAGAAGCAAGCCTGTCTTTAAGACTGTTTTGTTCATGTAAACGAATAGTGGCTTTCAATCACCTTTTCTTTACAGATGCATGTTCTGAGCTTCTAGAGGAAGCCAGGTTTAGCAGAGGTCTTCGGAAACCTCCTCTAACTTGATACACATCAGTTCATTATAGAGATGGTCAACCTGGTGTCTCGAACAGTTCATTTTCTGAGAGATGATGAACTGTCCCCCACCCTGTATTTCACAACAGGACATCTACACCTAAAGCGGTCATCGCTTCTGGAAGTGAGGGGAAGAATCTAACCAGCATACTGTTCTGTTTCCTCTCCCTCCTGTTAGCTTTATTTTCCCCCAGTGATACTCTATAATATGTAGAGGCAGTGAAGGTGAAGAGTCAGGAACCACTACACTCTGAGATGTTCAAAGCAGAGTTCAAAACCAGAGCTCTGTGTCTCATTTCCCAGTGTGCAGCCAACCGCCTGGTTGTGGTGTGACATGTTTGATCAGTGGTTACCTGCTGGTGGCTTGGCCTTGAATCCTTAGTTCATTTGTATCTGGGATGTGTTTCGATGGGAAGTGCCTGCCAGCAGTGGTACGTTGGCAGGGTAGGTAAAGAAATCCCATCCTCAGGATTTCTTTCTGTGGAAGGTTTTGCCTTCAAAATGATCTTTATTTAAACGGTCTGTCTGCTTCTATAACCTGTTCTAGACCTGAAGGAGCTCAGGAACCAACTCGCCAGGTTGGTAACGCGCTGTTTCTAGCACTGCGAATTGGTGGATTTTAGGGAGAGAAAACACTTCTGAAGAACAGCTTTTAAGAGGGGTGTTTGTGAGATGAGCTGATGAGTGGAACCTTGATGGCTCACTAGGGCAACATGTAAATATCCAAGGAACTTCCAAGCCTTTGTCCAATTGAGTAGCTCTTCCATTGATGCAGACACGGCGTGTGGTGGTGAAGACGTTAACGTGATGGGCGCCGTCCTGTGTGCAGGCAGCGTAGTGTATGTGTCAATCAGGTGACTGTGGATGAGTCCCTGAGGACTTGCTGATACAACAGACCATAATTGCTGCGAGGATCGTTTTGACAATCTGCATTTAAAACCCAACAACCCCTTTGCACGAGGCCAGGAGAGGATATCCTTGTATTTTAATTCAGTCCTGAATTGTACTGACTGTCAAAGCCAGAACTGAGGTTGGTGTGGCTGCTTTTGGGGAGATTTATGATTCCATTGGTGTAGATCTGCAGCTGAATGGTGAGAGCATCCCCATGGCAGGCAGAGGAGCAGTGTGAATGTGAGACAGCTTGAACCAGCCTGCTTGGGTGGTGGCTATCCCCTGCCATAGGTTGTTTGGTGACACAAGTTTATATTGAGGCACTTCAGCCAACATGGCTCTGTGCTGTTGGTAGCTCTTCAGCATCTTCTGACAGACACGTGGAGGTACCCTGCCTGCTTCTTTGGGTGTCATTTGGTCCCAGTGCTAAAGCAGCCTGGCACTGACCCGATGGTTGCAGGTTGTGGCTGAGGGAAGCTGCAGAACTTGGTGGGTGCTCTGGGATTCAATACCAGGGTGAGAACATGGCTCAGGGCTTGGGAGGACCAGGCAGAGCTGCTCAGAGGGTGTTGGTTGGGTCTGAGGCTTGCTGGAGGAGCTCGTGTGAGGAATAGGGTGTTTACACAGCCTGTCGTGTGTGAGTGATGGGTCTTCAGTCTCACAAACAGTAATATTTACCCCTCAATTTCACAATCTGGAAAAATAAATAGAAGCCCTGTGAGACTGATGCTGTTTTGAGGGGTTTACTGTAAAATGCAGGCTGTGGAAAGCTCTTCTTTTGAGATTCAAGGCAGGGATAGCTCAGTATCTGCTCAAGATGACTCCAGTCTTGGGATTAGATCAAAGCAATCATGTGAGAGCAATCATGTGAGTTAGAACAGCAAGTGCCATCCCTGTCATTCAAAGGAGCATTATAATTATTAATGCATGATATGAATCTTTCTGTAGTGGCACAGCAAGACTATTAGGAAGATAGGTATGGGTGCCGGGTGTTTGAGAATGCTAATCAAAGAGGGTCTAGGAAATGTCAAACAGAAATTGACACTTCAGCAGCGTTCACCATCCACTGTTCCTCATGGATCTCACCAAGGTTACCCTGCTCTCGGCTCCAGCGGCAGGGGAAGCAGGAGGAGCTGCTCTGCTGGGCCTGGGTGGGTGCAGGAGGTGATGTGGTGAGAACAAGGGGTGAGTTCATGGGTGGAGGTTGGTCTCCCAGGACCAGTGCAGGACCTCGGTGCTGGTGGAGGTCTCCCTGCCATAGGTCACCTTCACTCACACCCCAACAAAGCCGGTCTGGTTTGAGAACCAAGGCTGGAGTAAAGCTCTAGTAAGTCAATCCCATTTTAGCAATATTTGGCAGTAGGAAGAGAGCAGAATTGGTTCTTTTTAGTGCCAGTGAAAGGCGTTAGATACTGGGAGAGCTGGTTGGTGGCAGTCCTGGTCACACAGAGGTCTTTGCTCGGTGTAGAGAGATGAATGTGTGCAGGATGGATGCCTGGACTTCAGAGCAGTGCAAATAAACAAACATTACCCTCTGTTTCTACGTTTTATTTTTAATTGCCTTTCTTTAAGTGCTGATATTTGTGTATTGTTCCCATTAGAGACAATTTATGTTCCAGGCATCGCATTATCAGTCCCTTTATGTTTGCTTAGGGAAGAAAGTCTAATAGATTTCTGTTGACTTTTTTTTTTCCTCCCTCCTTCTATCATTTTTAATATGGATCTTGATCAGTTTATCTGTGAGGATGGTGCTGTGGGGTCTGTCTGTGTGTGTGTTTATTCCTGCTAAAGAGGAGTTTATTCAGCACAGTGGCCTGTATTCTGCCTATCTAAACCTGCCAGGGAAACTCCTATGGATTCTAAACCCTATACAGGCTTCATGAAAGCAGGACTGTATCCCAGTTCCTGGGGGTTCCCATACCTGCAGGGTATGTTCTTACTGGAGCATTAACTCAGGTACTTGATGTTCCACTGGAGCTGAAAGGAAAAAGGCTCTTTTCAAACGTGTCCCAGAATAACTGGTCCTGACCACCCCTGTCTTGGGGTGTCCCTATGGGGTCATCAGGGGGACCTGCCTGTGGGTCTTTTCTGCAGTGAGTTGTGGAGAAATTACCTGCCCTTCTGGAGGGGAGATTGGGATGAGATCCGAGGCAGAAGTTCTTCCCTGTGAGGGCGCTGAGGCGCTGGCACAGGGTGCCCAGAGAAGCTGTGGCTGCCCCATCCCTGGCAGTGTTCAAGGCCAGGTTGGACACAGGGGCTTGGAGCAACCTGCTCTAGTGGAAGGTGTCCCTGCCCGTGGCAGGGGTTGGAACTGGAGGAGCTTTAAGGTCTCTTCCAACACAAACCAGTCTGGGATTCTATTGGGGTCCGGAAGGTGACCAAGGGAATGGCCAAACCAGGATCCTTAAGTATCATGGAGACAGTCATTAATATTGTTTATTGGGCTGGTGTGTGGATTAGGGACCCCCTGGCTGAGGCAGGTGGGATTTATGGGTGTTTGCACCGTGTAGAATCGGGGGCTGTAATTTTAGTTTGCAAAGTATATTGAGTCCTTTTGATTTAGCACTGACTGGTGGAGTGACCTTGAGCAAACCGTGCGGTCTCTGCGTGCCATGGAGGGAGAGCTAGGCAGGGATTCTTTGACAAGACATTTTTCATTTGAAAATGCCACCTCACTGAAACTGGAACTCTTCAGGAAAAAAATACCAGGTTTGATGGATTTCTCATTTGGAATTTTTTGGGTCAAATGAAAAGTTCTTTTTTGGATTTTTTTTTTGGCTGTTTTTCCCAATTGACTTTTCTTTTCAAATGAATTTATATTTCTAATATCTACAACAAATATCTCACAATTCAGAAACAAGCATCTTGACCCTGTCTGATATTTGACCACATCTCAAGATTGCAAAATTTGATTGTTACAAGCCAGAAACATTCAGAAATCCTCATCAGTCCTTGCAAGATGGAAGAGCTCTTTCCTCCCAATAACCTTCTGTGTTGCCAGCAGCAAACAGAGAGAATGTCTCCTCTGTGATCTGCTTAGAGCTCTGCTCCTGTGTACTAGTGAGGTGCTTTGGGATCCTCAGGCAGAAGGTGGTGGAGAAAGCCCATCTGCAGCCACAGTGTCCATCTGGATGTGTCTTCCCCTGCTGCCTCCGAGGTGAAGTGCAATTGCTTTTCCCCCCCTGATCTCACCAAATTAAAGCAAGTAAAAGGACTCCACCAGCAAGACCTGCCTGTGGATTTGCAGTCAGTAGCCATCTCCAATAACCATCAGGCTGTCAGCTTCCCCCCACCTCCCCCTGCCTCCCACCTCCCCCATCACTCACCAAAGGGAAAAAAGAGCTGGAGCCACAGCTTGAAATATATCATGCAATAGTGTATCATGAATTTCTTGTGAATCACATTGGTGAAGCAGGTTTATTTATTTCTGAGACTCTAAATCAATACAAAGTAGGTCTCTTAGTTCTGAAGCTGGGATGGAGTGTGAAAAAATGAGCCCATTGTACTCTTAAAACTTTGGGGAAAGGAGATGACAGCTATATAATTCCATTTACCAGGCACTAGGGGCTTTAATGTGAAGGTGACAGGGAGCTCTTTGTGCATTTAGAGCACCATATCTTCTAAATAAAAGATCTGTAGACTTGATAGTGGAGTATAGCTCTGACTTTAATAATCTCCAAGCATTAGACCGAGCCAATATGTTCCCAAGTCAGAAGGGTCCCCCACTGAACGCTCGTAAATTAGAAGTGCAGGAACTGCACATGTTTGGATTAGAAATGCAAGAGCAGGCTGCAGGCAGGGAGAGGGGGCTGCGGATGGGCTGAGGGCTCGGGGCAGGGCTGCAGGAGCTGGGCTCTCCTAGTTCTCCCATCCAGCGTTGCTGTTTTACCCTCTAATGACATGATGTGTGTGGGGGAAGAGCTGAGTGATGGGCATGAAAACGGTGAGATCTGTTGAGGCTTGACTGCACATAATGGCAGTCGGGTTTTGAGTTCCTACATTGTGTTTTCTGATGAGACATTCATTCCCATCATTTCTGCCTCTTTATGAAAAGTAGGCTCTTTATAGTACGTGCATGTGCCTTTTCTGCTTCAGGTTTCTGGCAGATAATATGAATGGTGGGATGGGAATTGCAATTATTGAAATTATTTGGATAAAAATCTGGCACTTCTATTTGATATAAACACATGATACACTCTGAATAATAACAGCACTTATGTTACCTAATGATTCCCATTCAAGCCCTCTGCTGTCATTTTTTCACATCTTCCCTCTGTGATGAAACATAGGAGCCAATCAAGTTTGCAGCCAAACCAGCTTCGTAGGGAATGTCTCAACTTACCAGCTTCTGCAAAGGAGCAGAGAAAGCAGCTGGTCATCATGGGTTTGGGTGCTAGAACATGATTAATGTGCATACGACATGCCTGAAGACCTGTTGAGGATGGTCTTGTAAAGGCCGAAAAGGCTGCTAGAATCCTGGCTTTCCTTTGTGCTTCCCAAAAGATCCTCTGAAGGCAAAAGAAATGGGGTTTGCCATTGCAGTAGTGAGGGGTCCTCACTAGAGACCTCAGAACAGGCAGGTTTGGGGTCTCTGTGTAGGGCTGCTCCCCCACAGCAGCTTCCTTTGGTAGCATGTCACACTCTGGGTGGACAGAAACGCAGTTTTGGGGTTTCTGAGCTTTCATGGAGTTGAAACAATTCTAACGTAAAGCACATTTCCTGGTGCCAGAAGCTTACTGTGTGGTGCTTTGCTGTTCATGGCTGCTCTTTTCTCTCCATTTTGGCCTCAGATTAAGCACAAGATCGGAGGTCAATAGTGCCAATATTCAGATATACGTGTATTGTGTATCTCAGCTTTAAAATCCCAGAACCTGGTCTTTTCCACCCCTCTTGCTGGCCCGTTCTTGATCTCAGTTCTACAGCAGCTGACTGTTGCAGCTGCATCTGTTTTCCCTGGAGTGCCAGTAACCTTCCTGCTAGGAAGGACCTGCTTTGCAAACTTAACCTTCTGTGCACGTTTGGTCATTAAACTGATGCCTTCTGTAAGCCTTGGGCTAGTGCTGCTTCCACTTCCAAACCTCCTGCTTTATGTGACTCAGCGGACCTCCATGGTCACCCCAACCTCTCAGGGTTGAAGTTTTCCCTTTCAATAGATCCTGGTCATATCAGATAGAGGGTTTAATCCCGTGCAGTCTTTTCTCCTGCGAGTTTCTTTCTAGCATTACTAACTGATTTAGCAACATAGAATCATAGAATCATTTCTAAATCCACTCGTGCCTCTGCTGTTTGTCTTATTGAGGAACATCTGAATCCCTTTAATTGTATCAGGTTTGGACTTCTCCAGCAGATGTATTCTCTTTTACCCTTGGATATTTTCTTGCTGAAACATTTATACAGCAATATGCATTGCACCATTTAAGATTGTTAATTGGAGATTGAATTACTTGTCAGCCTTTAAAAATGTAGTCCTCTGAGGTCAGAGATGAGGTGGTTAGCAGAGCTGAATGGATGAGCTATCACATTCATTTCTTTCTCAAGCCCAACGATCACTGTCTATAAGCTGGCTGGCCCTTCAGTGCCTTTTCACCTCTGGCACCCACTGCAGTCTGCAGCTCTATGTGTGGAACACCTTGGCAGGATCTCCCATCATTCCTGAGAAGCTGGAGGAGCACATGGGCAGGAGCAGGTTGGGGACCAGCACCCAGCTTGGTAGCATCCCTTGAAAATGCATCCTTAACCCCTCATCTGCCCAGTGCTGGTGCTGGGGAGTGAGTGGAGCAGCCTGCTTTGCATTTGGACTGTGCTTAAGTCAAGATTCAGCGCTTGCATGAGCCCATATTACATGTCCCTCCTGCTGCACTCAGCGCACACGTGTGGACGTACATGTCATATGAACAAAGGCAGCGTGCACTCGTCGGTCCAACTTTACCTGCAGCTTGGGACTCGGTGGCCTCTGCTGCCAAACACTGACAGGTAAATACAAGGCAGGCTCAGGACTGCAGAGGGATTTCATCTGCACAGCCCCTCACCCCGCTCCTCCACTTCACTGGAATGTCTGGAGCACTCGGGAAAAGGAACTGCATATTTATCTTGATCTCCAAAAAGGGATTTAAGGGCGAGAGCAGGCGGTATATTAGACTGTTTTCATTGCCTGTCAGCAGTGGTAAACCTGAGCTGTCTACAGTGTCTCTAGATAAGCAGCAGCAGAGGCCCATTTTGCATGTACATACGTTTGCATTAGTTCCTAGATGGGGAGCTTAAATCCTCTTTATTTTTATTTTGCTCTGTGGAAAGCATTTAGCAGGCTTGTGCCTGGCATCTGGAGGCCTGTGCTTTTTCTTTTCCTTGAACCTAAATCTATGCTGCTGCCTTCTTTACCATGCTTTTTTGTGGCACTGATTTTGTTAGGGGAAGATGAAGGTCTCTGAGCACAGAAGGGAGACCCAGGAACATGTCTGTGCGAAACCACAGCACTGACATTGATTTATAAGCATTTGAGCTACTGCATAACTGCTGTGCCTCGGTTTCTTCTGGATTTAAACCTCAGCTGACATCTCTCTCACGAGGAGCTTTGTGAGGCTCATCTGGTTCTTGTAAGATGCTGAGTTTTGTGAAACACCAGACCACCGGCCTTTTCTCCTCCACAGGCAGATGAATTTGGAGTTAACAGTGACAGCATTGGGCCTTACCACAACTCAAGGCAATGCTTTAGATGGGCACAGTGACTCCCTTACCCCAGCTGTGATGAACTGATGTCGCGCCAGAGGAAAACCAATTGGTCCAGTGGAGTTTTATAACCAGATCAAACTTTTCTATTTTCATATCCCTTTAGCACCTTCTTTACTTTCAGCCCAAAAGATCACATCCTGGGACATGTGGAGTTCCCCTCTACAATGGGTGAGATGAGTTATGTCCCGAGCCCTTGTTGTAGGATGTTGGGGGTGAGGATGAAGTCAGACCCAAGCATCGCTTCCATAAGGACCAGACTCCTTTGGGCTCCAGCTCAGGGTAGCCCTTCTTCCTAAACCAAGCTGCTGTTGGTTTGGTGGGGGAGAGCAGGTTGGCTGTGTGTGTTTGAGGGGTTTTTTAAGATCTAAATGAAGCAGGTATGTAATGCCCTCTGCCTGTTAGAAAGACTCAACCCGTAAAAATAACAAACGGCATGTATTTGCTAGAATGTCAAAGTTATGAGTTTATTTTGTAATGATGTGCTCCTGCCTTCATGAGGTAAACTGGCCGTGGCAGAGGTGTTATTAGTAATATGGACTCAGCGGAGCAGAAAGCCGAGTGACCGAGAGATCAGTGTATCAGTCAGGGAGAGGGCAAATGGGAAGAGACAGCAGGAGAATGAGAAAAGAGCTGCGGTGCCTGAGCTGAGATTAGAGATGGAGCTGTGCAAGAGAATCAGAAGCCCAGCAGAGGCTTGTTCTTTCCAGTCTCTCTAAGGATATGGTGGGGCTTTGTCTTTGCTCTGTCTTCGTGCATGGTGGTTTTTCCCCAGTTAAAGGTTTAAATGGGTCCATCCTGTCAGTTGTCTTAGAGCAAGTTTGAATTAGTGAGCTGAGCTTGGGTCAGCACCTGGGAGATGTGGTCATTGCTGCCCCCTGCCTCAGTTTCCCCACTTGTGTCATTCCCTTAGGAATCACTGTTCATAAGATCTTGCTGCACACAGGGGTTGGGAAGAGCTGTTGTGAGTGGCTTGCTCCATCCTTTGGCACTGAAGCGATCACGGCTTGCTGCAGGGATGGGTTTGTCTATATGTCTTTAGCTAACACCTCCTCGTCACATCCCATCCGCTGATGGTTTTCCTGTTTTCCTTTCCAAAGGTGCTTGGACGGGAAGTTTATACCTCCAACAACCAGCTGGGTGGGATCCAGATCATGCACAACAACGGAGTGACGCACAGCACCGTCTGCGATGATTTTGAAGGAGTCTACACTATTCTGCAGTGGCTTTCCTACATGCCAAAGGTAATTCCTGGCCCTGCAGGAGTGCAAGCTTTTCCTGTGCTTGTATGGTCCCTGGCAAAGTGGTTTAGGATCATGCCTGAGGCTTTAAGCATTCTGGTATTGAAGTCAACAGAGCAGTTTTTGTCTTAAAGTGCTGCAGGAGCTGGGATATGGAGCAGCCTGGCACTGCCTTGGGTACCTCCACATCACGCCCCTGGCGTGCTGCCCTCCCTGCTCTGGGCAGCAGGATTTTGTGTAAGCAGTGGATTGTCTCCTACAGAAAAGACTCTGAAAGTTCCCCTCTGAGGCAGTAATTTGTAGGAGTTGATGTATATGTGCAAGCTGCTCTGCAGCCAAGAAGGCAGCAACAAGAACGGGCAGGTCACCTTCCTTCAGGAAAGAGTGCATGGAACGAGGCAGTGGCCTGGGCACCTTTCAGAATTAAATTGCAACCCCTCGCTAATTCTGGCTATGCCTGAAGTTCAAGAGCAGATGAAGTACAATGTGTGCCAGATGGTGCCAAAGGTTTGGGAGGGAGTATGAAGCTCCCTGGAAGTTTCTCCAGGCTCTTGCCAAGCCTCTGGAGTCCCATCAGTCGAAGGGTTGTGCTGCATGGGGGAAAAAGAGGACTCTGCCCATGTCCTTTTGGTGCAAAACCATGCAGGAGAATGACTTCCTTCAATGTTTTTCTTTCTCCCTTAGAGTGTTTACAGCCCTGTTCCCATCCTCAAAGTCAAGGATCCTATAGACAGACCCATAGAGTTTGTTCCTACCAAGACTCCCTATGATCCTCGCTGGATGCTGGCTGGGCGCCCGAATCCAAATCCAAGTACGTAGATCTTTGGTGGGCAGGATACTCAGTAACGTGTCTTGTTGCAGGGCTGTTTGTCCAGGCTTTGTGTCTGCAGTCCAGATAGACTTCAGAGCTTATCAAGTGATTAGTTCTAAACAATTTGAATATAATATATAAAATAGCATGTAAAATCCTGAGTGCTTGAGGATACCTACAATTATTAGTTACTTTTATAAGGTTGTTTTATGGTTCAGAGGCAAGTCCACGTTCAAAGAGGCTGCACACTAAAGGAATCACAGTATTCCTGCAGATCTTGGCGAATAACTGGATTGGAAACCCTGGAAACCACTGAACCCCCATGCCTGCTTTTGGGGTTGTGCAGCCTGCGTATGGCCAAGCTGCAAAACTGGGTGACCATTCCTCCTGCTGTTATTAATGAGTTTGGGGGGCTAAAATGAGATTTGTGATAAACTAAGTTTTCTGGTTTTGGCTAATATTTTTCCATCCTCTCTCCAGTAATTCATCCAGCTGTCTGAGTGCAGCCAACGCCGGCTTCCGAATCGAGTGACTTCAGATTTTAATTTAGTGGAAGCGTTAAGGAAAGCAGATGATTCCCTGTGATAAGTTAAAGCAGATATCTCCTAGGTGAAAAGTTAAAGCCATTTATTAGAGGAGATATTGCCGTGATATTCTTCAAACTGACGCCCGACACGAGGCCAGAATCTAAACGATCAGCTTTGGGCTCACGATAAAGAGATAATTTTGAAATGGATGGTCACATTTTACAGTGGGGCCACAGAGGCAAGGAATGTAGAACACAGTAATTACAAGTTTGGTCTTGATAAAACACTCTCCATCCTGTTTAAGTCAGCAGAGGTTAGCTTGCTTGGATCTCCACTTTTTAATTGGTTTTGGACTTGGGTTTGTAGAAGCAGAGGTGCTTGTTCAGATGAAAGCATTCCTCAGAAGCTGTGTGCCAAGGGGTAAAGCTGGGAGGGATTTGAGGGGAGGCTTTGGTTAATGTTTTTTGCAGAGCTTCATGAAGCAGAGTTGTGATTTCTGTAGTTGTCTGGTGGGTAGAGTAGCTCGGTGCCCTGGCATTGGGCTATTCAGCTTATACAGACTGCACAGAGCTGTCTGCAAATCTGACTTGTCACTCCCCAGCCCAGCATCAGCAGTCAGCCCAAATAAAAGCTCTTCATTGTGGCCTTACCTGTTCACTGGAGCAGGGGCCAAGCTGAAATATTGGAAAACATTCCTGCCATGGTGCTCCTGCCTGCCATGCCAGCGCACAGGTCAGCGTAGTGAGGCTTAGCTCCTTCAGAAGGTCTTTGTGACTGTCATCCTGAGAATTTTGTCTGCAGGAATATATGTGAATGGTTAGTGAACAGAGATATGTTGTTGCACATGGGGGTCATAGAATCATAGAATCAACTAGGTTGGAAAAGACCTTTAAGATCACAGAGGTATTGGCAATATATTGGAGTTCGTAATGCAGGAGGAGCCTTAAGTCTAATACTGCACTGGCTTTGTAAAGGGCAAATAATACTAGTTCATAGTTAGTGTGATCAGGGCAATCAAGGCCTCAGACTAAGGGTAGAAGCTGAAGTATGAGACAAGTCATTGGGTAACGTTCTCTTCAGGAACAGTTTGATTTCTCTCAAGCATTAGGAAGTTGCTGCCTTCTTTGGGCAAGAGAACAGGTCCGGGAGCAGATGGTCTGCTCCAGGATGGTGGCTCCCAAAGCATCCTTGAGTTCAGGGAGAGGAGCATCAGCTGGTGTCCTCTGTGGAGCAAAGAGGCTTTTGGTATCAGAGTATTTCATATCAGACTTCCTAAAAGAATGTGTGAATGCTCACATGTGTGGTCTGGTTTTAAAATACCGTAGGAATTTTTATACCTAGTTCCTGGATTTCTTCAGCGTTCTTTCTTTAAAGGAAAGATGAGGCAAAATCAAGAGGAAAAAATGTGAGATAAGTTTCCAAATAGAAACAGGCATTTTGAAAACCATCTTTAATGACTTTACTGCCTTTTGACAAATGTTTTGTAGTGTCTTGAAAAAAACCAGTTATTTATTTAAAGGCGTGTGAAGTCCCTCTGCTATCCGAACCCCATCGTTTAACAATAAATGATGCTTTTGCTGATAAATTACTGTCTTTATGCAGACTAGCAAATGAAATAAGACATGATGGCTGAAGGCAGACAAATGCTCAGCTGTCTAATGTTCCCTTGTATTATAATCTATTTAAAAATAAATAAATAAAGAGACAGCGCTGCCTCCTCCAGTTGGCATTTTCAAGCAAGTTTCAGTTGCTGCTTTGATATTCTCTCTTTTTGCTTCCCTCCTCTGATATTTCCATTTTTATTCCCTTCCCTTTAGGTCAAAAAGGACAGTGGCTGAGTGGTTTCTTTGACAATGGCTCGTTCCTGGAGATCATGCAGCCCTGGGCACAGACAGTAGTGGTTGGTAGAGCCAGGTAAATTCTAAGGGGTCTTTTAGGCAGTTGTAGAAATCAAGTTTTTGTTATGCTTTGCATTTTTCTAGACCATCCTTTGGAAGTCGATGGCTGTAAGTAAAAAGAAGTCATTACTTGAACAGGATATTCCCCAAGGGGAGTCCTTTCCCCTCACCTTGCTGCCAGGTGACACCTCTGCAGGATTCTGAACTGTTCCCCATGGCCTCAAGTTTAGATCCCTGCCTTGAAAACATTTGCAGCCTGGATCGTTCTCAGTGCTGCAGGTTTGTGAACTCAGAGCTGGCAGGAAGCAGAAGCCTGGAGAAAGGATCCTGTATTTGAGAGGATACAAATCAGAGCTGGGCTCAAAACCCCCTCAACCACCTCTTTGCTAGCTGCTGCTTTAGTTTTTTGCCCCCCTCTAACGGCACTGTGAGTTTCCTGATCTGATTGTCTGCTTCCTCTCAGAGTAAAGCCATTTTGAAGGAGTACATTTATCTCCCTCAAGTTTCCAATACAAGTGCTTGAGCTGTCCAGATGCAGCATCCTTATTCTTTGTCACTCCTCAGACTACTGCCAGCTCTCCTCTCAAGACAGAGCTTCATCCTCTTGCCTCCAACAGACTCCCAGCTCCTCAGAGGTGTCAGTGGCTTTGGTTAATTGTCAGCCTTTTTTTTTCCCCTTCTTTGTAAGCAAGTGAGAGGGAAGAAAAAAACCTGAAGTGTCTGAATGGGATCCTGGAGGCTGCGGGTTTTACCCTTGATGAGATAACGGTCGTGCCTGTGCATGACGGGTGTTCAGAGGCCCTCAGTTCCCAGCAGAAGTCTGCATCACAGAAAAACCTTGTATTTCTTTCACCTCAAGTACTGTCAGTATCACAGCGCCAACAATCCAGAGCCAGATGATCTGACAATGGTGGAATTCCTTCTGTAGTTCCCTTGGCCGCGCCTGGGGGCTGACTCCATCAGCCTCAAGCCTCACCAAACCGGTGACGCAGGGGCTGGCCGTAGCACCAGGATATCCCTGGTGATGCTGTGTTTGGTTGCCAGAGCAGGGGGACAGGGAAGGACACCACTGCTCCCGAAACACAGAGGGCGAGCCACTGAGGCTCCAACCAGGGTGCATCACCATGAACCAGTGCTGCTTCTTATCTCTGTTATGATGATAACACACATGGCCCCAGAATTTGGGATGTCCTGCCACCTTTTGATACACTTTAGTATTTTTATCTACCATGTGACACTCTAAAGTTTTATCTCACAAGGTCCTATAGTTATTTAAAGGGTTTTATGTTAAGCAGTGTACTGGGGAATGTAGGGAAATCAGTGGTTTGGCAAAGCTGGAAGGTCTCTGTCCAGGCCTATTCCCAGCTTCACTTGCAGTTCCTTTCTTCTGACGAATTCCAAGTTGCTTTGGACTCTCACATACCAGGTATATATAATACAAATGAAACTTGCTTCTTTCAAAAGCAGTGGCATGTTGAAAAAAACAAATCTGAGTGTATTCTTCTGGGATTGTTACTGTAAGTGCTGCCAAAACTCATCTTTTGTATGTACGTTTGGAATATGTGTGCTGGTGGCTGTAAATTGTCTTTTATTATTCTATGGCAACTTGTCCAGGGACACACTATAAAACAAGATGTAGCATCTTCATGTGCTAGCCTGATAAAATTTATATGAAGTATTATGGAAAACAGAAGTTGTTTTGAGCTGTTTTCAAGTTCAATAAATAACTGTAATACTTGGATAAAGATGTTCTTTATTAGGTCACATGGGCCCTAATATAGAAGTTATAAGTTACCGATTTAAGACGGCTTCTGCAATTACGGGTTTCTAGGCAGACTCTTAATCATAGTGAATGGGAATATTTTCAACCCCCATGTGCACATGGGCCTTGTCACTTTCTCTGCCTGCAGCCCTGTCATCCAGCTTGAGGTGGTTGAGCAGAGAGTGTTGGCTCTGCTGGGACTCCCGTCCTGGGAGTAAGCACTTGTCAGCACAAGCAAAAGATGCCTTTTGTCTACAGGAGCTGTTAGATGCTGTGAAAGCAGAGCTGAGCATCCTCCCTGGTGTCCCTGCACCCTTCCACCCTTGCAGCATCCCACAGCAGAGGCTCTGGGGAGGAGGCAGGCAGGCAAACCCAAACCTTGTACCCACCATTCACCCTAACCTCTCGGGAGAGGAGCTTTTGTAAGCAGAGCAGGTTTAAGGTGGCTGAGACATCAACAGTGCGTAGACACGCAGCCTGCAGATGTGTTTCCTCAGCTGACAGCTCTTGGGAAAGCAGGGCCTGGGAAGCCTGGGCTCTTCATGCTTATTTTTCATGGTCAGGAGTATCACTAGCAGGTGAAGGGCGGTGAAGGTGCAGTTATATCATTCAAACGTTGGGCTTTGCTTCATTCTGTTTAATTTTTAGTGAGGTATGTGCTTGTTTTTAGAGCTAGATTTTGCTTTGAGAACTGTCACTTCTGCTCTGGAATTCTCCAGCCACATGCCTAAACTCTTCATAGAGGAGGGAATGCTGCTCCCACCGTTTGCTTCCATTGCTTGTCTCTCTTACGTTTTTGATGCAAATCAGAAAAAATATGTTGAAATCTGAGTTTTGATTTGTGTTGCATGTGCCCAGGCTGGGAGGAATACCTGTAGGAGTTGTTGCCGTAGAAACAAGGACAGTGGAGCTCAGCATCCCTGCAGATCCTGCAAACCTGGACTCGGAGGCCAAGGTAGGTTGAATGTGTGCTCAGTGGCTTCTTTGTCCTCTGGAAAGAGCACTTGCTTTGATGGGATTTTTCCCCCTCAGATGTGGGACAGAAAGTACAGGCATTCCTTGATAACATGCTGATGCCTGGTAGTTGCTGGGAAGAGTGAATGGACAGGAGGCACATTCCCCAGCAGTCCCGCTTCTCTTCGGATGTGTAATTCCAATCCCCCGCCACAGGCAGGGACACCTTCCACTAGATCAGATTCCTCAAAGCGTCATCCAGCCTGGCCATAAATGATGTTGGTGACAAAAGGATTGTCTTGGTTTTTCTGTGGGCAAGCAGATCCCAACCATTTCATGCACTGCATTCCTCATTGCTAATTCCACATCACAGCTCTTGTTGCACCTGTTTCTGTGTTTTTATGCCAACTCTTACATTAATATATTTCAAGGCTTATGAGTCTTTTCTCATTCCCAACAGATAATCCAGCAGGCTGGTCAGGTGTGGTTCCCTGACTCTGCCTTCAAGACTGCACAGGCTATCAATGACTTCAACAGAGAAGGGCTACCCCTGATGGTCTTTGCGAACTGGAGAGGCTTCTCTGGTGGGATGAAAGGTAATCATCAGTTTGGATCCCCTTTTGGTGGTGTCCTTAGAGTGGCTTGTCTTTCACTGCCTGGGGCACTGCTGCTCTTTCCATTGTGGTACACCCAGCAGCACTAGCTCTATGGTTTAGCATCCTGAAGCAGTTCTGAGGGGACAGACCAGCAGTGGGGGTGTGTGGCAAGGGACACGAGCAGGTCCTGTCTTTGGGCAGCAGCTAGCTATGAGATTGACTTAACTGTGATGGCAACTTGTACCCGTGAACTTGCAGAGCAAAGGGACACACTGCTGCAGTAGCTGTGGTGATCAAGGTTTTCATTCCTCTCCTCTCCGTTTGTCTCCTTGTCTTTAATAGTCAGGTAGCAGGAATAACACAGACTATACAAGGTGCAAAATTGGTATCAAGTTCTTCCCCAAATATTAGGTGCAACTGTACTTTTATACATACCCTCATACAGATTTGTAGGAACTGGCAAGATCATAGAATCATAAAATCATTTAGATTGGAAAAGACCTTGAAGATTGAGTCCAACCGAGTCTCATCTGCAGTGAGAACAGGTAATTGGATGTTAATGGTGGTCTAGTTGCTAACAGAATTTACACCTGCCAACCTGGGTTAGTTAAACACTAATCTCAGGAAACCCCTTCTGCTCAAAAAGCTTTATATCCTTCTGCCTCAGCTTAAACGTGGGGCTGGGGAAGCCAACAACATTGCCTATCAAAAATGTATAGGTGTTTTGTGTCAACACTGTCTCACTGATGATTCTTCTTGCTGTAATGTTTTCCTATCAAGGACTGTCTCCCAGTTGACTCTCTTGGTGGTGGTGATGTTCAGAGGAAGTGAGCAGCTATAAAACTGCTCAGTTAATGTACCAGCAGTTACATTTTGTACCATATTGCTGCTTTAAATTTCGTGAAGTGCCAAGAATGTGAGATTGATACTATAAAATTTAAATAAGTAAAAGATTACGGCCTCTAACTGCACGTGGCAGTTACAAACACAGAAGAGCAGTTAGAGATGCACTAACACGGTGAGAGTTCCTGCTCTGGACAGACTCACAGGGTGGCAAAGGCAGAAGCTGCAGGAAGCAATGCCATTGAGTTTGCAGCGGCAAAGATGGAAAATGGCAAAATTCTTTCCTCTGGGTAATACCTGTTACCTTTCAGGCTGGTTTCTGCTCCATGTGCTGCTACTGTACTCCCTTTGTGACTTGCTTTCCTTTCTGCACAGCTTGGGGGGAAGCTGTTGGTGTAATTTCACCAAGGATTGGTTAAGTATTATTTTATTTAGCTATATTTTGTCAGCTTTGCCAGTGCCCTTTGCTGGGTTCCTCTGTGAGCTCTATAAACTGAGCTTAGCTTTAGAGCTGGGACCAGAAACCCGAGGTGGAAAAGGCCCTACAAGGATGCTAATACTTATATTGTGTATCCTTCTTATCCTAGCCAAGCTGGGAGAAGGAGGACGGACCCATTGTAGTTTGCACCTTGGTCCATGTGTTTTCCTGCCTCTGGGTTGCTGTTGGGGCTGGCAGAGCAAGTGCAGGTCTCTCCTGCTGCTCCCGGTGCTCCTTGGGGAGTTGTTTGCAGGTTTGGTTTCAGTGCTGGCTGGGGATTATGCAGGGAGGGAAAATAAACAATTATGCCACCCCTCAGTGCACACAAACACACTGCCAGGAGCCGACTGCACTGTGGGTAAAATGACTCCAAAATTGTGTGTAATGAGTAGGAAAAGATTAGAGACAGCTCTTGCTATGCTGAAAATTGACATTAGTGGAGGGGGAGAGGGAAAAAAAAAGAGAGAAAAAGAAAAATCAACCCTCTTCCCTGGTCGGCCTGGGAGGTCTAATTCAAGCCATCAAATAACTAACTAACTAACATAAATAAAGGCGGATCACAACGGTGGTGGTGGTTTCCCCAACGAGCTCTCTCTGGCCAGAAGGCTCTTCAGCATAATGCAAAATTAAATTATAAGAACTGGCTTGAATATTTAGATGGAGGAGCCATTTGGAAGGGGTTTATTTAGGCGAACCGGCAGTGACCCACGACGGGGAGACATCAAGCGTGAAATTCACTGGAAATTAGCACCAGGGTCTTGGGCTCGGCATGAATAGTTCGATGGCATGAATAGTTTGATAGCATGAATAGTTTGATAGCATGCAAATCCCCACGACATTAAACTGCAGCTTGTGCTACAGGGTCACTCGCAGTTGGTTTTTCATGTTTTACTTATTTTTTTTTCCTGGGACAGGTTATAAATGACAATAAAATATATATATAAAAAAAATAAATGCAGCAGAATGAAAAGGCTTGTTTAAATCTCTGATTACCTGGTTGTTGAATGGTGGTATTGCTTGTACCTAATAGGTTTAGGAGGAACGTTATGTGTCTGCAGCCAGTATGTGCCTGGTGTTTACCTTCAGGTCCTATCGGATAATCCAGCCAAGCTGATGAGATCTGTTCCAGCTTTGGAGGTTCAGGGCACGCTGCCCGACACGATGGAGATGCAGAAAGCTGTCTGCAGCCTCTCTAGCATGCTTGATGCATCCCACGGCCAATATTTACACATCCAGTGTGATGATAACAGCTTCCAGCAGCTTTCATGTCTGTGTGTAGTAGACGCGGATGCACGCTGCAGCTGAGCAGGCAGGCAGGGAACGGGAATGTGTGCTGGGAACACTAGTGAATAGCAGACACCACTGCTCTTCCTCAAGGACTCCTGCAGCATTTCTGTCTTGCGGGTCGCTTGTTATGCTGAGGTTTAAGTGAATACAAGAATTACATTTGGCTCAGAAATAGAATATTTCATTTTTCCAGTCTCAACATAAGCCACTTCCTTGCAAGAACAGCCTGCTCCTGTGTGTGGAGTTCTTTGCTGCACGGGTGAGGATGGAAGCGATTGGGTTTTGTTTTAAACATAGTGTGTTAGTTACAGTACTAACAGTTTATAAAGCTGCACCTACTAAGGCATTCTGTAAGAGCCCCCACTTTGCTGAAGTGCTAATTGTAGGCAGATGGAACAATTGGGATGGTGGAAGGAAAAACCCCTGCAGAAGAGCAGGAACCTTCCATAGCTTGTAGGCACTCAGTTCCCCTTGGCTCATCTCTGGAGCTCAGAAGGTTCCATGGCCTGGAGCTGCATGTGGCACCACAGGGACCCTTCAATTGATTGTCTCTTCTTTATTTGAGCAGGGCTTGGTCTTCATGGTGGAAGCAGTTACCATAAGAAAAGGGGAGATCCCCTACAGCCAGATCTGGAAGTGTTTAGGTATATCTGTAGCCCAGGAGTGCAGCAGCAGGGCCAGGACCTCAGCAGAGGCTTTGAGCATGCAGAAGCCCATGGTTGGCATAAATCCATATATAAAATATTAGCTAAGGCTGCTGGGATGTGCCAGGAAAGCGAAGCGCTGTACTGCAGTATCCCCAAAGGAGTAACTGTATACAGACCCCCACAGCAGTGACATTCGTGCTTCTGGATAGCTTTGAACGTCCAATCCTGAAAGTATTGTGGGCACAGAAAGACTTCCCTGGCCTTGCCAATGCCACCTGGTAAACCTGGAAGAGATTTGGTGCTGTGCATGGAAAGCATCAAGTACTTCCTCTCAATTTCTCTGCTCCTCCTCCCTCTGCCTGCTTCAAACAAGGAATGGTGCTTTTTTCTACACTTAACCTGAGTAAAATATATACCCTTGGCAGGAGTGACAAATGTATTGCTAATTACACAATTATTTTATTATGTAGCACTAGTAAAAAATGTCTAGTAAAGAATTAATTCCGTTAAAATAATTTGAATCAAGCAATTATTTTCTTAACACTGGAATTAGCTGAAAGTACTTCAAGTAGTTTATTACTAGCACTACATAATAAAATAATTGTATAATTAGTAATAAATTTGTCACCCCTTTTGAGGCCTTTTTTTCTTTGCTCAGGACAAAAGGAAAAGGTTGGGAGGTTTGTTTGGTTCTCAGTCCCCACTGTCTCTGCCAGGATTGATGTTCAGTCGCAAGCAGCAGCAGTGATTTGTTCTTCTCTTCATCAGCATTTGACATTCCTTAAATAACATGAAATTCCTTTTGTTAGGTACTTGGACAGTGACCTTGCAAATGAACTGGAGAGGTTACATCAGTGCCTATGGTGCTTTTTTATATATATATATATATATATATAAAAAATATATATATATATGCACACATACTTTATATGTATATATATCTGCACACACCTTATATGACCTCTCTCACTTGCTCTATGTATGTGTGTGTAGTATATAGAACTGTGTGTATTTCCCAAAGAGTTAAGTGCTTAATTATGTTCATATTAATGCTTAACATTAAAGTGAGGGTTAAATGACAAGGAGACCTTGCTGGAGTCTCTTTCTTCCCCAGAAATGATGGTTTTCTCAAGTGATGAAGGATTCTAGATGTATAAAAGTGTCTCAGTCATGTAACACTGATGGCCAGCACGTGTGTGTGGTACATATATGCAACCCGGTTAGTTTGTCTGCTCTATGCACTGGTATTTTAATGGCCAAAAAAATGAGGTAAACTGGTTGATGCTGAGCAAAGAACAAACATGCTGAAGGGGATTGAAAATACAGTCCTGAGAGACATGAGAAATGAACACCTATAGTGTCTCTAAGGGAAAAACCCCACTGAAAAGCTTACTGCTATTTATAGCAAGCCCAAAGGAGTACAGAGATTATGTAGGGTGATGGGAGGAGGAGTAATATGAAATTAATGGGGATGGGGAAGGGTGGGAATTTTGGTTGAATACTGAGGAAAACTTTATCTGTTTGGCTGTGGAAATGCCCCTAAAGAAGTAGCAGAGTTAGTGTTTGGGATTTCTAAATGAAAGCTTTAAAAAGCACTGGGAAAGAAACATAGGACACAGTCCTGTGTGAACAAAGAGATGGACTAGATGATCCTAGTAAGTATTTTTCATTACTTGTATATTTGATTTGATACTTCTCTATATAATTACATGTAACAAAATACATATATTTGAGGGTGCCCGTTTCCATTACAAACTATATCCATTATAAACTATATCATCTCATATAAATTCTTTTGCCTTCCTTTTTTTCTCTTTGATTTAAATCACCTTTGGGGCTGATATTTTCGGTGCACTCTCTTTACACAGAGGAGTTGTTCTTATTAAGCTGGAGCAAAATGCCTAAAACAAATTCTAATGCAAGAAGAGCGGAAAGCTGGTTCACAGCCCTCCCCACACACTTAATTTGTACAAAGATATGTATAAGGTCTGCTGCCATGAAATGTGCCATGCACACTACATGAAGGTCGTAAGCCTACATACAGGTAGTCAGTCTTGCCCAGGTCCAATAAGGACACCTGCATCTTGCAGTATTGTAGCAGGAGGTGGTCAGAAGAGCTCAATAACTGTATTTTTATCCCAGTTGCACCACCGTGGCAGGGCTGGAGCACTGACACACTCTGACTCCAAACTCTGCGTCCTTCTTCTGCAGACATGTATGACCAAGTGCTCAAGTTTGGTGCCTACATTGTGGACGGCCTCAGAGAGTATCGACAACCTGTGCTGATTTACATCCCTCCACAAGCGGAGCTGAGGGGAGGGTCCTGGGCTGTCATTGACCCCACCATCAACCCTCGCCACATGGAGATGTACGCAGACCGGGAGAGCAGGTATGGCAGCTCCCTCGACCACCTCCTGCCTTGCAGCATCACTGCCTGGCTGGGTGAGCAGCTCTCCATTAAGAATGTGGCAGTTCATTATTAGAAGGACCTGACCACTTTCCAGTTGTAACCTGTGTCCTTACCTCCTTCTCTGTTCAAAAGTGAGACACAGCAAGCTGTGGTCTGAAATGAGACTGCCAAAGAGCATTGTTTGTTGGGTAGGAGTGTTTTTGCGAGTCCTGGTGTGCATTTGGGGCATTGGATAAATAATAGCTAAGATCTTTTCTTTCTTGTTCTCTCTCTGTTTTGTCTCCCTCCCCCCTTCTCTTCTTTTCTTACATACATTCTAGCCAACACTGAACCATTCCGTTGTGTGTTTCCCCTTGTCTGATGACCTGAAAGTGCCTTTCTTTTCTCTTTTCCCCTCACTGATCAGAGGAGGAATCCTGGAGCCCGAGGGGACGGTAGAAATCAAGTTCCGGAGGAAGGATCTGGTGAAGACGATGAGGCGAGTGGACCCTGTCTACATCCGCCTGGCAGAGCGGCTGGGTACGTCCGCGCCGGCAGAGGGGAGGCTGAGATGAGCTCTTGGGCAGAAGCTCTTCCCTGTGAGGGTGCTGAGGCGCTGGCACAGGGTGCCCAGAGAAGCTGTGGCTGCCCCATCCCTGGCAGTGTTCAAGGCCAGGTTGGACACAGGGGCTTGGAGCAACCTGCTCTAGTGGAAGGTGTCCCTGCCCGTGGCAGGGGGTGGAATTGGAGGAGCTTTAAGGTCCTTTCAGTCCAAACCATTCCCTGGTTGTGTGTGTGTTTAGCATAGGGAGGCTGTGTGTAACGTAGCGTCTTGTTGAACTGATTCCTTTTTTTAGTTGAAGGGTCTTACAACAGACCCTTACTGCAGATGCTCAAGTCTAGTTTCTGAGCAGTTGCTCAGCTCACTGAAAGCTCATGGGCCAACCTTTCAGCTGGACTCATTTCATAGATTCACAGACTATTTTCTGTTGGAAGGGACCTGAAAGCTCATCTAGTTCCAAACCCCTGCCACAGGCTAATGTGGTATCGTGGTGCTATTGCATTTGGCGTAACTAAGAATCCAGCCAAAGACATTTTGGGCTGCTGCGCTATCACTGTGTATCTGAGGTGGTTTTGAGTGATGATGTCTGTCTGCTCTTGAGTTGCAAGAACATAAAACATCCTCTTCCCCTCCTCAGTAACACCCATGTGATGTGCAGTGCTCAGTGGCTGGCACGTCGCTGCCTGTGTGGGTTCACTGTGCTCTGCTCCAAATGATCCCAGCGCCTGGTATATATCCAACAGCCCCAAATAGAGAGTGTTCAGCAAAATGCACTTAATATCAGATATGTGCACTCTCAGGGGAATAGACTCTTTAAATAGTTCTTTACTAGCTCTTACTATAAGAGCATAATCTTGCAGAGCCTCTTTTTACCTCCAAAATTGACTCCATTTCAGTAGTGGAAGAAGCCTGCTATGTGGGTATGGTTTGAATTTATAAAGCCTTTTGGGATCCTTCAGGAGGAAAACTGTTCTGCAAATGACTGATAAATCGTGGCTATTGCTGCAGTTACATTTTATTATTGGGCTTTTTTTAATTTATGGCAGTGCAACAACTTATACAGCAAACAACCATTCTGATATGCTTTGGGAAAGGAATAATAATTGTGAGGGGTGTGGGGAGCGCTGGGAATCAGGCTGCTTGCTGAACACCAGGCTCTTACTGATGTCTTTGATAGCATCAAAGACATTTTCTCTCTTTTTTTAAATGATAGTATTTGACACCTTCTTTGTTTTCTCTCCCTTTGCCAACTGCTTTCTGGGCAGGAAGCAGGTTTAGCAAGTGTTTGAGTTTTGCAGGCCAGCAAAAGGCAGCAGTTTTATCTGAGTTCAGGTCTTGCTTGTGTACATTGTGTGTTACTGCATGACAAGAGTGGACACAGGTATCGGATGGATGGGTGCAGTGTTCCACCTGCCTCTGTCTGTTGGAATGAAAACCCAGTTTTAATGTTTGTAGTTGCAGCAAGATTTCATTTCACCAAACCTCACTTTTAACCTATGTTAAACAGATAGTGTGAGCACACCACATCGCTGAGACCTAGCACAGGGTCCCAACAGATGCTGTCCAAAGGTGTTTCATGTTTGCAGTGTAAAGGCTGTTTGAACTGGAGTTCTTGGACAGTCAGGACTCAGCTGCACCTCCGTGCCCAACACAGGGGAGCTGCCTCTCTGGTGATCGAGGCTCCAGGGGAAGGAGAAATCAAATGTGTGGTTAGAGCAGGCAATGTGCTGAGCAGTCAGCTCCGGTCCATGCAGATAAATGGCACTCCAGCGGGAGCACTGCTGCTGAGAGTATTTACCTTCACCCACCATGAAAAGCACAAACCAACCTATTGCCTCTGCAGAGAAAGTGTCTCGTGTGCAGGGACTGCCTGGTGAGTCCTTTCCCAGGAGCAACACTGGCTGTGGACACAAAGAGGGCTGATGGTGTTCAAATCCTGGAGCAGTAGAGGAAGGGGGGAACAGAGCCACACACTAATTCACTATTGGGTGGCCCCTCCACGGGGTCTGTCACCCAGGGTGGGTGCAGGACACCTGCAGAGCACCCTTGAGTCACACCAATGGGACCTGCACCAGCATCACTGGAAAAGAACACAGGGAGAAAGAGGGGAGGTGGTTTTCTGCCACCAGTCTCAAAACACAACCCCACAAATCCACCCCAGTGCTATGTGAGGAGACAGGAGCCTGCTCAGGGATTTTTCCTCCCCTCTTCCTCTCCAGGGTAATTACTCCCAGCAAACTCCATAGACTTTAATTAAAATGACTGCAACACAAGAGCAAGTCACTTACAACTGTACATACGGAGAGCTCTAAAAGCTTCAGTCACTGATAAGCATCTCACTTAGATGGATCGTAATTGCTCCCAACATCGGGTGATCAGTGCTGTTGTTTTGCCACTAATTCCATGCCATAGCAGGAACGCCAGGATTGCAGGACACGGTGAATTGCATAATTTTTTTTTTTATATATATATATATATTTATTTTTTTTTGCTGGTTTTCTTTCTGGCCAATTTAAAATTTGTCAAAGTCGGTCTTCTTCTGGATCACTGCCCTTTGATATTTCGCGCACTCCATTTGCCACAAACAAGCCGCAGGGCCGCAGTTCATGCTGACTCCAGCAGAAGCAGAGAAAGCTCCATTTATCTTACACTGCCTGCTGAATTCTTACTCATTAGCTGGGGGTTCACTGCCTCTCTTTAACCCCTGAGTGGCTGTCATCCCTCCCTGGAGCTGCTGAAGAGCAGGGGAGAGGGAGATGCTCTCCAACGTGTTGCGGAGGGGTGGGGAGATGGGGGTGACCGTGGTCTCATTCCAGGCATCTTGAGATGCTGGGGCTGGACTCTGCACTTGAGGAGTGTGAGAGCAGGGAAGGCTGGCAGATATTGAATAATTTGACATAAATCTGTTCATTATCAATTCTCCAGCATGATTGCTGCGATGTTTATTAGCCCCATGTTTTATTAAAATGTCACTCAAGAGTTGTGCTATTACAAACCAGCAAACAGTGAGGAGCAGAGGGCACGGGAAGGAAGGAGGGCCCTGATCCTGCCCACGAGCACGGCTCCATGTGCAAGTCCATGTGCAAGGAGAGCAGTGATTGCCTAGAAATCACCTAGAAAGGGCTCAGGCTGCGAGCCTCGGGCTGTGGTTAAAAATACAGAGATTCCATTTTATTTATTTATTACAATTAGAGTAAAAATGTGTGGGAGCAGAATGAAAATCAGCTTCTGTCATGTGGATTCTGGGCATGGCGTGTGCACGGTGGAACGTATGCCAAAAAATGGGTGGAATAGGAAGGAATGGAATGGCAAAATGGCTCCAGTTAGAGCAGGGTTGGATTTTACTTTTCTATATTCCTCCTATGGGGTATTTATCTCGTAGTAGAGCGGAGCGACTGCTCATCACCTGATACTTGTTGTAATAGTGGGAATGTCCTCTGGCTGATGCTTTGATCTGACTGTACCACAGGGCAAGGCCAGCCCCGACACAGCCTCGTTTCTTGAGTGCCTGAAATCTTCCCTCCCATCCTGCCTCCTTCCAAGCTTTAGCGTGGAAAGTTAAATTGCGTCTCTAAAGTCCAGTAATTCTGGGGTTTGGGGGTGTTGGTTCGTTCAGCGTTGTAATTAATCAAAATGCTGGTTGTCCTCTTGAGCAACAAGCAAGAAGGATGCTGCTGCTGCGATTCCATCGCTCACCACGTCTTGGACCAGTGCGGTCGGCGCGGTTGTAACTTTGTCTTTTCATAGATGCTGATTTCCAGTAACTGCTTCTGTATGCAAGTGCTGCTGCATTTAAATGGTTGTTAATTCCCCATCATGAGTCTAGGAGAGCAAGTGCTGCTTTCTGTCAGCTCCCTCCTGCCAGTGGCATCTTGGATTCCTCCCAAAATAGGGATATTTTGGAGTTGCATCCCTGCCCCTTTGCTGCGAGCCAGTGTGAGGTCTCAGGAGCACAGAGGTGGGAAGGACCAGGGCAGAACATCCCACGGTGCAGTTGTACAAGGATATTTCAAGCTCATGTCATGGGCATGTGTGACCTTCGCTGCTGTTTCATATTGCACCTTTATAACATAAATCCTGCTGAATATTTAGTGAAGCAATTACAAGCAGCCTCATTTAAAGAAACAAGCAGCAATCCGGAGCTGCCGGTCTGTGCAGGGACGTGAGGGGCTCTCAGTGACCTTCCTCCTCCCCTTGCAGCAGCCCCAGGGCCAGTGTGGCTGATGTGTCCCTGGGCAGCCTCCACACAGTTGCCGTTCTTGCTGCCTTGGCTGAATTTTTGCCTGGCAAGAGCTTTGTTAAAGGCAGAAGAGGGGGAGAAGGTGAGATTCAGGTGGGGGGGGTTATAGTTGCACGTGTTGCCCATCCCTGGCAGTGTTCAAGGCCAGGTTGGACACAGGGGCTTGGAGCAACCTGCTCTAGTGGAAGGTGTCCCTGCCCGTGGCAGGGGGTTGGAGGTGGATGAGCTTTAAGGTCCCTTCAACCCAAACCATTCCATGATTCTAAGTCTGGGAAGAGAGCTACTATTGATGCTGAATCCATCTCCTCAGATCCGTTGTGTCAGAGGCCTTGATTCTGGGTTTTGCCCAGGTCTTTGAGTGCGTGTTTAAGGAACAAGAATATGGACAGGTAAATGCTTGGCCTTGGTGAGGCTGTGAGCTGAGGGTGAGGGAGAAAATGCCCCATTTTACCAGCTGAGGAACCACAAACCATCAGGTTGATTCCGGGGCCTCCTGGCCCTCTGCAGGCAGAGGGAACCTACACTAACACTTCTGGAAGTCATCTTGTCTGACCTCTTAAACTGCTCATATTTAAGAAAAGCACTTTGTTACTAAATGTTGTGGGAGCCGTGATTCATGGTCCTGCCCAGCCATTCCCATCTGCAGGAGCGTTATCCCAGCACCCATTGCCCTGCGCCGCAGCAGGCTCAGTGCCAGCCCCACGCACACATGGAGGATGCTCAGAGACCTTCCTCTTTAATGGGGCACAAATCAAACCAGCTCAGATGTTGCTTTCCTGCTGTGATGCTTCCCCTTAACTTTGGGAGAGGAGTGTAAATGGATAGTCAGTATTGGAGAGGGATCCCTGGGATTTATTGCAGCAGCTCTTGCATTTGTCTGCGTGGGGAGGGCAGCTCCTCTGAAGCCTTCCCAGCACCACGGGCTGTGAAGCGTGTGTGCAGGCCCCTGCGCCATGGCCGCAGCTCCTCTCAGCACTAGAAGAAAGAGTTTGTAGCCCCAAAAGCCAGGGATGGAGAGGCTGGAATCACCCCATGGGGAGACAGGCACAGGCCAGGGAGGGGATGATGGGAGAGACGGGCAGGCACATGCTGCCAGCTTCCTCCAGGAAGCATTTGGGAACGTTTTAGGTTGAATCCTGCTTATGTTGGTTTAACTGAGGATTTTGTTGTTTAACTGGGTCTGTTTGTGTGGAGGGGTTTGGCACGGCCCTGGACGCTGCTTTTGCCCTCAGAACAGACCCTGATCTGTTGGTACCCCAATGTTAGTGCTTCCCCAGGGTGTTTCTTCAACTTCTTTAGGGCAGTTTTGCTTCTGATCAGGAAAGAAGAAAGTAAAGACACTGCAGAATGAAGAGATTTTGGTGCATTCACCACTGTGGGGAGGCTTGAGAGGTGTTGAGAGCAGACTTAAGACGTTTACTTGGCCTCTTCCGATCATGCCAGAGCAGGGATCATACCAGCACTATATATAGATCCAAGCGCACTTGGAGCCCACAGAGCAAACTGCAATCCAAGACAAATGTGACATTTTATGGCACATAGAGTGCTGCCTTAGACAGTGCCTTGTGCTGCTGCCAAGTTAGGAAGGTCACCCATGTTCTATCTTCCTATAAATTGCCACCTTGTCTTACCTGGGTACCCACCTGCATCCCAAATCCCTCTGCATGGTGTTTGCATTGCAATGTGCCCCTTGCAGAGAGCTGCTGCCTTTGTTTCCCTATTGATCAGCAGCCAATCCATACCTCCAGGTCTATAATGTTCCTATGATTTAAACTTTAACAGTTTCATTAACTGTCAAGTACCTTTAGAGCAAAGGAATCCCATATTTTAACTCCCTCCCTGTGCCAGGTAAGATTTGTGGAAGGAGACTTTCTTTTACCACGAAATAAATAAATAAAGCCCCAGCTTCCTGACAGACCCCGAGGCCCCGAGATCTGGCTGGGGAAGAAAGAAAACCATTCCAAGGTATTTAATTGTACAGGGGGCTTACGGGATTGATCGGGAGCTTAGCTTTTTACAATAGTCCAGTGAATAAGAAATGCTCCTGACAAACGATCGATGATGGGATAATCACTCTTTATCCCCCCTCCTCATTGTTACCTTCTTTCTTCCAGGAGAACAGGGTTCAGAAGTCAAAAATCTTTATAGACGCTGCTTTTAAATTAAGCAGAAAATAGACATTGACATATTTGTTAATCTCACCTAAATCATTACCAGGCCTGGCTGCTTTGGCTGTACACCGCGAGCGGGCGGATGGGCTGAAGTGCACCCATTTAAAACAGGGAGCGGAGGAGCCGTGAGTGTAACAGGGATAAATACAGATAATTTTTTATTGTGAAGGTTATAAGAGCAGCTTCTCTTAATTAAAACCTTCTTACTTGCATTGGAGAGGTTGGGCAGCATTTGTATTGGGAGGCACATAAAAACGTGCCTTAGAATCATCGTCTGGCCTCTGGTTTGGGAATGAGTGTGTGTGTTCAAACCCTTCTGGCTTGGAAGAGGAACTCTGCAAGGAAATGGCATGACACAAGTGATGCAGAGTGGGAAGAAGCAGGGCCTGCATTGGGCTGAGCCCAAGCCCTGTGTCATGAGCTGCTGGTGCTCAGCCCCTCAGTCTGGGATCAGCGTGTCCGTGGTTGCTCAGCCAGGGATGCTGATGGAACCAGCCTGCAGGAGAACCCGGAATTGTGCAGGTGGTTTTACACTGTCCATGTTTCCTGCGAAATGAACTGCGTGTTGGGACATTATTCTTTTTTAGGAGTAAGCCCAGTAAATGTCATTTAATTGATGGCTCAGCTCATTGGCATTTAAATGGAATAGAGTTTCCATGGTGAGCTCTCCTTCGAAGCTCTTGCCTGAATATGGGTGGCAGGAAATCCGGGCTGGAACACTCACATGTGGCTCAAGGCTCTGCTTGGCCTTGCTGGGAGCTGATGGTTGGTGTTTGTCCTGGCTAAATGCAGTCTGGGCTTCACCCCTATGGAGGAAACCCCCGTTCTCCTCTGGGCTGTGCGGAGCTGGTGGCCTTTCCCCCTCGCAGCAGCTCTCGTGCTCCCTCTGCTTTGCCCTGTCTCTGACGTGTGGCTGTGCCCGGTTGCAGGTACCCCTGAGCTGAGCCCCACGGACCGGAAAGAGCTGGAGACGAAGCTGAAGGAGCGGGAGGAATTCCTGATTCCCATCTACCACCAGGTAGCCATGCAGTTCGCTGACCTGCACGACACGCCCGGGCGGATGCAGGAGAAGGGGGTCATAACGGTGAGTGCCAAGGAGCGTTCCCTGGGGAATGACACAGGGGGAATGGAGTCTCGTGCATGCAAAATAACCCACCACATCATAACCCTGCACATCAACCTCTGCCCCAATGCCTCTTGCCACAGGAGCAAACCCTCTGCACCCACCACCTGTGTCCTGGTCCCAGGACATAAGCACGATGTGTTTTCTACCACCTTTACATGATCCATGTCCATGTGAGACCCCCATGTTTTCTGGGCCTGAATGGGATGACGGTGTGGGTCTTCAAAGCTCAGACATGGGAGTGTTTGTATTTCTCTTGTGCAGGCCTTTTTTTGCCAGTGGGAATAAGGGATATGTATTTCTCCACTTAAATGTTGTTCCTCACTCATTTCTCCTTCACTTCTGTCTTGGGCAGGATATTCTAGACTGGAAAACTTCCCGAACCTTCTTCTACTGGAGATTAAGACGTCTTCTTCTAGAAGATGTGGTAAAAAAGAAGATCCACGATGCCAATCCCGAGCTGACCGATGGGCAGATCCAGGCTATGCTGAGGCGCTGGTTTGTGGAAGTTGAAGGCACAGTGAAGGTAGGTGGGAACACTCTCACCAAGGGGTTAGTTCTCCCGGGTGGAGTTTGATCCCTGGTTTTTAATTGTCATGTCCACAAGTGTTTGAGGTGGGCTATGAACTCGGGGTCAGGTCTCAGGGGCCTGGTGCTCCCTCACCATTGCCACGTCTCAGCACAGGGGAGCCCCTTGGCCGCACATCCCTGGCTCATGCAGTGCTGTGACACCGTGTGGAGCCATCAGAGGCTGGGACACGGACCCGGGCTCCCCTCGGCGCCATCCTCGGGCTCATCCCAGCGCTGGGGCCGGGAGCCCTTTAATAGTGCTCAGCCAGGGAAGCCGCAATCTCTGAAGCACAATCTCTGTCGCTGCTCTCGGGTTGTTTTTGTCAGCGTTCTCCAATCTGAGCTCGTGGTTTGATTCGATTTGATTTTATTCTATTTTTAAAGTCACAAACACTGAGGGGCTCCGGGGGGGGGGTTCTCTGGGGGGCAGCGGCTTTCCAAGGTAGTGTCTGAGCGTCTTTAGAAGCGGGCATCTCGTTAGCTAATACATTACACCAATCAAGGAGAGTTATCTTAAGCCACAATTAATCTGCTCCCTGGCATATGTTGATAGGAAAGCATCATGCTGTTTCTTAATTAAAAGCAAACGGATTAAAAATGATTAATAAGAGTATTAAATATTCTCCTAAACTAAAAGCTTTGGGATTCTTGGGTAAATCGAGCTTTGCACAGGTCTGCAACTGTTAAGGCAGCTTCTTGGGCCCCACTTTGTATGCAGGGAGCGTTTCTGGCCTGTCTGGGGGCAGAGGCAAGGAGCAAAACCTGATGAGTTTAAATGAATAATAAGGAAAAACAATGAAATAAGCAAAATCTTGAGGTTGAGGTGACATCACTGCATTAAAACAATCACATACGTGATGCTAATGGTTTATTAGAGTGTGTTGGGTAGGGCTGGGGCTGGGGTAGGGGCTGCTCAGGGCAGGGCCAGCTCTCACCCGAGGATGTAACAACATCTCCATCATCATTCGGAGGAACACGGCTTTGGAGCAGCGCAGGGAAGGGGAAACAATTTCTTGTCCTTTGTAAACAGGTAATTCAATGTATAGTGAGGGGTGAGCAGTGAGGAGGCTGAGGGGTGAAACGCTGCCCCCCCGCCAGCCCAAGGCTTCACCTTTGGGTGCAAATACCCACCACATGCTCCTGCCTCTTGCTCCACAACCAGTCCGAAATCCCTCTGCTCCCAGTCAGGCCACAGGCGCAGCCGTGAGGATCCAAAGTGCCCCAAAGTTCCCTGTTGGAGCTGCTGGGGTCTGCCCTGTGCTGTGCCAGGAGGGTGCCTCCTCACCCCACGGTGCGTTGCACCGAGCTCATTGTCATTCTGACTTTGACTTGGTTAGTGATAACAGAGAAAGATAGTGCACCTTTAAATGAGGAGCTTTGTGTTTAATTACCCAAATAAAATGACATAAATATGAATGAGTGCTAATGGTGGTACTTGCTTTTCCGGAAACCATTAACAAAACGATTCTTAAATGATTTGTAAAGAAAATGAGAGGAGCAGAGAGGAGCGAGAAGGCTATTAGGAGCCTAACACACTCCTGAATTATTATGTAGTCAACTACCAGGCAAGTATCAGGTGAAATGATCTTGCAAAGGAGAAAAGGGGGGGTTGGCACCAAGGCTTTTTGGGATGTGGAGACCCTGAATGTTCCCCCCCGCCCCCTGGCTGCCAATGACTGTGCGCTGGGAAGGGAGCATGGGGAGTGCAGTGCAGGACACAGGGTGACACGTGTAGGTTGTTCACAGGCCTACTTGTGGGACAGCAACAAGGACCTGGTGGAGTGGCTGGAGAAGCAGCTCACGGAGGAGGAGGGCGTCCGCTCTGTCGTGGGAGAAAACATCAAATACATCTCGAGGGATTACATCCTCAAACAGATGCGGAGGTGAGGCGCCCGCTCCAGCACGGCGCGGAGTTACGGAGCTCGGCCTCTGCCAGGGCTGCAGCTCCTGCTCCTGCCGGGGCTGGACCTTGAGCAGGATCCCAAACCAGCAGAGCAGAGACATTAGCAGAGGGATCCGACCCTCTGGAGCCATCCCTGCCCTTTCCTGGCAGAGCAATGGCACAGAAAGTCCATTAGAGACAGATAATGGAAAATTATCTATCTTAGCAGGCCATATATATATATATATGTGTGTGTGTGTGTGTATATATAGATATATGTGTATATACATATGTGTGTGTATATATAAATATATGGCCTGCTAAGATCATATATGTGTGTGTGCATCTACATATATCTCTATATGTCTATATATATATATATATCTCTCTCTATATATATGTATCTCTCTCTCTCTCTCTCTCTCTCTCTCTATATATATATATATCTATATACACACACACACATGCATGTTCCTTCCTAAAGCCAGGAGAACAGCTCCGAGCTGCGGCTGTCAGAGCATGTGCTGCCCACACATGGCCAGAATATCCATACACTTCTTCCCTTCATTTTTATTCGGCCCTGACCTCCCACCCTGGTTTCCTCTGTGCTCGATGTCATAAAAGCCCAGCTCCCTTCGGCTGCTGTTTAGAACTACACCAAATAACCCCCCAATACTAAAATACTGGTAGAGCATTTGCTGCTCCTGCTTGGAGGAGTTTCCCTCCAGTGGAGCCAGTTTAACCCTCGTGAGACAAATGAGGCTGAATTCAAACAGATCTCATTTTGGTCATTTTTATTTCTCAAACTGGAGGTCCCTTAAAGCAGCTTTAGGAGAGCTGGGGAGGGCACTGGACTGTGGTACAGTGCTCCAGTGGGTCCTGTGCCCCATGTTTGACTCCTCAGGGTGTCTTCTCACCATCGTTTCCACCAGTTTCTCTGCAGCTGAGGCTCTGCGATGTCTGGGTGGGGGTTTGGGTGTTCTCGGCAGCCTCTGAAGGTGCTGCTGGTGGGGTAAGGACGTGCTCCATAGCTCCTGGCCTGCCCGTGTCCAGCCGCTCGGGATTTCAGGCTCTGCCCAGCAAATTCAGTAGCATGAGGCGCCTCCAAGCAAGCACTGGGCTCACCGCCTCCTCCAGACCCCTTATTTCCACCTCCCCACCCCAGGCCTGCCCGGGAGCTGTGGGATGCGCTTGGGTGCAAGGGCCGGGGCTGCCCTCACTTAACTCTCGCCTCTTTCCAGCCTGGTCCAGGCCAATCCGGAGGTTGCCATGGATTCCATAGTGCACATGACCCAGCATATATCACCCACGCAGCGAGCCGAGATCGTGCGGATCCTCTCCACAATGGACTCACCTTCTTCAACGTAAGAGCATCGATTTCCCACACTCCCCCTGCCTGGTACAGTGGAGGAAAAAGCAGCAGCTCAGAATTGCCTTTTGTCTGCTTGACTGTGCCCACTGTACCACGGCTGGGAGGCTCAGGGAGCGCTGCCACAGGGACATTTGAATTGTTTCCAATCAGACTGACCAGAGGAAGTGTGTTCTTTGGCCAGAGACACGAAGGAGATGTATAAACACAAGCGCCTGCGGAACTGAGGTCCTGCTGTCTTAACTGTACCTTATTTATTTAACAAAGCGTGACTGGACCGACGCTGTTCAGCGCCACAGCCAGGCAATGAAGGGTGCTGCGGCACCATGAGGCCTGGGCACAGCAGAGCAGGGGGTGTCACACCAAACCCCGGGGCTCTCCTCACCCTGCAGCGGCAGCTTCCCGCTGACAAGTGCCAATGTGACCCTGCGAGTGCATCGCCCAGGCCCGGAGCCCTCCCGCCTCTGTCCCGAGGGTGAGCGGAGCCTGGGAGCTGTGTGTCAATGTCTGTCTTGTTACCTGGGAGGAGGAGAGGGAAAAAGAGTGTTTCAGGGCTGCCCCCCATGCCCTGGCAGGCTGTGGGGATGGCTCCGGGACTGCCACAGTGTTGGGGCAGGATTCTGGAGGGTAATTCCCTGCTTGCTTTGCCTTTGTGCCCAATTCCTTTAGAACAGGCCAGCAAACTGCGTGAAAAGCCCTTGTAGGAAGAGGTCAGAGAGGAGACCAAAACACAGCTGCTCAGCCACCTCTGCTCCTCCTGCTCTGCTTACTCTGAGGGGTTTACAGACACGAGCAGCCCCACTGCTGTGTAAGTGCTAATCCCGTTTGTAGGAGCGGGAAACGGCAGCAGAACACAGGGGAGGGGAAAGGACAGTCACATACACCAGTGGGGTTAGAAACGCACAAGGAAACCTTGGTCTAATCTGAGCAAAGTTCTTCTCCATCACTGGAGCTGCCTGCACATGGGAAGATGGGAATGTAAGAGATTTGTGGTACTCCCAATGCTCACTCGTGGAGCTGGTCAGGAATGTGTGTGGCAGGTAAGCACACGCCACAGGCTGAGCCAGCCCCGGCTTATTTCTACACTTTTGTATTTTCATGGGCCTCCTGCCATTAGTAAAAGCTCAGAGAAGGTGGAACTCTGCTGGGAAGCACCGTCAGCCCCTAGCACATAGACACGGTAATGGATCTGGTCTAACACGCACTGGAGAGCTTACGCCAATGATGGTCTTAAAGGTATTTCAGATTTTACAATTCCTCTTTTAATATAGAGATAAATAGGAAGGGATGTTTTAATGAGAGAGTTAACTAATGACGGTGCCAGTGCCTCACACCTGTACTGTTTCCTTCTGAAGTGCAATGCAGCCCTTCTGCACATGTGGTGCGAGAGCTCATCCCAAATCCTGGGTCACCATGCTCTTCCCAGGGGACCAGCAGCACCGTGGCCAGTGGGGAGCCCCGTCAGCTGAAGGACTTGCTTTGTCTTAATAGCTGAGAACCCCAATTTGATTTTAAAAAGACCTTTTTTTCCCCACTATAGCCCCTGAACAACCCCCGAAGCTGTTTTTCCTTATGCCGGCGTGGGCTGCAGCAGGACACACACAGGACAGGCAGGAATGTCAACTGCTCGGGGGACATCACGGCTTGTTGGGCTCCTCCTCTGTTGTCACTGGGGTTTCCTACCTGGGGGCATCACAAGATACAGGCACTGGCTGAGGCTCCACTTAATCTGGGGGTAAAAGCAGCTGCTGGGTAACATCAGTGCTGGTCTGAGGTCAAACTCCAGCATAGTCCCTGGCAGCGGCACCGGTGGGGCAGGGCTGGGGGAGCTGCCCTCGGGACACACGGTTCTGCTGGTGCTGAAGTATTTCACTTACCTCAATTTCTTTTAATAAAAAGAATGAATTACAGCTCTGCTGCCTGGAGTGTGAATCTGTCACCCCTGTCCCGGGCTCTGCCCAATGCTCCAGGGAGAACTCCCAGCCCACAGCCGCCATCCCGGCGTGGCATTAGGGGGTCCTGTTCCTTCTCCGTGGATTTATTGTCATCTCTAACATTACAGTGACCGGAACAGTGAGGAAACACCCAGTGGTTGTCCCTAAGGGGGTGGGATGGTGGCCATGGACCCTCCCTGGACCTGGTCAACAGGAGCTCCCCAGAAAGGAAGCACCAGGATGGTGGGTGATAACACAAACACCTTTTGGCAGTTCCCCACGTTAAAGGTATTAGTGTGACATGTTAAATGGGGGCACATTTGCCAACACAACTCAACCCCAGCAGTTATTTTTCAACCCAGAATCCTGACAGTTAAAAACGAGGGGTTGGGGGGACACGAGGGGCCAGCCCCTGCTGAACTCCAGAAACGCATTTAAAACTCTTTAGCCTAAAATATCTACATATTAAACCACCACAAAAAGCAGTACCAAAGCTGTAAGCTCTCCAAAGCCCAAGATCAAAGTGCCATCATCTTTTAATGTAAACCTTTTGTTGCATCAACAGTCTTAAGAGGGATGAGAGACATCAAAATAAAAACTGAGGCAAACTGTGGCTTTGTAGCTGTGTTTTGTTTTAGTCTCTTCTCTCAATTTGGGCCATGAAATAGGTCAGCTCCATTACTGATCAGCCTTCCCACAAATATTTAAAACAAATTGAATTGCACACCCAATACCCATCACAATTACACCAGGCACAATAACTAAATTAGCAATTCAACAAAATAATTGGAAATGCGATTCTCTCTATTCCCCAGCCTCCCCCGGGGCTTTGGCCGATCTATGGGGGGAAAACTCTGCTTTACTAATTCTGCAGCTAATTAGAGACACACTTGTAAATGAAGTTGTTTGTCTGAAAGTTGAAATTCTTTGCTGTTGGAGGGGGGGGGGAAGGATTAACACAGCCCCTGTGTCCCTCCCATCGCACACATCATTCCCCGCTCCACCTTGGAGTTGCTGTGCAATGTTTGGCAAAGGTGTAATGCCCGTTTGTGCAGGTACTAATTAGCAGCTGTATCATGAATTAATATGACTATGGGAGGGGTGGGGGTGATGGTGTCTCCCTTGCTGTTAATTGGCAGCATTAGGAAAACTGGATGGAAATGATCCTGGTTACCTGTGCTCTTGTGAAACAGCCTCCATGGAGGGCAGAGCTGTGTCACCTCACTGCTGGACACGGGCACGTCACCTCTGGAGCCTCTCTGATGAGCTGCTGCTTGGGGATTACACAGGCTGCACCTCCTCCTGCAGCACACTCCAATCCAGGCGAGGCACCGCTCTGACAGCAGGAATAAAGCACTGCTCTTACCAGCACCATCAGCAGATGAAACGGGGCTCGCGAGCGGGTGCTGCCGGCCCAGGTTCTCCCCATGCAGCTGCTGCCCAGGTGGTGGCAGGGGACAGCAGGGGAAAAGGCTGCTTCAGCACTGATATAAGTGAATTCAAAAGCATGCTTAGTAGGGCTTTGACTCTTATCTCCTCAAACAATGCGAATGAGGCGTTATCAGATTTAAAGTGTTCATATTACCCTTCAACACTACAGCCAGCTCGGCTCGGAAATAGGAAAAAAGGGAAAAGAACAGGGCCCTGGTGCTAGGAGCGTAAAGGACACAGGAGTCAAACAGAAAGGGGTGACACGGTACCTGCAGCACCCCGACAACCTGCCAGCACAGCAAACTGAGAGCAGGGCAGGGCCACAGTGCTCTCTCTTAAACACCCTTAATGCTTGCACTGACAGTGCAAGCAGCGTGAACCCGTTCCAGCACCAACAACTTTGGAAGCAGCTAATTTACTCCCCTTGATGCCTTTCAGAATGGTGGTTATAAAACCATGAGATTTTAATGATGTTGGAAGACCACACAGCTTTGCTGCTGCTGAGAAATCAGCGCAGGTACAGTCCAAGGCGGGGGGACACCTCTGCCTATTGCTGGGGAGCTGGAATTGATGAGGTGTGGATGGAGGGGACGGGAAGTGCCATTGCCAGGATGTGTCCATGGATGATGGTTACACCAAGAGGAGGCCTGGGGGAGCAGCCCACTGACAGCATCACTCTGAACCAAACCAAGTGGCTCACTAATGAACATGGGATTACTCACCATATCCCAGCACCAGTGGCTTAAAGATCAGCCCTTCCCTGCAGCCGTGGAGCCTCCAAGGCCCTTCTCCCCCCAGCTCCCTGCATGGTGCTTTACCTGCGACTCTGGCAGCTCCACGGAGGGACGGGTGGCGCTGCTGGGCTCTCTGCTGTGCACAAGGTCATCAGCTGGGCTCCTGCAACAGAAAGGGCAGCAGAGAGAAGCCAACGGTGACATTTAGTGTGTTTCCGCCTGGCAAATCCTGACCAGAGAGCTGCAGGGGGGGTGAAACAGGAGAAATCAATGCACTTCCCCTGCGAGCTGCAGCTCCTGCTCCGCTGCGAGCCAGCACCAAGATTTATTCATCCATGATCCGTATGTTTTCCACACAAAGTCAATACTCACCTTGGCACTTACTTATTTTCTAAAGCCAAGAAAAATGCTCCATTCTGCACAGGGCTGGAGCCTGCCCTGCGCTGCCGCTGCTCCTCGCATGGATCCACAGGGGCAAGGACCAGCACCGGGGAGGAACAGGGAAGAGAAAAGCTCTGATGGCTTCGTGGGGCCATCAGCTCCCTCCAGGCTGCCTAAAGACCAGGCAGAAAGGCAGGCAGAGCTCTTGGGAGCAGCAGTTGGAGGAGCTGGGTTTAAAAACATTACCATACTTTTTCTCCCCTGCTTTAAAATAGTAAGTCACAAAAGAAACCCCTTTCCCACAGGAATAGTTCTGTAGCCAGCCCCTCACACCGTGCTGCAGGGGCTGCTTTGTGCAGGGTGGTGGAACCTGGGCAGACCCATCCCCACACACAGGTGTACCTGCTCCTCTGCTTTTAAACAGACTTCAAACCCCCTGTGATTTCACATACCAACCGCTGTTCCGGGCAAGTCTCTGCAGCTGAGCTGGGTCTCTCTTCCCGTGGAGGGCTCTTTTCTATCCATACATCACTGGAGGTGTTAGGAAGCCATTTACTGGAAGCAGGTGACTCCAAGACTTCAATCTGTAATGATGAGGTGCAAAAATGATTAATTAGTATCAGGTCTGCAGACAGCTCTGGGGACAGAGAAAGCCTTCTGAAGGAAAAGAAGGATAAACCTGTGTTGCAACACATCCCTTTTCAAGCAGAGACAGGAACAGAGGGAAAGGAGCAAACCCCACAAGGAGATACAAAGTGGGATCATCTCCTGTGCATGAGGCCTCACCTGAAGCAGAGGTCGTGGCGTGGGCTTCCCTCCTTGTGATCTAACCTGCTACATACTTAAAAACAGAATGCATTTTTATTTAAGCTTAAGAATAAAAACACCCACCACAATTGAAGTCACATCTAGTTGCCCCATATGCCGGGAAAAATCCAACCAACCTTCCTGTGGAGCTCAGAAAGGGTGAACAAACACGTCGATACCATTGCAAGCCTTTACATTCCCGTGATGTGTGCTGGGTGTCACCAGAGGCCACAGCACACAGGGCTGTGCAAAGCAACGCTGGTGAAGTGACAGTGTGCTGGTGGGGCTGGGACCTTCCCTGCCCTGACCACACCTGGATCATCAGGTTACAAAGCATTTTAATTAGATTGCTCCAAACACAAACCAAAGACAGCTCAGTTCATGTGGTCACAAGCAGTGGCCCTCGTACACGCACATACACGCACGTATTATTTACGCAAGATAACCTCCATTTCAGATTGATCACAGCAGGCTGACAGATTCCTCTCACAGGGATTTAATTCCCAGCTTCTGCCCTTTGGATATAAACACCCCACAAACCCCCTCACATGAGTCCTCTCCTCTGGCCAGTTTTACACCCGTGCTGGCATCCCCCAGCAGCACGTCATGGTGGTGGTGAAGACAGGATGGCTCAGAGTCACGATCAGCAGAAACAATTAAGTGCACAGGATCAATGCTGGACTTCACCAGTATCTTCTAGCTGCAGAAATAGCCCCAGATGTACCCCGGTGCTGTGCTCATCACCAGTCAGCAAATGTCACTGTGTGCAGCGAGTGCTCACTGAGAAACAGAGTGTGAACGGGGAGCTCTGGCTGCCTGCACGGGAGAGCACCTTCTCTCTGTTTTAAGGCCATGTTAATTATGTAAATGACATTTAAATCCTCTTGACTCGGTGAAAACTAAAGTCACACATTCCAGATATGCAGCCAGCGACCAGAACAGCACGCTTCAACACTCCCCCCAGCTCCCAAATGAAAATCTCTAAGGATTTAATACAAACGTGGGTGACCTGATTGCAGGGGGCGGGGGCTGGTGGTCCCTCTGCTCTGAATCGTGTGTCCCCCCCCCGGCAGAACACTGTGCCCATGCTGAGCAGCTTGCAAAATCAAGGTCAGGAATTTAAAAGAGAATGGATTGTCTTTGGGAGGAAGCAGAGTTCATTTTCAAGCCAGAGAGAGGGCGTTCAGCCAAGCTAAACCTCCCCGCTCTCCTTTCCGAGCCCGTGTGATTCAGCAGAAACTGCATCTGATGGTCCTTCGGTGGGGTTTTAGCAACAAACCAGCAGCTGAAGAGAACTTGCTCTGGATCAGACGAGCAGCAGCCCAGACCAAGGAGATGTCCTGAGATGGGGCAGTGGCCAGCAAAGGGAGAGGAACCTGCTGCTGTGGTCAATCCATGCTAATTCTGCTCCGGTTCTTGGGGATTCGAGATTTTCCCAAACAGCGAACGATAAAGCTCCGTCCTGGGGAAAAGAGGAAGGAGAAGGAGGGGGACAAGTTACTTTCCAAGGTCAAAATGGAAGCAGGAGGCTGCAAACCCATCCCCTCCTTAAAATGAAAAGGCCCTGAGTAATTAAACATGCATCCAACAATCTTCATTAATAAACACAGGCAAAGGGGAGAACTTGCCTAAGCCCCATCACAGGCAGAAGTATGTAAATATTTCAGTGTGGCTGGATACCATATCTCCAGAGAATGAGGTTTTCTGTAAGTTTGCCCTTTACAGACAGGCTCTTCAAGTAAGAAAACAAGATTGAATATTTTAATAGGATGTATGAGCCCACAGAGCCATAAGGAGGATTCAATCACACAGTCTACGTGGGACTATAATTTAGTTTTCATACATTTTCTTGGACTTGACGGTACTTGAGAAACAATGAAAATGACCCAGCAACAAGATTCCAATTAAAAGCACACAGGCGGCCATTTTGATAACAGGAGCAAGCTTCCCTTTTAAAAGAAAAAAGTGGGCTGATGTTATATTTATCTTTAATTTTTTGAACCAAAGCAGCCTGAGAGATGGGGACAGAGCATGTTTATAAATCAGAGATATCTGGAAATCAAGGAAAAAGCATTGGGAGAGCCTTATTTTCTAAAGCAACAGCCTGGGGTGCCAGACACACTGAGTGGAGTGATGGTTACACGGAGGATGGGATTCTTCCTTCAGAACACACTGATCATCACCAGGTTTTTAGAGCAGTAACCAAATGGTGCATCACTGTGGGCCAGCATCTCACTGGTTCTTCAGGGAAAGCACCTGGGAAAGCTGCTCCTGGAAAACTCTTAGGACAGGCAGAGAAAAGAGACTTCTCCACTGCTCAAGACTCTGTAAAACACGACTTCAAAGGATGAAATCCAGACCTGACACAGACACTGTGATTTCAGCTGCCACCTCAACGAAGACCACAACAAAGACCACCCTCGCTAGGGGCTGCTTTGATGCTTTGCTCCTTCACGGATCAATAAGAGATGGTTTGAAAACTGTCTGCTTCCTGCGGACACTTCCACTGCAGAAAGTTACCTGTCAGCCTCGAGAAAGAAGGAACTTCTGAGTTTTGAACAGTGATGGCAGAGAAATGCCAGCCATTAATCCCAGGAAGACAAGGAACCAAGTATCGGCTCCGGCAATGCAGGAGGACGGACAGACACACACGGACCACTGAGACAAGCCACCATTCTCATTCACAGGGCCACATCTCTCCCATTAATTCTCATTTAGCAGCTAATTAACCAATCAGCTGCTCTACCCTCAGCAAACAAGGCTGCGGTGAGGGACGTGTCCGTCTCCTTACGTGACAAAATGGTTGACGCCGTGTTTTGTGTGCAGAGTGTGAAACCCCAGCTGGAGTTTGTGTGCCACATCAGGAGCGTGCACACGGGTTATGGCAACTTTAACACAAATGCCAAATCAAAACACTTCTAGAAAACAGAACTGATGCACAAAAAGCTGAAAGTATTGACACTTGCAAGGAAAAAAAAGAGGAAGGAGAGGAACACCTTACCCAAACCTACACCATTTCCATCTTTCCTGACTATTAACTGATAAATGTAACTCATTTTTGCTGTTTCAACTGAGAAATCAGGTGGCAAGTGGCAACAGGGACAATGTGACTTTAAGGCTGTGTCAGTGATCAGAAGGGAAATGCAGAACGCTGCTATTTTGTCCTCTGACAATCGCAGCCCTCAGCCTGGCTTTGCCGGCTCGGCTCAGACCCCGTCATTACAGCCAGCAACCGCTCCCACTGCCGCTGCGATCCATGGCATTCCCGGGCAGCAGCGGGGTTCACGTGCCGGGAGCAGAGAGGGAATGCTCAAAGTGCTGCTTTCATAGAAGATCATTTCACACTCAGGTGGGCAAAGCTGACAAACACTGCCAGAGGAGGCTGAGCAGCTCGGGCACCTCCAGTGAAACATCCCAATTTCACCCTTGCTCCCCTCCCCCTGGTATATGCTGTTGCTTGGGAGGATCCACTCCCACTGGAGATGTTCCATTGCTTTCCACTGATGTTAACTGCCCAGTGTGGGCATATTTTTTGTCCCACACACTCCTCTGGCCACTTGGGCAACACAAGAAATCCTGGGTAAGTGCTGCCAGGGGCAGGAATCCACCACACAGCCTGATCACTGCACTCACACAGCAAACTGCACGCACCCTGGTGCCAGCGAGCAACACAAATCACCTTTATTTTGCCCACAAGCCTCACTCACAGATAACAGGCTTCAAAAACCTTCTCACTGCTTGCCCAGCACACACCTCAAAGCCATTTTGCAGTATTCCAGGGGGATTTGCTCCCAAACATCACCTCCACTGCACAGAGGGGCTCCTGCCTGCAATTTCTCAGCGTACATGCTTCTTTTATACATTCAAGGAAGTTCAAATACCATGGGCACATTCTGGGGAACCCCACAGAAACTAACCAAAGAAACAAGAGTTCCAGGGTTTTCCTTGTGAGCTGGCAAAAGCCAAAAGCAATGTTTCTTTGCAGCTCGCCCTGGCCTTTCCCACTGGTGGAGAACCAGTCCCTCGGGGTTTTGTCTTCATTTTGGGGTTTTTGACAGCCTCCTGACAGGTACAAGAGTTCAAGGATCAATGCAGAGCTTGATCAACCCTACAGATTTTACATAAACAGCCATTTTTCAAGCAAGCAGGGCCCAGGGAGACTTTAAGCAAGAATTTACCTTCACCAGCAGAGAAATGCTGCCAGCACTGACTGAACCCGACATTCACAGCCCGGGTTTCATGGGTGCAAAGCGGGGCTGCACCCACAGGGTGCCCGGCAGCTCACAGCATCCCACAGCCCCAACCTCCTGGGCACAACACTGGTAACCTCTTTTAGAGTCAAAATCCAAGTGGAGCAGTTCAGATACTACCACTGCATGGGCAGACACCCTGTCAGAGAGTGGCAGGAGAAGGAGGGGAATCAGGTAACCCCCAAAACAGGACAAATAATTCACCCTGAATGACAAAAAACCAACCCACAACCTTTTTTTTCCCCTCTTCTCATCATCTGGGGTACCTTCCTTTTACAGCATCTCAGCAGGATTTAACCATGCAGAGAGTAAAACTCATCAATCCTCCAGGTTTAACCTTGTCTCTGTTTCAATTCACCAGGGTAAGTGTGGATTTTAATACTTTCAGCCCCCTTAAGGCTATGCATAATGAACGTGGATTTTGGTTAAAAAATACAAAATTCCTCTCCTCCACCCACATATATTAAACATCAGACTTGAGCCACCGAGTTGAAACAACCCACCCTGCTGCAAGCCTGGTACCTCTGGGTAAAGGAAAGGGGACTTCAGCACAAAGAGGTGCTGGTCTTTGCAACGTGCTGAGGAGTAACCTATGCGAGTAATTAACAGTACTTACACCTCAGGTAGAGAGTGTGGAAGAAGCAGGTCGATACAGGGGTCTTCCTTGAATTAAAATTTAACTTACCCTTTATTGCAACCTACAAAAGCAAGTAATGAGCACTAACATTTTTATTTCTTTTAAACTGTCATTTAGGCTGTAGAGGGGATAATTACCTATTTCCACTGTAGTAAGGTTTTATCACCCTTAGTGAGGCATTTTCTAATTTAATATTTTTACTATATTATCATAAAACCTGTTTCTGGAAAAAATGATCAGGAACCACACAGCCATTTGCCATAAAACATGTGTGTGTAAGTACCTTGCCTTCATTATTTATGCATTTCTTCAGAGCTGGCTCCGAGGGCTGAGGACAGCACATGGGCTGGAGCCGGGAGCGCTGTGCCCAGGCACTCACCCCTTCCCAGCTCCAGGGCTCACTCCATGGGCACTCAGCACCTAGAAAGTTTGCACAGCCCTTTCTCAAGGCACCAGCAGCCTGAGACAAAAGGTGTGTGTGAGGGAGGTGGTTTATTCTGCTCTCCATGCCTCTGCACTGTTAGAAGAATCCTGGTTTTGGTGCTATTTCCACCTCGGTTGTGTGGGAACAGCACGGAAGGGATGTCCCTGCACCCCAGCCATGCTGTGGACCCTGGGGGGGGCACTCCCCACGCAAACCCCAAGCCAGCAGCCCGACTGTCTTCCCATTCACAGCTCTAACACTCGCAGAGCCCTGGGCATGGTCACAGCAACGCTCTGGGCTGTGGGGGGCCCCTGATGTGTGCTATGCAGACAAAGGATCTGCCTGTGCAGGGAAGAGGTGCCAAGGCCCGGCCCAGCACCACCCCATGGCACTGCAGGGATCCTGACCAGCTCTCTGCTATTCAACCTGATGGATTTCATGTCAACAACATGATTTTAAAAAATTAACTAAAAGGAGCAGCTACTTCAGACAGTGTTAGTGGTGTACAAGTGACCGGTGAACCTTCCCACCCTCCAAATCCCAGCTATTGCTACTACACACATTTTATAGGCAAAAGCCTTGCAACAGAGAGCAAGGAAACACACACACAGAGGGCTCCAGGTGAATATTAATAGCAATAGCACATAAATCTATGAAGCATCAAAATATATATCATTAAAACTGTTAGTAGTTCCCCAAGAATCTCCTTTGCCCATCTGCAGCAGCACTATTCCTCCAAATAGACAACAGGGAAAACAAATATGCAAGTGCACATGGGAGAACAGCTAATGCTGGGCTAGTTCATGTAATTATAGCCAGGTTACTTCTTGGGTTTAAATACAGTTGTGTAAACGAGTGGAAGAACAATATTAAGGAGGAAAATTCAGTTTCTGGTAGGTTTTTTTCTGGGTGTTATTAATATAACACCACTGCCTGAGTCACTGCTGTGCTATTTTACTAAAGATGCCCTCCAGCAGGTTTCTGTATCTTTCCCCATGTACCTTTTACTTCTTCCAGGCCAAAAATTAAGAGAGATAATTTAGAGTATGCCACAAGCAGTACTGACAGAACTGTTCCTACCCCATTCCCACTGACATCCTCCACTGGGAACAATGAGGTTTTAATTCACAAAACCTGGTGAAAGATAGAACATGACCCCCCCCTGAAGAAAGTGAGGATGAAAACCACACACACACACACCCCCCCGATGAAAACTGAAGCTGGCTGTGGATCATTTCCTTGGAAAACTTTCTGTCTGTATCCTAAGAAATCTTTTGGCCAGTGCTGTGAAATTCAGATGACGAGGTGCCCAGCAAGCAGAGCAGGTACTCAGGAAGGTAAAACAAGCTGAGGCCCTTTATTTCTCAATTTCTAATCAAAAAGCATTACCCTGCATCAGCACGTGTGGGGTGTGGATGTGGCTCCGTATCCACACACCTTCCAACATGCATTCCCCACTCCTCTATTTCCCCAGCAACAAACCCATGGCACGGTCGATGATGCAGAGCAAACCAAGCAGCAGCAATTGCTGAAGGAGAATTAAAACACCCTTGTGTTTGAAAGCGAGGGTCCTGAACGGCAGAGCCGAGCGCTGTGCGCGGTGTCCGGCCATGGCAGCCACGGCTGTGTCCGGCGGCAGCGCGGTGACACGGTGCTGGGCGGGATGCAGCCCCACGAGATGGCACTCTCTCACTCGCTTCCCAGCACGGCCCAAACCCGGAGCGTGCAACTCCAGCTATAAATTACCCAGCCAGACGGCTCCCATCACCCTGCCCGGCGCGGGAAGGAGATCCACAAAGGTCTCCCACAATTCTCTCTCGCTCAGGCAGGTCGGGATCGGGTCCTCCAAGTCTGTGCAAATGCTTTTAGCCCCACAGCTTTAAATTATGAAAGGTGACATGTGACCTCTGGTTTGTCTCCTGAGAGCAGGCACAAGATTTATAAATACTTCAGAAAGCTGGTTCCTGCCCGAAACAAAGGGACTCTGCACAGTTTGTGAGGCTGCAGCTGGGGATGGGGCAGGGAGGAGAGGATGGAGGGGCTGCTCAAGGTACCGTTCCCCAAACTTAACCAGACCTGGTGTTCAGACCTGCCATCTCTGTCATCAGTTCCAAACACTTCCCCCTTACACCAGCACACAGCCATCTGCTTACTGACCAGCCCTGAGCTTGGGACCTCCCTCATCCTGATTTTGATCCTAAGTGCATTCAGCATTCACATCTGAGCTTTTACAGCACAAAGCATAAAAGGTATGGACAAGGGGCTGGAGAAGCAGCAAAACACAGGGAAGCACAGAAGGCTCCAGCCTGCTCCCCTGGCATGCTTTCCAGCAGCTTTCCTTTCCCCATGAAATCCATAAAATGTTGCCTTCCCAGTCTTTGTTTTTAGATGGGTATTTGAGCAGAGCAGCCACTGTAATGCTGCATGTGAAGTGCCCTGCGCAGACGTGCGCACGGAGGGGACCATTCTTTGTGTACCTTAACATCCCATATTCCTAGGATGATTTCCCTCTTTCACAGCTTGCCTGTTTTATAACAGATTTGATGCAGGAGAAGACAAATTGTCTCACAAAGGAAGGATGACAAATCATCTTGCAGCTCTTAACAGGTTATTTTTTTTCCCTTTAAAAAGGAAATTTCCATAACAGAGGCGCCTGTCGCCTTACATGGGATGTCAAACATCAAATGTTGGGACACGATGATTTCAGCCCCCTGGCACTAGCCAGGGTCACGTATACCACTTCACTACTGCAGCCTCAGAACAACTACTCCTTGTTCAAATACCAGCCTTTCTAACAACTATGGTTAAAAGCGATATGGGATTCTTAACTGCATCTACATGAGCTGACTTCTAAGGCCAAGCCAAAGGTTAGGGGGGTAAAATCCACCAAACAATGATACACAAAGAGCAGAATGATACCAAAGTTGTGGTGCCTCAGGACCAACAGTCAAGCCAAGCAGGCTGGGTTTCACAGGGACAACATGTGGGTTTCTCTTGGTTCCCAGCAGAGCTCATATCTAAGGCTCTGTCCCCCCAAGCACTACGTCCCTGAGCGAGCTCAGACTGTGCAGCGGGCCACACATCACCCCCCCAAGAGAGTCCATGGGGATCCCTGCCACTCCAGGGGGCTCTTCCATAGACCACAGCACCCAAGCAGGCAGCTCACCCTCATACCCACAGCCTCATGCCAGGAACAACAGCTTTCCCTCAAACCTCAGAGCACTGCCCACTCTGAGATCGCCCTCCACGTTAGCGCTACTTCCCTTTGTTTCCCAAAACAAAGCCAATACAAAGCAGGATAACCCTTCATCCAGGCTGGGTCTACATAAACTTTGAATAATTTCTCTCCACCAACACGATCACAGAAGCTGCTGGTTTAGTTGTTCCAGAAAGAAGGGCTTTGCTTCCTTTCAGGGACTTCTGTCGTGGTGAATGTACTGGATTGACAATCCCAGAGCCCAAATTCCTCCATTAATCTAGTCTCATGGTGTTTTAATACCCAAAGTACAAAGTGAGCTGAGTTCAAGGCTGGTATCTCACCAACCTTTCTTTTTTTTTTTAATATTAAACTCTTATATCATATAAGTAACTTAATCTTTTAATACCAGGATTCCCTACCACGTAACCCCCTCTGCTTGCAGAAAGACACACTGTGACAAAGCAACTGCTCTAAGTCCAAGAGTGAGAACGCTGATGGAGGAAACACACAACATCCTGCCTGAATCCAAGGGAAATGCTCTAATCCAAACCTTGCTGGCAGCTGGATAATCTTGTGTCTTAACTCAGCTTCCCAGCAGGCATTGGTCTGCTCGTGCAAGAACAAGAGTGGGCTGGATGCTCTTCTACCAAGCATGACCTGAGGCCAACGGGATGGCCCCTGTGGATTCAGGGGCTTAATGCCTTGCACTTGGCTGTGGGACTTCAGGCAGTGATTCCTGAAACACAAAACGTACTACAAGAGGTGTGGAGACAAGGCATGGGCAGTACATGGGAGCTGGAAGAAGGGAGCCACATCACTGACACGCAGCCCTGTGCTGAAGCCCCAGTTGTCTGGGGTTCCCACAAACCAGGGACAATAAGGTAAGTGCCACCACAGGCAAACGGGCTATCTGGCCAAGCTACACCATCAGCTGGTGGTGTATGATCAATGCTACCTGAGGGCAGGGACCAGCTCACTCACTGGTGACAATCACAGTGTGGAGAGGCCTGAGAAGAGCAGAGGATTTCCCCAGCTCCTGGAAAGGCTTCACGCTGCAGTGGAACTGCATGGTCTGACACAGTCCCATTACAGCCAACTTCTTCCCTCGAATTTGGCTCATAAGAGATGCAAAGGCCTCCTCCATAAAGAAGAACCATTTGCTGAGGTAAAAAGCAAGCTCTCTAAAAGCTTGATCTATTCTCCCCCCCACTTCACCCAGTTATAAATCCCATCCTGAATTCCAGCTTGCACTTGAGAACACGTCTCTTTTGTCCTGCCTGACTTTACTGCAGAAAAGCCTCCTTTTCCCTCCCATTCCTGCACTGGTGCCATCTTTAATGATGATGTATGGGTGTCCTTTTCCTTGGCGGTGCTGTGGGGAGGGGGTCAAACATGTGACACCGCCAGCATGTGTATCAACAGCAAATTATAAACCGTGTCAATCCAAGTTAATGCAAAGCTGTAATCCTCTTTAACAAGAGATCAAATCAGTGCCATGAGTTATGTTCATTCTGTAATCTGATAAGAAATAGAGTGAGCCTCTAATAAAAGAGTAATGAGAGCCTTTAATGATGCTGTTAAAAGGTAGCGCCAGTTAAAATATTGCTGTTGTTCCAGCTGATTAGATCACTGTTGCATATTTGCACAATCTTGTTTTACCTGTCAGAATAACCTGAGTCCTCGTGGGAGATAAAGGTGTTTGGACCAAACATCTGTGTCCTTAAAGGACACCTCTCCTGCAAGTTACTGTCCTCCAGAGGTGAAATAACGGTGTTCACCCAACTTAGCAGTAATTTGATATTATACTTTTTAAAGTGTCTGTGTTTAGTCTCTGTTCCACACACAGGTACAGAGCAGAGATCTGAGGATCTATATATCAAAGCTGACAGAGAGATAGAACAAAACCAAAATACACACACACAGCTCTTCCCAGGAACAGAGACTTTACCTGACCTTGCACTCCTGCAGATACAGCAGCTCTGTGTGTACTGAAAAGGTGCTCACTTGTCTATGTGGGCCTTTGGTGGCAATCTCTACCCTCAGTTTGCCCAAAGAAATACATCCATCCAGCACAGCAGCTGTGAGTGCACATGTCTGATCTCTTAAAAACATAGGCTGTTCGGAGCTGGGCCAGCTGAAGGCAACTGAGGGAAGACTGGGTTCAACTACAGCTCTAGCCCAGACCTGCTGTGTCACCTCTGGCAAGTCACTGAGGCTCTTGACTCATGGATTTCTGGGCCCAAATGCCTTTGGAGAGATGGGCTATGATTGATCTGTGCTTCATTTCCCAAAGTGTAAACCAGAGAAGGCTGGAATCTTCCCAACTCTGTTGCCCGTGGTGGTACTGAAGGATGATGGTGTTAAAGATTACCCTATACCAGATCCTGGAGCAATGGCACCAGCGAAGCACCACAGGTCATGAAGATGGGAAAAAAGGATTTCAAGGGAAGCCACCCACATGATGCCACCCTCAAACCCAGGGGAAATCACTATCAGAGAGAGATCAACCCTGTTCTAATCCTGGGTAATTCCTGCCCAAGACACCAACCGTCTCCTCCGGACAATCACCACAGTGCACTTACACTCAAGCTTTTGCCTTCAGGTTCCTTGTGTTAGGGCAGGTCCATTTACATAGCAATGACCTTGGACCAATTACAAAAACCTTGGCCCAAGAGCACAACAAATGTATTTAAGTCTACAAACATATACCCCGAAATAACCACAAAAATCACTTTCCAGTACGTGTTTTAAAATACTACCAAAGAGGGGTTAAAACAGAGGAGGGCTCGAGGCCACCAGTGTCCCACACATTACAACATAATATATGTGAGCACAAGGTTAAACAGCCATGCCCATGTGTAGGGTGCATGAAAAACTCGCAAGTGGAAGATTAATTGCCTGCATGAATGCTATTATTCCAACCAGCAGCAAGAATAAGAAAGAACGTGGCAGTGATGTTGACAAAGGCAGTTATTATACTTGTACGTTTCCTTTCTCAAATTCAGGCTGTAAAACAGTTCTGGAGTGACTGTTCATCCTGCTCTCCAGGCAGTGCTCAGGCTGCTTCTCCTCACACATACCTGCTCTTTGTTTCCCCAGCCAGTGGCAGTGGGAAGTGATAAACTTGATGTGCCAGATCCTGGGTATCCCACATCTGTGACACCACCACACAGCGAGCTTCAGGTGAGTGCTGGTGGTTCATTGCACCACTTTAAGGACTCTTTGCACAGCCAGAGTAGTGTAAAATGGCTTCAGTATACAGAAGAATCAGGCCTCAAACATATTTCGAGGTTGCATTAGCAGATTAAATACACAGAAACCAGTCAAGTATTACAGTGATACACAGACTCTTTTGCCCCAGTGACAAAGGGCTTGTGCAGTTCACCAGGAGGTGTGAGGACTTGGCACAGCCAAGGAAGAACCAGAACTGCACCACCCTACACCAGCCCCACAGCTTCTGCCACCCACATCTGCACTGGCACTTCCCAGGCATCTACCTGCCACTGTAGCCACAGGTAGGACTCAAGGGGAATGTTCTGCCACCTCTGTTCCTACAACCTTTTTATACATACAGCTCAGCAACACACTAAAACTTCTCACACCACAACACAGAGCATCCTGTTGTTCAGATGTGTATGTATTTTGGGGTCATGCCTTTACAGTGCCTGACCAGAAAAAGCAAGCAAATGGCTCCGAGTGTGATCACATCCCTGTGAAGTGTATACCTGCATTTTCAACCTAGTAATTCACACTTGCAAACAATAAAATTACCTTCTTCTGTGACAAAGGAAAGCTGTTCTCATTACTGCCTCCCTCTCATGCGTACAGGCCTCATCCTTTCTTTTAATTCACCTGCAGTTTAAAGCAGATGTTGAATGCTTCTTGCCTTGTCCATACACTGTGTGCTGCTACAGAGGTATTATGGCCCATGGCAAGTGCAGAGACATTTTAAACAGGGATGTGAAGTGACCCCTAGAGAGTGGCTATGATTTAAAAAATGACTGATAGCTGCAAGTATCTTCGTTTTGGGAGAGTTGAACCAAAACACCTATAGAGGCTTCATTTTCAGACACCGGCCACTCCAGGATTTTGAATATGTTTTATATCTGGATGCAAATACAAATGGTGTAAAGTAGGGAGGAAAGGAAGGAAGCTAAAGCTAAGTAATGCCCAGGTTTTCGCTGTGCAGAGCAAGAATGCCCACCCAAATGTGGAAGGGCTGCTGCAAAGAGGAGGCAGGCCTGAACTACAGCAGAGGGAAATTTAAGCTCAGTATTAGGATTGAACATGGTAAAACACATCATGTAGGGAGGAAGCTGCAGAGAAACTGCATAAGGAAGACTGTAATGCCTGCAATAGCAAAGATGAGGCATGTTCTTTGCGTTACAGGTAAGCAGCAGGTGCTTGGGCACACAGTGAGGGAAGCTTAGGCTTCTATTTGTGTATCTGAAACTAAAGCTTTCCTACACAGCTTACAAAATTAAATACTACTATTATTAAACCACTGTTTTTTACAGGCACTTCTCAACAGCAGAGCTCTGTTGCACAGAAGAGGAATTAGAGCCCCAGAAACACAAAGAGACCTGCTCAAGGTCATCCACGAAGCCACTGGCAGAACTAGGAATAGAACCTGCCCACTTGATTCCAGCATTGCCCCATCCAGGTCCAGGGTTTGCTTGAAAACCTGATCTTGGCAGAAGGGGACACAGCTGCCCACAGGATGTGACCCTCAGGCACACTCGCTAGCGTGAGAACACATCAACTGACAGTCTCACTCGAGATGGATAAATCAGCATCAGGAGATGAGCAACTGAAATGCCATTAAGAGGAAGTATGGCGGGCCTCCAAAGTGACTAATAAACTTAATGTAAGAACTAAGCTCCTGCAGTCAGACAATAAGCAGCAGCAGCTGCTGCCACCAAAGACTCCGTAAAGCATGCAAGCGCTGTAATAACCCGCTCGACGTGGAGAGAACCCCCAGGAGACATTTTCAGTAAACCAAATGTCAACCACTCTGTCCCTACCACAATGATAACTGTGTCAACACAGCAGAACGTAGATGGCATCCTATTAGCTGTAATAGCTTCTGAGGGTCAGGCAGGCTTCGTGCGGTTCGTGGTGGACTCAAGGTGCCTCCTGAGAGGAGTTAAGATAAGGGTTATGAAGATGGCAGGCAGATGAAGTGTAGCTGAGGCCCAAGGAGGCTGTTGTGCACAACAACTCCACCGTCCCAGCTGCTTCGATGCGCTTCACGTTTGCTGGAGGATTCTGGCTTACAGAATGCATTTTCTATGCAGGTTTTGGAACACAAGTGAACGCAGTGGACTGTGAAGGAGGAGGCAATGTCACCTCTAGGGACAGCAAACATGGTGTAACTCCTACGTTATTAGGATCAGTCTCACTGGGGTTTTTTCACCTTCCTCCCCCCCATGCACACCCAATTACAAGCTAAGTGTGCCTTCATTCTGAGGACAGAGCTGCCTGCCTAACCTGTAGCTACACAATATATAGCGTACACAACGACAGACACCCTCAACTCATTCAAAATTCTCAAAGCATGAGTAGTAACCACCCAACTGGACATAATAGTAAGATAGAGAAATATCAGAGTTATGTATATAATGAATGAATATGGTCTGAACTGGTTCTTCCAGCAGACACGCATATGCCACCTGCTAATTACCCTCAGACAAAAAGATGTGGGGAACGAGCAGCACATCCCAGAACCATTCCTACATGACTCTACTAGGAATGTGTGTCTGTCCTGCCCTATCTTTGACTTGGGGCTATCCAAAACAGCTAAGACACCAACTCCATACAGGTAAGGAGGCCCTGGCCAACTGGGAGGCACTGGGCCTAGCTCAGGCCCTGAGTATGAGAAACAAAAATACACTTGATTTACTTGCCAAACAGACAAAAGTGTGTGTCTAATCTCATATTGCCCGAGGCACTTGTGTCCTTCAATTCCTATAATCCAGATAAGGGAGTGGAAGAACTGCCCACTTTAAATGGCTGGAGGCATAGCTTTCACCCTACACATGCTCCACATTTATTTTCAAGGCAAGAGGATTTAGACACTAATTCAGGAATCAGAGCAGTTTTCTCACTTGAAAAAAAGAAATAAAGAGTAAAGAACTACAAGAAAGATTCATGATGAAACAGCACAGGTTGTATTATGAACATAAAACATCCCAGTGCCAGCTTACTGGAGAGCTCTCATCCAGAAGCCCGTGCAATACCCCAAAAGGCAACAGCCTAAGAACAGCAGGTATGTGGTTGCTATTTCACAAACAGACAGATGACATCTCTCTCTCTCACAAAGCACAAACATGTTCCACAACCCAGGGGAAAGATGTTTCTCAAGCCTTCTACATCCATTCACTGGAAAAATTAGCCCACCTCCTTCCCAGAAAAAGCTCAGCACTTCCAGCTTTAGCTTAAAAATGTAATACCAAAGAAATATGGGTGTAGATGCAGAAAAGCTATACAGTTACTATGCACAAAGCTTCATTGATATTTGCTTTACTAATGAGCACATTAAAACATTACAGTCTTCCAATAAAATTCCTTGCTGTTTAAATAGACAAAACACAAGCAACATTTAGGTCTTGAGTGGATCTTGACTGAACTATTCCAGTTATTAACTGATCTACTGAAATGCATACTAAACACATCTAAACCAGTTGCCATTTCTGTTAAAAGACAAGTTCTCTGTAAGTTTTGGTTATACCTGAAGGTATCGTATAATCTAGTTGTCTATGTCCTAAATAATTGCCTAAAATGAGACTTCAAAATCAGAGGAGTTTTAAATCAGGAATCAAATTGTAGGTGCTGAGATGTATGGAAAGTTCTTGTTTGGTGTCACAGTAATTACAGAGTGAAAGCTCAGCCAGAATGCCTGGGCAGATGTGACCAAGACACCCAGGCTATGATGCCAGTGACAAATGGTTAACTGATAAGAAGAAATGGAGGGGCGACAGACTGAAGAACAGGTCAATATCATGCTGTCATGAAGCCATTTGAGAAACATAATTAATCTATTACTCACCTGGCATCATCATTCATTGTACAGTGGTCAATAGGTGCCATGAAGCTCACCAGCTTGCTATGGACATGATACCTGAATAGTGCAGGAAATAAGCAGGCAGCACATTAGTAACTATTAACGAAAAGGAAATGTTGCTGCTTCAATAGAAACATACCAGCCCTGGCTTTCCTGGTCGCTGATACCTAATGAGTCAGTAGTTGTAGCTAGCAATTCCCCCTCCCTTCCCTCCTCCTTTCTTATAACATGGACACAAGAATAATCAGATGATACAATGAACTGAATAGCAAGCAAATCCTTTTTTATCACAGCTAGAAAGAGGACAGACAGCACCCATTAATTGTGTGCAAGTACCTAATCAGGCTCCCAGACAGACAACTCTGAAAACTCAGAGACAGAGAAACAAGAACTCATTTTCAGCCTTCCCTTCAGCTGGCATCTTAATCACCTTCTGGAGTTTGTGCCCAAAGAGCCCACTGCAGGCAGCAGAAGTGCCAGAGCATCAGACCTTCTCGAGCATCCATCTGCTATTACTTTTTTCCTTGCTCTGTTGTATCTAGGGCCCTAAAGGATATCAAAAGCCCACTCTGCGAGCCATACCCGTAGCTGGAAAATCTTACCCTGAATAACTTACTAATGGAGCATGTAAAAACAAGCAAAGGAGACAGGAAAAAGACCTGTGCAAAGACGAGATGTGAGACAGTGCTGTATCTGTCTCAGCTTCTGACCCACCAAAGTATTTCTGCAAGCTGTACTGCACCTTCAGATACTGGCTCCCCTTCCTGCTCTCCATACTGGGCTGGGAACCTGCAGTGGATTTCATGACTTACATTCAAGGACTTGGCATAAAATTTAACAGAGGACTGAAAACTCAGAGTGAAAAGGTAGCTTTAAGCCCTAGGGTATAAGGGCAGGAGATTCCAAACCAGATGCTGCCCACCTAGGTCTGAAATGTTTTATCCAAGCTGCTGCTATTTTTAGAGCTTGACAAATAGCAGGCAAAAGGATTCACAAGCATTTGCCCAGAATCACCTTTCCACTCTGCCACCTCTGCACTCCCTTCTGTTTGCTTATGCAGGAACATTCCCTCGAGGGGACTTTTAGCTCACAAGACTATTTCAGAATGGCTCTTCAGGCACAGCACACGCTCACCCTTACACAAGGGCTTCTCTGCACAATCAGGTCTTTGTCACTGGTAATGGAGAGAATTGCCCTGGTCTAACTGTGAAGATGGAGTCAGGGGACAGCTGTAGCTGTGCAGGGCCAGTTCTGCAACAAACCCCTGGTCAACAGGCTGGACTATTAAATAGTTTTGCTTATGAGACATGATCAAATTATGGACTCATACAGATCAAAGCTTATATAGGGACAGCAGAGTGGCAAAGCGACTTGGCAGTTCAGATGAATTCTCTGCCATGAGTCTGTCTGCCCAGAACTCATTAATGGCACAGTTTTTTAAATCAGCACTTTACAAATCCCAGTCAAGCAGATATAAACTATTTAATTTCATTCACAGGAAGACATCCCATGTGCAGCAACACAGTACCAGGAATCACTGACATGAAAAATAGTGTGCACACAGCACTCCTCCATGTCTACTGCAAGAAAAGGTGAGTCCTAGTGAGGGATAGCAGAGTCCCAGGCACTGGGTTGCTTAAGCTCAACTGGAGTTTTTGGATGATCTCACTGCCCCTCTTCATGCCCCAGTTTCCCTGTCCATGGAGCGGACAGTTACTCACATCAAGTGGAAGGACTGACTGCTTTTAAAAGCACTTGAAGATCCTCAGACCCTAATAAATTAGCACATTTCATCCAAACATGCTCTAATATTGAAGGTTTGCTAAAGGACTGCTAAAAAGGAAGAATTATGGAGACAGAGGAAACTTAGTATTAAATACTTTACTCTCCAGGATCTCCAAGTCCTTCATGAAAACAAATCTAAGCACTGCTACCCCAATTTTAGTGAAGGAAAAAGAAGAACAGAGGAGAAGTGATCTGCTTGGGGTGACACACAGAGTCTCTCAGTGGAAGAACCAACTTTAGGCTCTAGTGGACTATTCTGAGGAGATGCTGGAGCTTAACTGCATGTTAATCCTAAGCACAGACAATGGCACTTTCTTCTGTTATTGATATTTTCCCTGCAGGGTCAGTGCAACTTTTATTTAAAGCAGCAAAAAAAAAAGGCACCTAAGATCTAAGAGGCAATTGACTTGGCGAGATAGCTGATCTCTCAGGAATGCTGAAGCACACAGATTGCACACAATGAGAGACTTCCCCATTATTCCTGGAGGTTTACGAGTCTGACTCAGTTGTGTGATGTTGTCAGTAGTTTTGACTGAATCATGAATATATCCAATTATGTGTGATGCTGACAGAAAAGAATATTGATAGTCAATAATTATAGGCTTTTCAGGCCAACAAAGTAGCTCTTCCCTCTTTCAATAAATTATCTTATGACATCTATCTTAAAAATTGCTATGCCAGGCCTGACCCAGACTGACTCCACTGACTTTCTATCAGATGCCATCTAAACTCAGGATTTATAGTTTACTCACAAAAGGATGGTTAATGTTGCGGGTTTTGCAGGAAGCGGTGCAGCTTTTCTGCTGCCTCCCTGCCACAGCCACCTCCTCCACCACAAATCATGCAGTCATGCTAAACTCAGGGAGACTAATGTATCTGCTCTGCAAAGAGAGGGAAAAAACCAACCTATCCTCTCCAGGCTGCTACCCTTCCCGCCCTATCACATGGAAGATTCTTCCATTGGAAACACAACGGGAGAGTTCAACCCGAATTAGTGATCCGGGAGTCAGGATGTGAAACAAGCTGAAGCTAAAGCAAGCTGTGATGTGGCTTAGACATTAAAGAGAAATTAGTCACCAAATTCCAACTGACAGACAGTGGGAAATAGGCATCTACCTCACCAAGGTGTTTCTATACATCTTCCCCTACAGCTGCTATCCACATTTCAGTCAGCTAAATATATATTGCACAAGAGGTGTTTATTGGCTTTCACGGGGAATTACGGCCCCATATCACTTGAGGACATTTGAACACCTCTATTCAGTGCTTTCTGAGACCAATGAACACTCTTGCCAAGACTAATCTGGGCAATGCTCACAAGATGCATCCCACCAAGCCCTTATTCTAGGCTCAAAGAACACCTTGCCCTAAAAGGCACAAATAAGCCTCCCAGTGCACCCCAGAGCCAACCTGGTGCAGCCAGACTTCATTTGGCAAGATCAGAACTCCTGTTTCCTTGCAGAAGCTGGCACTCACCTGATCCTCCTTCCTTTACTGGCTTTTCTGTCCACTTTCTTCTTTATTTTGCTTCGTAACTTCTGGATGGCCAGCCACTGCCTGGGGAATGCCAAACAGTTACACAGCTGAAGAGCCACGAGGAAAATGAGCATTAGGTACCCTGGGGTCTGAAGCTCTTCCCAGCCCTGCTGCCTATTGCATTTACACAAGTGAAGGAGATCAGAACCTCAGGAAAACAAGTGTGAAATTCCAAATGCCTGTGAAGCTGCTTCACTCCATGGACAGGGCATTTAAACAACATGCCAAAACAAGGCAATAAACACTCTGAGAAAGTGCTGTCTGATCCCTGGCTGTATGGAGAAGGGAAGCTCCAACTTCTCAGACAGAACTTCATCAAATCAAAGAAGTTTTCAGCAGGGACAAACTTCTACCAGTTATAAATATTTCTTTACAGGAACGAGCGTCATTTTACCTGATTTATACAATGAAAACTCGACATCAGGGGAAAAAATCTAGCAAAATCCAATTACTGCAATCTTAATATAATCTTAATTACTGTAATCTATTTTATTGTAAAGTCAGATAAATGTACAATGTAATCACCACTTAAATGTAATTTTGTCTATATCATGTTAAATTATAGTGAAGAGCTTTCCATAATATTCCAGACATACCCAAAATAAATTTGACACACTGCACTAAAATTTGGGTTATATTTTACAAGGATAAAAGTTATTTCACCATCACAAAATTTCCTAATGCATTTTCTTCCCCTCCCCATACAGATACCCCATAGCACTTTTGCAGTGGAGAGCCCTATTCCAGCCTTCCTCTGCTTTTCTACTTCTCTAAATTAAAGCCCATGGCTATTTAAGTGTACCCTGTTCATTAAATGGTATTTGGAAGATTCTTTCTTTTCTAACTACAGAATTAAACAGAGAAATAAGAGCTTCCCTGCATGGAATTGTATTTTACTTCTGCATGCAGGAAACATTCCCTGCTACTGTTTTAATTGGATAGTATCTTACAGCAGGGAGAGAGCATACACAGGAATTGCTTTAACTGAGCTCATGACAGAAGGTTTGCTCCTCTAAACCAACGACAAGTCAGAGCTCATAAAGAGAACAGGCCCAATTTCAGCAGCAGGCAGTCGCTTTGTCTAGTTCCCCATTGCTAGGGTCGGTTAAGACACCCCTCTATGGATCCCATTTGTGCTGCATGAACCACTGAGAGGCAGAAATACCCAACGTCTGGAACGAGCCTTTTACAACTGGAAGTATCTTCAGGGGATCACAGAGAAACGAGGGCACAGCTCAAAGGCTGGCAAACTTGAAGTCAGTGTGATCCGTAACTAAGGAATCTGTTACAGAGGATGACTTTCCTGACTGATGCCATACTGGTTTAATTATTCGTTATGCAATTTCTTATATCCAGATGATGCTTTCTGCAGTCATTCAAAATTTGACCCTGTACGATGAATGGCACTAGAAACCCACAAATAGTTCTGGACTGGAATGAAGTGCTGAGGTGAAGCTACTGATGTTACAGACAACTTGCTACTTACCTGCCCATTGCTACCTGGTCATTGGGGTCTAGTGAAGTGGTTTTACGTTCTATAAATTCTCGAAGGAGCTAGAAGAAAGATAACAATCCCATTGAAAAGCACAGAAAAGACATGTTAATGCAAACAGGCTCACAGGTTTCTCAAAAGACCTGTATTCCTCATTTCTTGAAACATCTCCTCTGGATGAAAAAGGCGATGGCGATGCTAAAAGTTTAGGTAACTGTAGATCATCTCCTTGTCCAAAAAGGTCCCCATAGAATATATGACTGGAGCATAACACCAAAGGCCACTACAAAGAGTTTCTGCATATAATTTCAGATGGATATAGGAGAAGTATAGAGTGGAATCCCTGGGGGCACTGCAAAGCCTCCCCTGGGGCTGTCAGATGTGCCAGCCATTAGGTAACTGCTGGTCCCAGGAGCCCAGAGCAAAGCGCACAATCCCACAGAGGGCAAACGGGTGACAAGCTTGGGGGTGTGTGAGCAGCTGAGCCTCAGCTTGTGTTTTCAAGGCTGGTACTGTTCCTCGGGCTTTGGAAGGATAAAAAAGGCCTGAAAGTTCACAGCCTGTTGTGTACACAACTCCCATGGGCAAGAGATGTAAGGCAGGCAGATCTGCAGTAAGACCTCTGCCCCACAGGTCTCACCCCACACTCTGAGTGGGGCGGGCAGTGGGGAACTGAAACACTTCACCAGACAGAAGTCAAGCATTGCTGGGCAGCAATGCTCGCTCCAAGGAACAGCACAGCAAAATAACTTTTATAGCTGGAGCAGGAACACTCAAGCAGACTCTTCTATTTCTTTTCATGTCCTGAGGGTTGGGGTTTGTATTTTTTGCTTCCTGCAGCCAAAGAATATCGTGAATGGTCTTTCTGGATACTTGACCGGTGCTATATGTTTATCACCACTCACTGTAAATTGTACGTGCTTGTGCCTTGGGTATCAGCCAACATATTAACACAGAGAACAGAAATAAACCCTCCAAAACCAAGAGGCACAGACTTGCTTTCTCAAGGCTGACATTTCACTGACGAGTAAAGTTACTGCCGCAGCTCAGAACCCAAACCAGACCATCCTGCAAACCAGAGTCCAGGCAATTCCACAGAGATGCTAGAGAAGAAAGGATGACAAGTGCTTTTCCTCCACCCTATGCTGCCCCACTGAGCACAGCTGAGGCCAAAAGCTGTCCCAGGCACAATGCTGCACGAGAAACTCACTGACTCCTGTGGTTTCTGATCACTTAAGTACTATTGGAGTAAGGGAAGGAAAAGACCTGCGCCCCACAAAAGAAAAATGCCATAAAGGTAGACGGGTATCATTGTAGAAGACTATATTTGTACCTGTCCACATCTTTCCTCTCCTTCATGGCATACATCATATTACCAAAAAAAGAGGGGTTCAAGCATAATTAAAAACCTGCCATGACTTTTTTTCTATTTGCTTATTTTTGGAGATTCTGACTGCAGCAATTACATTTAAACATTCCAGGAAGAGAAGCCAGTGGTTTATTATCACTAGAAAACAGCAAGCTACTTCTCTGCCCTGTTTATCTGATTGATTCCCAACATCTTTCTGGCACACAATCTATCAGTTTATCTCTCCCACTTCATCACAGTCACTTCTGGCAGCTAAATACAAGATCCAAATCCAGTGTTACACAGACATACGACACAGTAAACCTGTGTAACACCGCCACTCTGTAAACAGCTGCCCTTAAGGCTAAGCAGAAATGGGATCTTGGTTCCTAGTCAATATTCTGTCAAAAGCAAGGTGGGAGGGAGGGTTTTAACAGCAGCAAGAAATGGTGCAGCAGGGGTTTAGTGGTTTCTTCCTGTACCAGCAATACGGTGTGTTTACCGTCCCCTCTTATCTTGCTTCCTTGGCACAATGCACAGCAAAACCCACTGAGTAGTAACAGCAGAGGCTAAGGCATGAGACAACAGTGCACAGACATCCTACACTCTTAGAGAATGAAGCAGCAAGGCATTTCAGCAGGACTTGGACCCACCAAACCCACAGATAGGTAGACTAAGGAGTGCTTCAATGATCTTACAGCTACAGCCACGCTGGTTAGAACAAGATGCATTTTTAGAGCAGGTTCCTCATGCTGTACCTGGGAAGGGGGCAGGATCCTGTTGGACAGGATCACTCTCCTTTTGGCATGGCAGTGTTTCCATGAATTGCTCTGAAGGCCATGGAGTTGAACTGTGTGCTGCTTAGCAGGGATCTCTATTTGCTGAGGGGCATATCCTCTTCTCCATGCACAGAAATAGCAGGGAAAAGATCTGTGCAGCAGTAGGAGACTAAACCCTGCACACAGTGGTCTCCTCTGCCCTAACCAGGCCACCAGCCCATCAGCCATTAGTTGAGGCATTTTGGTTGACCTTGGTGCTGACAGCGACGTGTTCCTTCAGCACAGCATCAACTGCAGGACTGGGGACACTGCTGGGGTGAGGAGAGGGAGACGAAGAGGAGGGGGAAGTGAAACAAAGCAGGAACAAGAGGGAAATTAGGAAACAGAAATAAAAGCTGCGAAGCATCTTATTACATCTAAATAGCGTATGGCTTAAAGCTAAAGTTATAAATCATGCTAACAATGGTTACTAAAATAAAAGTGGATGTAGCCAGAGGCTACCACTGAAAAAGTCAGTCTAGACCTGCCTCACTGCCTTTGGTCTTTAAGGATTTGATTAGTTTTTCCACTTTCTAGTTCAGAGTCTTGCATTCAGCCGGTGCTCCAGAGCCAGCTCGGGCTCAGGATACAGAGGGAATGATAAATTCATTTACTGAATAAAGCAACACTGTTTTCACAGCACAAGACTTAAAACCCTTCCGAAGTGGTAATATTTCATTAAGCTTGGCGATTCTGGTTAAAATTTATTAGTCAAAACGGAAAACTCTCATCAGACCCCATATATTCCATTAGGAGTGATATATGGTGTCTCCCAATGTCTAATTATTAACTAGGAAGTGTAAGTAAATCACTATCAGCATTAAGCCCTGATGTGTGAAGACAAGAGTTTGAGTTAGGCAATTCCAGCATCAAAAGGCTTTGATTTGAAACGTATCCTTTTTTGCTTTCTCCCCTTCACCTCTTCACATCTTCCCTGCACTTCAAAAGCCTCGAGCTCAGTCTCCCATGTAAGCAAACACAACTGCCTACTGCAATGAAGTGCAACCACGTCCAGCAGCCTGCAGCTCAACCCCAAGCTGCTCCTACCAAAAGCTGGAACCAGGAGGACAAACTATGTGCAGAGCAGACAATGGACAGTGGTAAGCAGCAGAAGAAAGTTGCTAATGAGTTGATTTGTCTTTGGAATGAGGCGCCGATGCCAAGAGCACTCCTGTGTGCGTGCTTCTGAACTCAACAAAGCTTTGCTGTTAAACCCAACCCAAGCAGACTCTAAAACCAGGGGCTACCAACCACATGAGCAAAGGAAATCACACAGAGATCATGAGGTTTGCCAAGGACCACAAGCCATGTTCGAGGAGGGCCAGGAGCAGGTGGGAACTGACTCTGCCTCCTGTGTCCTGAGCATGTGAAAGAGCTTAAAATCTGCACCACTAGCAAAGAGCAAGGCAGAGCTCCCACAGAACATGTCCAAAGGTGAGAGCTCCAGCAGTGGTTATTGCTCACCCACCTCTGCTGACACCAAAGGCACTATTAAAATTGACACTGGAGCCCATGATGGGTACATTTCTACAGAATTCACCTTAAAAGGACTCCCTCTCTGTGCTGGTTAAAGAGATGCAAACAAAGTACATTGTACAAAATTAGAGGGATTTAGAAATGCCATCGGGGTGTTGTTCAAGGGTAATAGAGATTCATTTCTCATTGTAGAGGTCAATTTTCATCTTAGAGGTTAGGTCTCATTTTCATGCACTATCTATCAGCGTTTCTAATACTACAGTTGCTGACCTTTCTGATTTGCAGACCCCTAAGAATTTCCAGTTAAGAGCTAAATATAGCTGAAATAAGCCTCGTGACAAAAGGCTCCCTCTTCTTAGACCTCACAGATAAATTCAAATTAATACCTCACAAAAGTTCATCTCTAGTATATCACAGAAACAGTCGAGTTTACAAAGCTTAGGAATATAATCAGAACAAAAGGAACACTTTGATGTTATTCAGATCTTCAGAAAAGCCAGGAGAGGTACAAGTCATTCCTGCTACAGTGCATCAAAGGCACCTGCTCTGCCTTGCAAGTGGCACTGCTGCCTTTGAACTCACCAGCTCAGGTACACGAAGAGGTGAGCTGCAGGATGGGGGAGCCAAAACAGCCCCATCAGGCTCCCTGCGCCAATAATCATATCAAACAAGGGTCTGACAATGTTCATTTTAAAGCATCTGTGTAGCACAACAGACAAACAGAACCTCGTATGGCTTCTGCCACCTTGGTCATTTGCTAAAGCAGCAGAATCAGACCAAGATTCGCCTACCTGTGGGTTGTGAAACAATGAGAAAAGTGGGAGAAAGGCAGACTTCAGCTGCTTACCTTTACCAGAGCACTCTGGCACCCCTTCGCTAAAAAGTACTCTCTTTATCAGTGAGGAACTCTAAAGTATTGGCCAACTGCTTCTGTGGACTTCTCTAACTGAGTATGTGTTTGTTACTAGAGACAGTAAACAATTACTATGGTGTGAAGGTCTACAAATGGCATCTGCTATCTTTTAACACAGAATCCTTCAAAAGCTCAGGCAAATTACCTTCCTCCTGCCTCACAGAGCCACAACATGCCATGTCACACACTGCAGAAATGTGCTGTTGTTAAGTCATCTTTTCAAACAGGTTAAAAAGCAGTTCTTTTTTAACAAAATCACTGTAGGAAACAACAAGAGAGAAGCTAAGTACAACTTGTTGAGTCCAAGAACTACAAACCTCGAATGCTTTTCCTCTTTCCTGAACAGAAAGTTCACAAAGTTGTATTTTAGCAATATAATTTCAGTACTTTTGTTTGTTTGGCTGTTTCTCCTTTAGTCTTTGGAGAGATCCATTTTTCCTCCTTTTTTGTATTTATACACCATACAATTATTTAAACCAGCATCAATTATGAGAAGGTGCTACAGCCCAGGACTCACCCCGCACACATTTTACACTGTGTCCTGCCCAGATGTAGAAACAGGCTGTTTCTTTTCATCTTCCAAGCTCCCACCCCATAGGACCATAACACCATTTGGATTTTTAGCAACACCAGAGAAAATTTAGACTGCAGCTCAAATACTATCTTTAAATCTCCTTGAACCACTGTCTGCCATTATTTATCATGTAAAAACCGGAACTGTGAGATGAAACCACTGGGCAGTCTCTTTTCAGAAAGCATTTTCTCAAAGCTGAGTGTTGTACAGAATAGGCATTGACTTGCATATTTTCTCATAACCCATTAGGAGAAGTTTCAAATCAAGCTTTAAAACGTGTTATTAACCATCTACCCAGCCATTTGAAAGATACATGCCTGTGATAAGAGTATTGTATTGCCATTAACCTGTGGGATGGTTCGAGACATCTCTTCTTCACACAAAACTCTAAATGCATCTCATTAAAGCCACAAGATCAACTGTCCATATTAATCACTCACCAGTTTAATTAAGGTAAACCAGATTGTCAGAAAGCCACTCTTCTCTCTATTCCTCACCATTATCGACTTTTAATAGTTCACTGCATTAGTAATTACTTGTTTAGGGCATTATCAAATACCTGAGAAAGAAAACCACAATTTCTGCCCCAGAAACTGCTTTAGGCCAACTCTTGCTTGGGACACGAGGAAAAATTTATCTCCTCAGGTAAAGTTTTCTAAAATGGCACGCTGTGGTTTAGACACAAATACAATTCAGAAGAGAAACAAACTGAGCTAGAAGCATCTTACCAAGAGATTCAGGATTGCAAGTTTGTGGTTACTCAGATTATAGCAGGCAGTTGGAATGCTAAGCTAGGAAAAAGGAAGTTAGTGAGGTTTCTTGCTCACTTGTAAAAACCACATCTGTTACACAGCGTGCAGGAGTGTGCAGGCACGCACACTGCCACTCCACAACAACAACAAAGCTACCAGTTCTACAATTAAACATTTTCTCCAGGATTAACTTCTTCCCTAAGTAATAAGGGTATAAATAAGGAAGGGAACAAACCTCTTCTTGCTATTGATGCTCACCTTGGGAGCAAACCCCAGACAGAAACAGCTCATTTGAACATACTGCAGCTGCTGAGGGATGACAGTCCTCTGGGAGCTACCGGCAGCCCTGCCTGGCAAACTGCTGCCATCCCTCTCTGAAGTCTTCAGCGTTACCTTGAACATTCCCCAACTTGGGCTCCACTCAGCTGCTGAAGTCGTGGTGATCACAGACAACACTGGTGATTAGGGGTTGTTATGAAACACAATGACGTACAATATACCCAAAATCAGGGGGAGGAGGGAGCAAGAGAGCAGAGAAAAACAGGGATTATGTATATTCCTAATTCTTAGGCATACCTGCTGCCACCAATGATGAACATTTGTTCTGGGAAGAGCTGCTACCAGTGGAACGCTTAGCATATGAACACTAACCTAATTCCTGTTGGGAATAAACCAATTTCCACTCTCTCCTTTACTAGAGGAGTATTTCAACCTAATAATAAAATCTCCACTGTAGCATGTCAGACCAGCAGCTCTCTGGTAGCAGGCTGGAATTTTAAGTCTTAATGCTGCAATATCAGCTGTAATGAATTCTACATAAACATGACTTCTAAAAATAAAAAGCCTTTGTCTTCCCTTAAAACCATGTATGAAGGAGAGTTTAAAAAGAAACGAAACAGAGTCGAGCCTCTCACTGCTGGCAGCAATGAGGATCCTCTGAAACAGTTTCACTATTCCCACCCAGTGCAAACCAGATAAAACTATTTCCCTTGCATTACTCAGCTCAGCTTCACATTACTATTTACCATGGGCCACCACAATAAAAATTATAACTGCTTATAAAACAAGTGAAGAAGATGAGAAAAGGCAAAGTGAGATGAACAGATGCAACAGAGTTAAACTGTGAATCGTCATAAAATTCCACACAGTGAATTCCATTGAATACCAAAACCTGGACAAGAAAATTGGTTTTCCACAGGAAAAACAGATTCATTAAAGACTTTTTTATGATAATCTATAACAAAATGGTGCAGCTGCTTATTCTGTTATTGGTAACTTGTGCACATTCGTCAGATCTCCTTCATTTTTACTTAATTTCCCACTGCAATATACAGGAGTTGGTTTCCAATGTCCTCCTTTACCTGGATGTTTACTAAAGCCTATGAAGTAATCAAAATAAACTGATCATTATCAAATGTTACTTAGAAAAAGGAAAATGATACTAAAAAAAGTCTGGATCTAAATGCAAATACAAAGAAAAAAGCGCCCATTGAAGTGTACATGTACACTTTGAATGAGTATAATGCACAGAGGTCAGAGCTCCTGAGCAACCTCAGCTCCAGCAACCAGAGACGTTGCTACTGATTATTCCTAAAGAACCAGGTCTCTTTCGATGTTTTATTTATATTTGTACATCCACACACACAAAAGTGCTGCCCAGCTACAACCCGTCTGAGAGAAAACCCACTCACTGCATTGTCAGCGCTCTATTGTAACGCACTCTACCCTCTCTGAGCGCAATGTTGGGCTTCAGTTTAGCACCCTGACAAAAAGAGGAAAGCACTTTATGAAGCCAATTTAATTGGGAGGTGACAGAAAACGTACAGCCATTTTCTTTAGCCTTATCATTGAATTGGCTTCAGCTCCAATCTCTGCCAAATCCCACTCAACAGAAGACATTAACCAGGTCAGCGGCACAGGTGCCGCACGCTGTCTGGCAAGGGGCTGCCATCCCCACAATTACTTGCACACAATGAAGCAGTAATCTTTACAGATCATCTCTCCCAAGCAGCATATTGGGGACGGGAGGAGAGGAGAAGAGTGGAAGAGAGGGGTGGGAGGGATATAAAAAAACCCCCAACAAGCAAGAAAGGAAAATGAATGTGTCGCTGCCTTGCGGCTCAGCAGATGTCTGTGCATGATGTACGAGGCTCGGATAAGCTGTCGTAGCCCGCTGCCAAAGAGTGGTAAGTGATTAAAGCCTCCACCAGCCTAAGCACCATATTTAGAGTCCATGGGGTGTTGAAGGTTGCACCCATTCCTTGCTGTGCTGCCAGATGTTGTTGGCTGGTCCTGCTCCCAGTCGCTGTGCGCGAGAGGCAGCAGTTGGTACAGCAAGGAGTGCAATCTGGAACGCTTCCGGAGGTGCCGTACATTAAACCGGTGTCACCCATCCTTCACCTCTGCCGAATGCTGAAACAACTCCAATTTGCTGCCACTTCCCTCTTGGGAAATGGCCAAGATACAGTTGTGCCTGGCAGCCCCATTTGTTTTACTCAGGTGATTCTCTTCCCTCAATGACCTCTATTAGTTTAAGTTTTAATTTAGATTAACCCCAGCACCCCAATTAACCAGTGAGGGGAAAAGCTAAGCTGGGACTAGTCATATTTCTGAAATCACGATGCATCGAAGTTAAAGTTATTAGAAGGGAAGATGGGCCATTCATCTATTGCTGGTTTTCTTCTACAAATTTAACATTTCATGGCCAATAAGCACCTTCCCTGCACAGGTCCACGGACTGTCAATTGCAGCTATTTCTCCTGGACCACTTCACAATTTTGTTATATGAACTTCATTTATTCAGTGTTCTTATGGTGGCCCCCAAAGCTGGGCTTCTGGTCCACCTGGACCCCAAAGTCCACCTCAGTATGATCTCCCTGCCTTACAGATTTGGCCTCTTCAACCACTGCTGCCCACAAGATGGGTACTCAGAGCCTCCACAGATGAACCTGGAACCGTCACCTGCCCAAGAGATGCTCCTCAATTCACAGCAATGACAGCATAGATGCTCTTACAGTGAATACACAGCCTGGAAAAGAGCTGGTTTGGAACAGAGTCCTGACTCTGAGGGAGTCTACTCAGCCTTCAGTAGATCCCTCACAAACAGCAAGTATTCACATTGTCCTAATTCTGCACTAGGTGAGATCTACTGCAAAGATTTTTCTTGGACATCTACAGCAGTAGGGTTGGAAATGTGTTGAAAACCTCCTTGGAAGGGAAAAAAATGGCAGCATTAGAGTTCTCTGTTATTTCCTATCTGTAAAACACAGCTAAGAATTAGCAATTTAATACATCTTTTATTCACCTTTAGTCTTGGCTCTGTACATGAAACTCCAAACTTTGAAAGTATCCAAATGGTTCTGGTTAAATCAGTTATCAGAGCACAGACATGTGGCAGCAGCTCTCTTCAACTGCCCTAACACTCCACTAGCCACTCTAATACTACTCAGATCAGGAATTTCTGCTGTAATGGTACTTGTTTAGTCCTGAAGTTGAAGCTCTCTGTGGATTATCAGAGCAAAACTAGGTTTTTGTGCAGTGGAGAAGGACTTACAGCGAATCAGACTCCTCAATATATGGCCATTTCGGTATTTCATGAAGCTGGCACTGTCCTTTCTTAAATGAAGCACAAACACTAGGCTTCCCTAAGCTGCAGCCCCCATGCACCGGGTGCACATTCCTTGTTTCTAGGAATTTTGCAAATAAAAAGAGTAACTGGCCTAAATCCAAGCTGGCACAATACCAAGAAAAGCCCTAGAGAAGCCCTGCAGCTTTTTCATTCAGTAGGTAGATGATTAAGGTTGAGTTGAGAGTAACTCAGGTGCTCTTGAGGATCTACTAGAATCGTTTTTCATAATGGGACTCTACCCAGAGAGAACAGTCACCTTTAGAGAATTCAGTCATTTTTCTCTGGTATAGCAACATTCACCAGCAAGAACAGGGATAGACCTTATCCTGTGGCCCTGACTCACTCAAGTACAGCAGTAAGTTTGCATCCACAATGCAAGTGTAAGCCCACACAGCCCTATATCAAAAGTTGTGAGTGAGGTCCCCTGAGGTATCTACAGAGATTTCAGGCGTTAAAACAGGTAACTGAGTTTTACTGGTAAGAGAAATGTAGGGCACTGAACCAACCACATTAGCTTTGCAAGTATTAAAAACCAACTGGAGCCATAATTCCAACACAGATTTACCATCACCTACCTGGTGATAAAAGTCATCATCGTCAAATATCTCCTCATCTATGTCCTTCAGGTGCCTGTTGGAATCTGACTCAGGGAGGACTTCCTAGAAGCACAAAGGAAATACTGAAAGCTCATGTGTGTGTAATTCTGTTCCTAACTCTGATGACATCACGTGCAGCAGCTTGTAAACACACTTGAAGATAGGAAGGCATGGAGAAAACCTCCCAACATAACAAGCTGTTAAGGACTAGGAATACATTTAAAGGCAAAGCAGAAACGCTGCCAGTGCCAAAATAGATTTATGAGACCTTTACTGGGAAATAAATAGGACCGTGCAAAGTCTTTCTGGCAAAATACTACAGATATTTTTAATGTAATGGCAAAAATACATCTTGCAAGTGCAGTAATTCTGCATGATCTCTCAGAATTGAGTATTTATTCATTCTTAAATACTAAATTAATAACAGGCTTACTACTAACATATTCTGTAGGTTATATGCAGTGTGACTTCAGGAGTGACTTTCTGGGTTAAAGACTCTAAACTCCAGAGTAAAACCAGTTTTGTAGCCACTACCTGAAAAAGCAGATTTAGTGAGAGCATCATCACTTCAAACAGCACAGAAGGGGCACAATCAGAGCCCAAACCTTGTTTTTATCCCTGTCCAGAACAGGCACAGGAGATAATGCAAACACCATAAAACTGGAATGGAAATGTCTACATCTTTTTCTTAGCCATTACACTACAGGAATCAACACTCAGATATCTCCCTCATAAATCTCACACAAACAAGAATAGTACCTGCTAAAGGCTCAAGCTAATTGTTTTGCAGAGAGTTTCTCTGCTGCTACAGGGTGAGTTATAGAAAGAAAAAGCCCTTACCGAATTTTCAGGCAAAGACTCAGGGATGGGATGAGATTCCTGTTCCTGCTTCCCCAGCACTGTATACACGGATCGCTTGGTCTGTGTCCGCCGTAGTAATCTCTCTTTGTCCATCATAATATGATCAATCTGAGTCAAGATTGAACGCTCAAAGGCACCGAAACCCTGCAACAACATTAACTAGTGTCAGATAATGCAGAAAGCTTTTCCTCAAGGCAGCAGTGTTCCTCTATCTTTCCATGTCAGTGGATAAGCAGACAGCATTCCAAGAGGAGGGGGTTTGGGTTTCGTTGCAGGGATTTCTGCTAGGATTTTTTATTTGTTCTCCCTCTCTCTCCCTTCCCAACCTGAGGCAACCTGACGCCTGCCTTAACAAAATGCCTTTGCTGTTTTGGTTCGGATTAACTTCTCAATGATTAATACTGACTCACAGATGTTAGCAGACCCTGGATCTCTGGGTGAAATGATTACCCACTGTATTAAAGTGTACACTTCATGGAGAAGGAGAGCCACAGAAGTCCCTAGCTCTGTCATAAAACACAAACAGCTTGTTGCTCAGCACTAGTGGCATTTTCACAGAGCTTACTTGCTGCGGGAAACCGGCTATGATGAGATGTCTGGTTGGGAGAACACCAACACTATCCAAGAGTTTTCCCCAAAACTTGGGAAACCATTTGCCCCTGAAAATATTTTTCTGCCCTTCTGCTCAAAAGAAAGGAGAGCAGCTTATGCCTTTGACATTTGAGGGCTGAGCTTCTTTCAAACTCCTTTAAGGCTGGGGAAGAGAAGGTACCTGTGTATTTAATCCTTACTGCTGTAACTCTCGGCTTAATTTGTAACATCCATGATATGAAACTCTCACATCAACTTGTTCCCCAATTCTCTGCTGAATAATAAGCATGTGAGCACACATTAACAAAGACTTGCCTTTCCCACTTTGCCAGATGCCAGCTTTGTCTTCTCATGCCACTTCTGCAGGACGTTGTTGCGATAGGTCCTGAAGTCAGCATAGCGCTTGGCTATGAACTCTGGGTACTCCTCCAGCTTCAGCTTTCGCTTGGGGAGGCTCCTCCTCTTCTCCTGAGCCTTATCCCCTTGCTCTTCATCACTACTGCTAGGGATTTCATCATCACTAGAACAAAAACACACACACTAATCACCCTACACCTCTCTAAGGCAACATGTATGAATTCTTAACAGCCCCTTCACTACCACCCATGCTTTTTCCACGCCATGGTGAGATTTATGGCAAAAGACTGATGTTTTAGCCCCTTCTGTTATCAGCAAGATTACAAACCAGACATTTATTCAGAGTGCCTGTCACTCAGATAGAGCAGCAACTGAGAGAACAGCAGAGAGGGAGGGTGGGAAGGTAGGAAGGTTCTGCATTGTCCTGTATATTGGAGAGGTGGAGACCAAAAGGATTCCAAAAGGTCTTGTCTTGCGTTTACCTCTCAGTTTTTGATTGCTTTCCATCTACCAGATGCCTCGTGCCTGGGTATTGATACAGCAGCTCATCCTGAAGCTCCACTAATACTTTCATCAACGCCTCCAGGGCTTTACAACCTGCAGAACAAGAGACACAAGTGACCATTTCCCACTAGTGAACGCTTAGCTTTGCAGCACTTAGTTTCTCATCTTGAATCTGAATTTCTGCCACAGCTATTGCCTGTCCCATTAACTGTTTTCCTCTAATCAGTTAGAGACGTGTTTTTATCTTCAAACTGACTGATAGCTGTTAATGTCAACCACCACCACGCTGGGAAAGAAAAGGGAGGGAAAGAGGCAGGACTGCCTCCTAACCATCCGCCTGGCTGCACATCAGGAGTATACTTAGCTAATGTTTCATCAACAACCATTCCAACTGCAGAGCCTGAAGGATTAACATACTAAGGAAGCAAGTACTATGCGCAGAAGTGTCTGATGATACACTTATATGACAACAACCTTTCTTGCTGACTCACTCATTTCTCTCCTGTGTGAAGTTCTGCAGCAGAGGCCAACTTCAGCTGCAGAGTATAAAGCAACACAAGGGAAAATGTGTATGTGGACATCCCATCTAAACCTGACCTCTGACTTTCCTTTCTTGGATATAATGTGCATGTTATAGGGAGCAGGAGGGAAGGCAAGAAGGAAAACCAAACTCCCACAGGGCTGCGACTACCGCTGGTTTCTGTGCTGCTGTGCTCACCATGCAGGAGGTGTAAGAAATTAGATTGTAAGTAAAATGAAATGTAGCAAGATCTGATCTATGAGGGAAACTTAAACAACGACCTGGCAAGTTTAATGAGGAGATTCTGATCAAAAAAGCAGAACTGCAGGCTCAGAGATCCTTGGAAAGAAAGAAAGCGAAGAAAAGATTGGGGTAGAGAGGTGTACAACATGATCAATGCGTGGTGGGAAGGTTAGTTTTACAGGGATGAGTAGATGCTTTCCAGGGTGTTTGCAGACACAAATGCTGAATGTAGATCTGACGACAAGTATCCAAAGGCTTTCATAGCTGAAAATTTCCCTGTATGCAAATGCAGAGAAAACGGTCTCTGTTCCAATGATCTTATGTTCTCCAAGGACACAGAGTTGCAGCTGACTGTGGGAGGGGTTAACTGCACACTGTTGCAGCATCTGTTCTTGAAAACCAGTTCTTTTGTGGTGACCAACAAGCCTCCCTGCAGCATGCTCTGATATAAAACAAGTGTTTGTCTGGGCCTACACAAACTCTCCCTTTGTACCTTGCTACACATCAATCACAGCTCAGCTCTTACAGGTAAAACACTCAGCACACTTCCATCCAAAAAACCTAGGCTGAACTTCACACAGACTCATTTCTATTTACCTGCCTCTGGTGCATTGCCTTCTACTTTTACAAAGAAGCACTATAGGAAGGGGAAAACATGCACTGCTTGGGGGAAGGTAGCACACTGCTGCAGGATCTGTTTTCTTGCAAGATAGGTTCACACAGGCTTGGCTTCCCTCCACACACCCAGAACAAGCATCCTCTGGGGGCAGCTCTAACTGGCTGACAGAGCACATGGATTTGGCTGGAAGGCACTGGGGTGCTGGGATGTTCCCCAGAGCTTCCCTTGGTACCTCCTCTGCCAGTTCTTCCATTGATGTGCAGCCAGTGGAGCTGCTCAAACCCCCAAATCTGTTTCTTTCTTTGTAGTTACCATAAAAGAATGGAGAGAACTTTTCACCACTAAACTTCATTTCTTTTTTATAACCGAGGAGCTAGGGATCATGGGTAGAGTGAGCAGCAAATCTCCATCAGCCAGACAGAGACACTGCAAGCAGAAATCAGCCCAGACATTCAGAGGTCTCAATCTCCCGCATGTTACCACTGTGATATTGCTCAGTTGTCACCATCTTCAGATAGATTACAGCCTGACCTCAGTAACAGGAATGTCAAGGAGAAGATGCTTTAAGATTTTTGTTGTAGATCAGTTGGACTCATCCTTCCCTGGCTCACAGTTCATTACAGACACATTCTGACCATTTCTCTATATAAACCTATTACTGGATTAGGTTTGCTGTACTTGTAAGAGTCATGTGTTAGCATCAAAACAAATCCAAGAGACAGACAAAAGCCCTTAAAAATGCATGTGTTGTGTCTGTAGCTAAAGCATCCCCTGCAAAAGAAAGGTGCCCCCACCCTAGCCTGAGTGCACAGCTTGCAGCAGCAAAATCTTCCCCACTGCCTGCAACACAGATCAATGTCCCCAGAGCTTCCCAAACTGTTTATTTTCTCCCTGCTGCCTATCCCCCAGCAGCAGCTAAAGCACCCCAGGCAGCTTTGATCCTGCCAATTACAACTGGAGTAGCACTCCAGCTCTTCTGAGGTGTAGCAGGGCCACGGTGAGCAGGCAAGGAATAATCTGCATTGCAATGTGCTGGGGTAAATATTCTACCTTAGATCGACATCACTGGCAGAACTGACACCTTTAGCACTGGGCTGTATATCACCAGTGAGAAAAACCTCCAGTAAGAGTGTCTGTGGTGAGACACTAAGTTGTAAAAGTCACTTTTAAGAGTCCATGGGAGCCCCTTCACTTTGTGTCCAGGAGTGAAAAAGTTGTTCCAGATCCAGCAGACAGTGTATCAATCCACCAAGAAAGCTGGGAGCCAGCACCAGTAAATCAAAGTGTGCCTTTCTGTTAATACTCTCTCATGCGTTCTCACTTTATACATCCCTTCACCCAACCAGAAAAGTAGCCCTAGAGTATTTAGCTCCATTCAGGGATAGCACTGCCATGTATCAAAGTGTCAGGAGACCCACCAGAGATGAAATCTGTCCTACTGCTCTCAAACCAAAAAAATCAATTTTGTCAATGCCAGCGCTTACAGACAAACTGGCTGTGCTGCTGGCATCCCCCTGTACGTGCACGTACATGTGGGGTGGCTCCTGGTACCATCCCCACCAGCCTTCTCCCTTCCTCTTGTGCCTCCACTGCTGCTGAAGCCCAAGCAGTGCCACACTGGGGACTTGAGGCACCATGGTTCCTGTGCTCACCCATCACTGCAGGTTCTGCCTTGTTGTAGAAATGCTGCTTCCTGCACAGAAAAATAGCTGTGCTCTTATTCCTGACCTCTAAAAATGGGGTCTCATTTCATCTTCCCAAGCAGCTGCAGAGAGCAGCAGCTGGCGCAGAGCAGCAGGGACTGGCCTCATGTGGAGACACTTTAAGCTGATGGAAAAAAGCCGGTGCCTCAAGGCCAGGCTGTCAAAGGTATTCACAGAGAGCCAAGCAGTGGGATTCCCAAAACTGCTCCACCCAGCAAGCTCCCTGGTGCATCCATCCAGCAGATTCAGGGTAAGATGGCAAGGGAATCCTAAAAACTGGGGCAAAACTCCCTGGATTTTCACTCCATGGCTGTATGTTGGCAGCATCTTACAGGGTGTGATGGGGTGGCAGCGCTCCTCTGCAGAACAGTGCCTGCCTGCTACTGTGTACACACTGTCTGCAAACACAGACAGGAGCATCCTTCCTGTGATGTACCAGCATGAAACACCACACACCCAGGCCATGGCTGAAATTCAGAGCCCACGCCAAAGCTGAGAATTAAACTACCTCCTCCCCCCCCCCCCCAATTAAATCTGAGACTCGCATCACACGCCAGCTTTTAATTTTCCCTGTACCTCCACAGGCTGTATGAAGTGCTCACACAGGAAAGCTGGAACAAGGCTGGTGCTGGAGCTACGGTTTGCAGAGCAAAGCTGAGCTGCCAAATACTGGGTGAGTTCCCTGTGCCACTAGCATGGAAAGTCACTGTGTCACCGCTGCCCAGCACGGGCACAGTGCCCCGCTCACATCACACAGATAAAAAGGAGAGGAATCAAACCTCTTTTATTTTAATAGCTGCACATAATGAAAAGCGTCTTTATCAGGTACACACATTTATCCCAGCGTTCAGCTGAAGAGGGGAAATTTTCACTCCTTTCAAATGACTGTGGGACAGGAGTTAAACTACAGGTCACAATGGCACTCGATACGCTGGCCTGAGAACAATACTTCTCATTCAAATCCACAAGCCAGCCACTTGCACTAGTCATCCCCAGCAATTAATCCCCCCCGAAACACGTTTGATTAAATCTTTTCAAGCAAATCCTTTGCTTTGCTTTTGTTAGTTCACTTCTTGTCAACATCTATTAAAATATGCCTTTAATTCTCCCACAATCTTAAAAAACACCGATTCCACTGTCTTCAACTTTAATCAACTGTATGGCCGGCATTTTTCATTTCATAATAATGTGCTGTTTGGAATTCAAGAGGCAGGCTCGACATCAATCATTCGGCAAGAATTTTTCCACTGCAATAAATATGCAAATGAGGAGAGGCAGTCAGTCGTATTTCAGGCCCGACTTGCCAGTGTTTTAAAAAAGACACAAATTTATTAATTGCCGTTGGCCAGCGGAATCCTATTACTTTGGGCATTGATTACAAAGCTGTGTGAGTGATTATTGTGCAACTCGCAGGCTATCCAGGCATGAGGAAAAATTATTAAAGCAAGGCAGAGATTATCAACTCGGAATAACAATAAGCCTTAACATTTTAGGCCTCTAAGTTCTTCAACAAAGAATTACGCCACAGCTCCAGTGTATCATAATTCTGAAGTCTGTCAGTATTACTTTTGGAGCTTGCTCTATATTCCCAACAGCAGAGCAACGTTACCCAGCCAGGAAAAGGCGGAGGGAATTCCTCCAGGTATCACATCTTAAGCGTGGGGCTTTGGACAACAGCTTTTCTAGCGTTCCCGCTGCGTTAACTCACTGGAGGAGAAACAATGTGGTGCAGGCAGGACTTAACCATCTTCAGTTCTGCACCCCTGTACATCCTCGTACCCCAGAACAAAACAAAAGGCTACTGATAAGTCCAAGACAGAAGCCATAAGAGCCAGCCTAGAACTAAACTACAGGCTGGGTGCAAGCCCTTTGGCACCAGAGACAGATCTGATTGTTTTAGAGGTGGTGCAGTTAAACACGTGTATCCACAGACTGGAGCTGAATCCTAGCACAAAGCACTCGTAAATCCGTCCAGGTTATTTTAGGAAATTGGAGTAACATTCCCTTCATGCCTCCCAAAACACCGAGTTTGTGGAATTTTATCAAATGATAGTAGGAAAAAGGCCAACTTTTCTGCTGATTGCAATGAAAAAGGTCTGCTCCACACTGAAGGCCCAATTTGCTGGTTCCATTGGAATGCAAATGATGCAAAAGCCTTTGCAGAGGGGAAAATTGTATTCCTTCAGCACAAAGGAGCCAATGCTGCAAACCCCTTTCACACCAGCAGTTCAGCTGACTCCCAAAGAGTTACAGAACGGACTCAATTTAGCCCTTTCACTCAAATATCACCGCATTTGGCAGTAAGGACAACAGGATCAGACATAGATGAGTTTGCTAAAAGTAAAGAATATAACTAGATGCAACAACAGAATAAAAGGCTTGGTATTCAAGGATTTTATTAGTGGGGGCTGGGGGAGGGGGAAAGCTGAGAAGAGAGAGAAAGAGAAACACTTCCATGAAGTTCATGCTCTACTGATTCGCCTCCACCGGCATCTTTTGCTATCAGCCCAAACCAGGGAGGGGATGGGGCTTTAAAAATGAGATTTATAAAACCTGATGTTTTACATTACTGTAAATGTAAAGAAGCTGACAGCACACATCCCCATCTCTGCCAGGCAGGAATCCCCAAGTACATATGTAGGAATGAGAAAGGAAGAGGAAATGTGAAATTTCATAGTTATCTAGATATTAAGGCCAGAAGGGAACATTAGCCCATCCAGACTGACCTCCCCATATAAAACCAGGCCATTCATTACATTTATCATGACAAGCACTGAGGTTCCATCTCAAGGTAACCAATTGCCAATTAATCCGAGTTAGCTGACATTTGCACATGCTTGTCTGGATGCTCTGCAAGCCTTTGTTTCCCTGCATCTTGTTTGTGGAGTACACAAGTATTTAGCTAAACTCTATTTAATTAGCTATTAATTATCTTGGGAAACTCAAGTGCAAGCAAACCTATTTGATGTGCTTAAAGTGTGGTGTAATTCCACGGTCTGGAGTTGGGATAGTATGGACTCTCCCACCATTGCTTGCACTAGAAATTAAGGCAGCTTTAAATAAACCTCAAACACCAGGAGTGTCCAACCCATATGGCTATGGAGATAACCTGTAAAATGGGAGCGTTTCAGTTTTGCTACATCTATACAAGAGAAGCAGACAAAAACTCTGTTCAAAAAGACTTAAATATCACAAGCTAAAAGCCTTGGTACTCCCTGAGGAAGGGCAAGAGGGGTTTCCTTCTGAAGAAAACAAAACACACCAAACCAAAACTGCATGTTAAATAAATATCCTGCACTTCTCCATCACCTCCCACACAGGATTTCTGAACAACTCACAGACAGCAACAAAAAGCCACTAAATATCTCCCTGGTACCTTGCACAGCCCAAATCCTGCACATCAGACAAACACCTCGTTACCCACCTAAACATACACGAACAACTGAGCTCCAAAAATGAGACCTGTGCCTTTGTCTAAAGCTTCTCACTTCATCTCCCTTCCCTCTCACTCACTGGCATGTACACAGAATGGCCACCCATGAGCAGATCATCCTTCCTGACCCCAGTTCTTACCAAAAGCTCTCCACAGCATAGGATCATTACAACAAAATCTACAAAAAAGGGGTCTGGTTCATTCATTTATTTCAGTTGAGAGAAAAGTCTTCATTAATGTCAACAGGCTTTGGCTCAGACCCAGAAAGAGTTGAATAGATTCTTCATTAGATCAGAGAGGAAAGGTGAAATTTGGGGACACCTGCATCTGCATCTATTTAAATCAAATTCAACCCTGCATGGATTGAAAAGCAGGATGGGTTTTGTATTCAGCAAGTGTCTAGACTAATACAATTCAATTAAAATGAACTACCAGTTTTAAGTGGGCTAGATCTGATCACAATAATTTACACTCAGGCTTGAAACCCAGTTCTGCTGTCACACATTTGTGCAGGCTCCCAGTAAAAATCTTCAAAGGAAGAATGTATTTAAGTCCATGATCTTGCCTAGCACCAATTAATCCTGTAACTGCTCTGTGCCTCTGGAAACTGTGTAATCTGCCTGTGCCTCAGTTCCTCCCCCACTCCCCTGTGACACCTACCCTGCTCTGTGTTAATGCATTATCATCTCCAGATGTATGGATGGATACAGTTTAGTTTTAAAAGCGACCCACAAATAGAGACGATAAAATTACAAGTGAATTATTGGCAGCTGATTCCTGCAGCTTCTCTGAAAAATCCAAAGTCTATAAAGCACATTTCATGTGACAGCTTTTCCCTAACCAGATGTGTAAAATGACAATCAGGTGCAGGCAAGGAGCAAGCCCACCAGACAGAGGATGCTGCACAACTGGAGAGGAGGACACCTTGCCAGATACATCCTCTCTTACAGGAAGTGGAACAGGTTCTTTGCTGCCTAAAGCAGACTTGATCTTACTCAAAGTTAGTCAATGCTTAACCAGCTTCTTCAAAAGGATTTACCTGGATGTCCTACAGAATGTAATTAGTTATTTTTTTAAAGATCAGGAACTAAAGTAACAGAACCCAGACAAAATCCTCTACTAAAAAGACACTGAGAACATACATTAAACAGATACTGAATAAAATCTGTCCTGAGCCCTTTTTCAGCAAAATATGACAGAAGCAACCCAGAAGAAAATGAAGCTATTCAGTGTGAAGCATTCATACAGAAACATTTAATATGCAAGAATGTAAAACCAGAAAACACATGGCATCTTTGGAGGTCTCCTGCTGGCAATGAATGTAAGTGGGATTCTTAATCACATCCTTAAGAGGCCTTGTCCACAAACATTCTGTTTAGTCACAAGCCACAGTTATTTGTCATGGGAACAGTTAACCAACCTGGCAAGCCAAGAGCCCAACTCAGGCAGTTATTATAAAGGTCCACATAGCTCCAGGTGGAAGCACAGCCCTTTACCAGCACACTCACAACAATGCACCTATTTCCACCCCAGAAACAGACATTTCTGGGTCAAAGTGTTTGGACTGGACTGTACATTTTAGGAACAAAAAGTCAACATCTCCTTCATTTCCAGAAGGCAACAAGCACTGAGCCCTGGGCAGTCCCATGCAAGGCCTGCAAAGTTTCTAAGTGCTCCTTTTAGCCCTGCTTTTCAATAAAACATAATTAAACATCAACCCTTGGCTAGCTGCACCCAAGACATAACACCTTAAGGGAATAACTAATCAATATGTAATACAGGTTATCCAGCAACTGACTCTGAGTTGAAGAAACCGGCCACAGTAAGAATACAAATAGTGAGTTGCTTCCTGCAAACTTTGCATGTATTTCCCTTGTTTCATCTTTCTACATCTTTCTTTTGAATCGAGTTCCTTCCCAGCACCCTTTTTAAACATATACTGACCAGGCACTGTGCTGAGAAGTTGAGGCTGCTGCTCCATTAATGCATTTATAATCCAAGCAGCTTTGGGGATAATGGCCTTGCAAGCACATGGAGCATTTAATTTGATTTTTTTTTTTTATCTGATTCACTTTATTCAGGTTTATTTTCTTATTGATCACAAACCTTTGTATAACTTCTCCACAGCTCAACAAAGTGTAAAGAACAGTTAATATCTGCGGTCCCCACTTCTGTTCCTTCAGTGAGGAAACCTATTCTTCCAGACCCTGCATATCTACCTTTACCAAACCCAGTATTCCCTCCATTTCTCCAAAACAATTTACCTTGATCTTACGCTGAAGCACAGCAACGTGGGATTCTAGAGTTTTCTCTTAATCCACTGGCAGATGGAGTCAAAGCAAAAACACCCACAAAAATTCAGCCAGTAGTTTACATTTCAGGGACCTACTGAACTCTTGGGAAACATATTCATCTGAAAACATACACAACTACTCATCCCTTTAAAGTCTTGCCATTTCCATCAGGATCTTGCAGAACCTCACCTGGGTTTGTCTGCTTTTTACTCATCTCACCAACTAAGAACTGTGAAAATAACACACTATAGTACTTAAAAGCCAGAATTCCCAGCTCTCTTTGTGGAACATGAAGTACTAGTCAACAGAACATTCCCAGCTCAGTATTTTCAACCAGAATTGTAAAGACAATGTAATGCAAATAGCATGAACTGAGCTACACAACAGGATTGGGAAGCCCAGCTACCCGGGGCACACGGAACAACAGCTTCTAGCCTGTGTCAATTGAGAGAGATCATTGCTTAAAGCTCTTGTTGCCCCCTTGCCCCCAATTAGCTGTAGGGTTTTTGTCACTGTATCGAGATTTAACAGAACAAGCCCCAAACCTAGGAACTGTTTAATTCCTGACACTGGATGCGGCTCCACTGATGTTGCTTCCACCTTTTCTTTGGCTCTTTCTTGCCCTTGAGGTCATTTTTGGTGACATTTTCCTGAGATCCACTTCTAAACTTCCTCCCCCTTGAAAACACACACAGAAATATGAATGGCAGGCATGCAATCTGTGCAGAGCCACAGCACAGAAACTTGCACCTTGCACTCTTTTTCTATGTAAATAATGCAAGGATCCTGCGGGAACATGCCAGGGATTGGAATTTTTAATTAATGGGTCTCTTTAATGTGCAAATCAGGAGCAGGCTGCAAATTCTGACTTGCATTGATTATGAAAAACATTAATTGAACGTGCAAGACCCCAAACAGAGGCAACATCTCAAGCCCTGGACTAGACTGGCAGATATGGTGCAAGAGAATACAAATGTATCTTGGAGAAACAGACCCGGGGCAGCAGCACCTCAGGAACGTGAGCTGTGGGAGTTCACGTGCGCGGTGCATTAAACATTTGCACTCTGCTGTGATTTCAGTATTAAAACCCACTCTCACTTGCTCCATGGATGCAAACCAGGAATAAACAGAAGCTCCATGACCACAGTTTGGTCTCCAATTTGTATGTAAAAAAGAGTAACCAAAAAAAAAAAAAATCTGGAATGTAATTAAAGATTAAAAGAAAAAGGGGGAGGAAAGAAGAAGTAAGACAGTGCAAACAAAGCAATGCTGTCTCTTTAAACAGAAATTCATCCTATATAAATTATGGCCATAAACTTTTCCTGCAGTGCAGCCTAATTAATTCTTGTTCTATATACAAAGGGAAATGCTGGGTGACAAATGGGTGTGAAGCCTGAAAGCTGCCAGGTCTGCAAAACATTTTCTACTTCAATTTATAAGCAATTTTGCAGTAAATCATCCACCAGAACCTGAGATCTCAGGAATCCAGAGTGTCCAAACCATGGTGCATCGTTAAAAAGAAAAAAAACCCCATAAAATATTACAAAAAATAATAAATTAAACACTAGAGGCTTTGTAACCTCTACTCTCAAAACTGGGAAAACAAGCATGACCTTACTGGGTTCACTCAGATTTGGCTTTAAAACTGCAAATGTATTTTGAACATTGCTGTCTACTCTCTAACACAATTATACTCAAACCTAAGGGGATTTCACTACCACCAAATGCACAGAGGGTTGTCACAAGAGGGAGATACCAAAGAGGCAAATACATGAAGAACCATTTTCCACTTCAAAAAATTCATCCTTCTTGTGAGCACAGAGCAGAGATTTCACGAGAAATGGAAGGACTTGGGATAAACCACTGAGTGTTCTGGGACAGCTTTCAGAGATGCAAAGACCTGTGCAGGCCCTCAAAGGTGGGTGCAGAGACCTCTCTGTGCCCTCCTGCCTTCAGCAGCCTACAGAGCACACCAAGAATCCAGATTTTTGGCACCAACTGCTTTGTGCAACATCAACACCAAATCATTTCTTCCTGTTCAGTGAAGATGATGAAAGCATGCTAAATTTATTCTGTGGATTTGGAAAGAAGAGCTGAGGCTTGCCTGAAAGGGGAGTATTATCCAGTCCAAAATGACATCAATGCCATGATTATCCCAAATCCTGTCTGAGACCAAAGTGCATCACATAAAATGGAACCACCTCAACAATGAGATCTCAGGAGCCCAGAACATTTACCCAGCCCACTACATGCCCATTCAGCACCAAATAAGAAAGTTTATTAAACATATTACGATGTATACTTTCAGAATTACTTAGTTTCATGCCCTGAACAGACAGGCCACAGCTCTGCTATCCAGGCACAAGCTCTGGAATTAAGGTGTAGCACAGCTCAGACTGCAACACTGGGTAAAGCTCTAGCTGTTGATCAGACATGAATCCCTCCCACAAGGTCTAACACAGCAAAGCAAGAGAGAAATAGGTCTTAACATTTCACCAACATAACACCAACTACATCCCCAGTCTTTCATGAGATCTTCATGCATAAGTTTACTCCTTATTTCATGCTTGGCACTTTGTAACTTCTGGAAAGAGCATCTTTGCAGGGCAGTGAAAGACAGCTGCACTGCACAGCAATGTAGCTCACCAAAATCTACCATTTATTGTAACCTACTTTGTTGTACAATTATAGATTTTAAAAAACAGAACTAAAAAAGGAATGTAACTTTGGTCCCTCAGAGAAGGCTGCTGGACAACACTCAAGTGTAGTAGTAGCAGAATGATCCTAAATTCATTACTTCCTGTCTACCAGCCCAAGTGCCTCCTCTGCTAACTTTGCCCCGGTCACTCCAGCTTTATTTTCTTGCTGTCTTCCCAGATGAAATGCAGAACACAAACCCAGGCTACCAGGAACATCCAAGCACACTACTGCAACTTTCCTGCCCAGGTTATGAGGGTGGGAACTGCTGAGCAGTTACTAACAGTGGATTTTCCTTTAGTGTTCTGAAGAACTGAAAGATTAGCCTCTCTGCCGCACTGGGTACAGTACTATACTCCATGTTCTTGGATGTATTTTGCTTATGGGAAATATCAAAATGTCAACCATTGTTTCTGTTAAAGGTCTTTAATGATATTGCATTTTAGACCTGTAATGAAACACTGTGCTCGGTGCAGTTTGTAATGCATCTCATTAAATACATTAATAACATGTATTTCACTGAAAGGTCAGCTTAGTATTGTTGGGAGTTTGCCTTTTTTCCCTTAATCACTTTATTTAAAGCAGCAGAGCTAAGTTTAAAATATAACAGATCTCACCTGCTGTAACTCCAGATAAGCTGATTAGCTGCCATGTTCAGGTGAGGTATAAGCCCTAAGATGAGAGTCTAAACTTGGTCTAAGTGCAATGATGGGGAAAGTTCCTAATCCAGTTTTAAGATGAATTGTGCCAGCCCAGGCCAAAATTTCTCAATGCCTCTTGTTGTTCATTAATTTGTGATTAATGGGATCAGAAAAAAGCATGTCAGGGAGAAAGAGACACCAACTGATACCTGCAGTAGTTTGTATTTATTCTTAAGGATAACATACCAGATATGCACCTCCCTGTGCATTTACTTTGAGGCCAGTAAAAAAAGGTGCCTAAAAATTAAATAGACCCACACCACACTGAAGTACCTTGCACTTATCAACTGGAGCATGCAATTGTATTTGCCATATTGGAGAATCTACTACAAATCTCATCAGATCAATATCATTAATAGCGATCCTAAGAAATAAACAGATAAAGCAGCTCCAAGCTTAAAACATATTTGCTGCTGATTTAACAGCACAGGCTCTCTCCTATGGGCTACATTACTCCTGGTTAGGGCAAATCTTGGCATTCACTGACTCAACACAAAATTGGTGCCACAAGGTGTCTCTGGACAAGGTGTCTCTTTCTTTGTGTGGGGTAGGGAACAGGTTTTGGTTTCTGCTTGCATGGAACCTCATTAACAATTAAGGCAACACAGATCAACAGCTAATACCAGACACCTGCAACTCAAAGCCCTCACTTTCCTATTAACACTTCCCCACCCAGGCAAACCATTCTGGCTACAGCAGCCTAACCAAAGTAGAGAGACTGAAGAATTCTTACAGTTCTCAACAGCGTTGTCAAACTCCTGTCCACCTTCCTTCCTGAAGGTTGGGTAAGTATCTGGCTGTGGAAGCCGGTTGACTGTTACAAGTGCCTTCTGCATCTTGATTCTCCCTTCCAGTAGTTGATCCCACAGTGCTTTATAACAAAGAGAAAACAAAACAATTTAGTAAGCCAAAGTACTTGCTCCTTGTGAAGGAGCTGTAGACTTGACAGCACAGGACCTCTCCCTTGGGCTGTCATTACTAACATTACTCTTGGTTAGGGCAAATCTTTGCATGCACTAACCCAGCACAAAATTGGTACCACAAGGTGTCTCTGGACAAAGCAGCATCCCATCCTATGATCCTGACTGCAATTCTGGAATCCACAAAAGAAAATCATCCTTTCCTTTACTGTTTAAAAGCACATTCTGCAAATGGGGGGTTGATAAGTTTAACAGGACAGATAGGAAGAAATTGCAGTCAGTATTACATCTTAAGAAACAGAAGTGGTATCAGCACCACTGCACAGCACTACCAGTGTGGGAAGTCCCCATCCCCACCAATTCCACAAGTAATTCACTAGTGGTTCAATTAAGCCAGTGGATAAATACACTTCCTAACATGAGATTCTGTAGCAGCAGTGACACCAGCTTGCATAGCAGATTTGGCAGAACATTTGCAAATGCGACCAGGGCTGCTGTAGCATGCCCGTGCAGTATGCTAACAGCATGTTAACATGCTGAAGTGGTTCCTAACATGGCTGGTTTCTATGGTGTCAGCAAGGTGAAAGGCTTGTCAAAATACAAAGCAGAAGTGTACAAACCTAGCTGGTTCTTCACAGCTTTTCCTTTTTCTACTTCTTCAGTCTCTTGTCCTTTCGAGAATGTCATCACCCCCCCATCATCTTCGTGGTCTTTGGTTTCTTCTACATTGTCATGGTTTTCACTCTCGTATTCCTCCTCATCACTCCCTTCTTCCATGCTGGCATCATCTTCACCTTCATCTTCCCCTTCACTGCTTCCGACATCATCCATCCCCTCTGTAAATTTCTCAAAGTCTGTGATGTTCTGGAAACTGAACTTTGATTCCTTGGTCTCAGCAGATGGATCTGGCTCTTCATCATCTTCCAAGTCATCCTCTTGGTCACTGCCAGCACTGCCCAGCTTCTCCTTTGTTTTAGTGCTTAAGCTGCCGTTCTCTTCTGAATCCTCACTGCCACTGTACCAGTCATCTAATGCTTCTTCAGCTAATAATGAAAAGAGAAAAAAAGTTATTTACTGACCAGAAAAATGTGCCTCTTTGCAATATGCATCATCAATAGTTGCAGGTTTGGGCTATTTGAGCTCCAAGCTCCATTTTAGCTGTGTACAACGTTACTCCTGAATTTCAGGAAGGCACTTCAAGATGCCCAACCTAAATGTTCCTGTTTATTGCCCTGTAACAGGGACCTCAAGTTTGGCATCTCAGTTCAGACAGCACTAGGGTCAGTTAACTACTCAAATTTTAACTAGTCTAGCGAAAAGGTGAAAGAAATGAGATTTCTTACCAGATCCCTCTTCAGACAGAGCATCTCCCCAGAGTTCCTCTTGCAAAGCTTTGCGAGACGTAGCTTTTCCACTGTACCTTTTATCAGCTTCCAAGAGAGAGGCTGAAGCTTTTTTCCGTATGTTACCAACAGGGAAAATGTCATCTGCAGTTTCATCCTCAAATCTGTCAATCACTTTAGCAACTGTAGCTGTGGGGAAAAGACAAAAAGGGGAGGGATGTCTAAACTGAACTGAATTTCAGACTAGAAGAACCAGCTGCAGGAAGGAGTCATGGAAAACTCCTCATGCTCTGCAAACAAAAATACACTGCAAAGGTGGATGGCAACACAGCCTCACAGAGGAGCCTGGCTTTTAGGCTCTGGGAGGCAGCAAGGCTCTTCCCTGCCTGGTGGAGGAAAGCCAGCACACTGATGTTCTCCAAAGAGAGAAAGATTTGAACCACAGAGCTCACCTGCAATGCAGAGACCGATGCTTGTTAACAAAAAATCCTGCTGAATTCTTTCTTTTTTTTCAATGACTGTTGCCTACATGCACTCTTTCTTTCCTGCTTCCTCTTTATTTTAGAGAACACACATGAAGCACTACACAAACTAAGCCTATCCAAGCCCTTCCACAGATTCATGGGAAGTACAGTCCGCCAGGTGGAGGACTCAGCAAAGCTGGAATGCCTTCACTCACTCCATGCTTTCAGAGGAAAACTGTGATCCAGATGCACTTTGGCCTCTTACTACACATAAATACATAAACACTTCAGAAAGGCTAAACAGAGAAAATCATTTTACTGTGGTTATTACCCTCTTTCATATCCATCTTCTCCAGGATACAGGAACAGAGCAGTCCAGCAAAGGGAACACATCATTGCATCCACCCTCCCTATTTTCATTCATGTGCAAGATGCCCAGTATGCTAAATTACAGGGTTAGCTTTGTTCAACCAATTGAGTGATCCAAGTGGCTGAATATCGCTAAGTGCTCTTTTAATGTGTCTTTGGAAATGTTAATGCCTCACATATAGTCTTTACTTGAGGCAGGGGGGAAGCAAAAAAATCTCCTGCTCAGAATCAAAGCAACAAGGTCTGGTCTAAGTATAGTCACTCCAGCTAGAAGAGGGTGGCAAGATGCTCAGCACCAAGGAGTGACTGGGCAAAAGGGGCAGGCCTGCGGCACTCAATGGATCTTCTGGCACTCTGAGTCTTCATACCACTGAAGCACAAAACTAAATTATGATTATTAAAATGGGAAGCACCTCTGCTGACAACACTGATTTCCACAATGGTTACTAAGATGTTGTTTACAAGATGCTATTGCTCCCACTTAAACTTTTACAGAAGATCCAGGCTAGCTGGCACATTTACCATGAGTGGTGCCTAGTACTTCCTATCACCAACCAGTGCCAGTATGTGAGAGTTAACTTGTGATCTCCAGAGATGAGTGCAGGAGCCTGTGACAAGATGTCCTAGAGGGGAGTCCTGCCCCATGGCTCGGTGTCTACTGGCCCATGGGGAAGCTCTACTCTGGAGAGAGTAAGTCAAGAATCAGCAGGCACCAGCCTGGAAAGATGATGACACCGCCACCTACATGCCATGGGAGAAGGGATGGATATCAAAAATCACAACTAAAGCAAAACCCGCTTGACTAAAGACACAAATTGAGGCTTGGCCGCTGTTTAGCACCAGACAAGACACGTGTAATGTGCTGAGCCCTGCTCTGAGCACCCGGTGTGTGCGCACGGGTGTCACACCGGCCGGCCCTGCTGAGCTGCCCCCCGCACCCCCAGCTCCCTCAGCCGCCCGGCTGCGCTGCTCCGGCGGAGGAACCGTCCCGTCCCGCCGCTGTTACGGCTCTTCCCCTGAGGATTCCCAGCCGGATCCGCTCCCAGCCTGGCTCTGCACAGCCCGGCCTTGGCGGCGCTGAGGCGACTCCAGGCCGGGGCCCTGAGGTAAACCCGGTCCTTGAGGTAACGCCGAGCCCTAAGATGGCGCCGACCCCTGAGGTAACTCTGGTCCCCCGGGAGGCGGCCCCGGCCCCTGAGGTAACCGCAGCCTGGACCCCCTAGGTAAGCCCGAGTCCTGAGGTAACGCTGTTCCCTGAGCTAACCCCGGCCCTCGCCGTGGACCATGCGGGCGCGGTGCGGCGGCCCGCGGGCCGCTCGGGTCTGGGAGCACAGCGGGGCCCGCGGCGGGGGAAGACGGAGGCGCCCGCGGCGCTGAGGGGGTCCCGTCTGCGGGACCGGGCCGAGCCAAGCCGAGCTCCCCCCCACACCGCGCCACGTGCTGCCGGTCCGGCGGCGCCCAGCAGCGCCCATCCCGCCCCGACCCGCCCCTGCCGGCCGCGGGTATCAAACCCTCCCTCCCGGCCCTCCCTCACTTTCCTCCGCGTCGTCCTCGGGGTCGCGGAAGCTAGGCCGGGGGTTGAGCAGCTCCTCCAGCTGCTGCGCTAAGGGCGCCGCCATCTTGTCACGGGAGGGAGGGACGGAGGCGCCGCGGGGCGGTGCTATATCGGGGCGGAGCGATGCGGGGCGGGGCCTGCGGCACGGGGCGGCGGGCTGGGTCCTAGCGCCCGCCCGCCCGGCCCGAGCAGCCGCCGGTTCCCGGCCCCCCCACTGATGGGGGTCAATGGTAACCGCACATGGGGGCTGTGGGAAGCGGTGTGCTGAAGCTGAGCAGCGCTGGGATAACGATATTGTGGTATAAAAGCAAAATCCTGATATATAATTCTAAATACTACAACTACTTTAACTCACATTGTGCCTTTTTTAGCACTGTTGGCTCCATTGAATTCTTTCCTTGTCCCAAATGTTAAACATCCCCGGCCTCTGCTGAAGCCAAGGTCCCTCTTAGAAAGGTGGGTTCGTAGTTAGCCCCAGCCCTGGTACACAGACAGCTCCTTACACCAGACTTACACCAGATGGCTCCTTACACCAGAGTTACACCAACCTCACCAAATCCACACCAGCACCAAAGCTCCTGGGGTGCTTTTGCCCAACTCTGTCCTAGAAGCAGCAACAAAGTGATGCAGAAGTGGCTAGCCAAGAGCATTAACGAGAATAGGTTCTTGGGTTTGTCACCAACAGCTTCTCCAGGCTGCTTCATGGGGTGAGGTGAGCCCAAAACACACGTGTGGACCTGGAATTGGGGAATGCCAATGGGGTTTAGCACATACTTTGTCACAAGGGAGCAGGGACCTTAATCTGCATCTCAGATCCGAGTTGCAGACACAGGTCTGAACTTCAGACCCCACAACGAACAGCTTCAGGGGTTCAACCTGGACTCCAGGATTTGGTCTTTACACAACCAACGTTGAGATTTTCCCCATGAAGGTGCCAGCAGCAACCTGCAAACTTGAGCTGGTTCGAGCCCTGGCTGGGAGAGGAGCTACGTAGGAGCTGCTCACCCCCTTATTGTCCACACAGGACTCTTATCTGCTTTTAAAAGGCTCTAAAAATGAATGCAGACATGGTTTCTAACTGGGATGCAGAGCGGTGGGGGCTGCACGGGTCGGGGTGCTCCCGCAGCAGCGTTCAGTGCGGGCAGCTCTCCTACAGAGGGCAGAGGAATATCATTAATTATCGCAGCCGTCGATGCTCCCACCGCCGAGGTCTTGCAGGGCATGGATGGGAAACACCTCAACGTCCCACCTCCTTCTCACACACCCGGGGACTCCCCCTATAAAACCATATGATATTGGGTAGTGCATCGACAATATACAATTCCATTTATATAAAAACTAATATTTACTGACAATGCACATTTCCATCGCAAGCAAAACCCTTGGAGTTTATGCTGTTGAGCGTCTCACTCCTTCTTACTGTAGTTTGTATTTATTTTATCACAGTGTGATTGACAGCTCTGCATTATAAATTATGTGGGTTTACCATTGCTCCAGCAATGTGAAATTAAGCACTACTATCATTTGTTTTTCACTAAGACATGGGTTTATAAACCAGGAAACTTATAAACCAGGAGATGGGAACAGTGTGTCTTCCCTGGCTTTGCTTCCAGTCTTTTACCTTTGAGTTTGTATGTATTTTATTTCCAGAGTAAAAGATGCCACTATAAACAAAGGGAGGAGCCTGGAGAAATAAATCCACAGAAAATTAAGTAGCAGAAACAAGTGAAACAGGAGTAACTAACCACTCACCTATGCAAAGAACCAGTGCCAAGACCCCCCCTGCGTAACTGCATTCTCAAACCTCTGCACTCTTACAGAGTGAGAAGGGGATGTTCTCTAACCTCGCAAATAATAAATAGCCCTGTTAATAAAGGGAGAGAGGCTTTTAGTGATGGTTAAATAAAACATACCCAATATAATTAATAAAAAATACACAGTGAGCTGCATTAGTCCTTCAGAGTGAAAAATGGGCTGCTTAAAGTCGGCAGCGTTTTTGCCCCTCACGCCAGCGAGATCAGGATTTCACCCACTGAGACTAATGGGACAACTGGTTGGTATAAATCCTGAATCCAGCAACGCATTAAAATTCCTGTATGTACAACTGCAAACTCTAACAGAGCCTATAGACCTGTTTCTTTTCTGTCCTGCACCCGTTGCTTACGCTGGTGCAAAGCAAATGGGAAGGGGGCAAAGCAGGCTACGCTCACGCACGCATCGCGCACACACATCACACACGTGCATTACGTGTGTCCTCCTGTGTGCAGGGGAGAAGGGGGAGCCCCACACTGGGCCCTGCTCCGGTTACCAGGATCGGCACAAGGAGCTGGTAATTCACAGTGTTTGATAAGGAGATTCAGTCACTGTAAACCCACATCAAACAGAAAACGCAGCGTATGGAAGTCATGGATTGATAACATATTGCACCACCAGAGCCTCCTTCCTCCCTGCTCGTTCCCTCTCTTTTGCCTTTCACTTAGCAGGGTAATTAAATGAGACTCTCAGGCTGGGTTTTAATTTCTGGTTCACATGCCCTCAAACCATGCTGCCGTGGTTTGGACTCATAATCATGCGGGGGAATATGTGTACCAAAAAAATCTATCAATACATTTTAATTCAAGACAATCATGAAAGCCTTTTCTGCACCACGGTACGTTCTGTAAACCCCTCTGCCTATTTATAACTATAAGCAGAAGCCATCAAACTGACGGACACAATTCCTTTGGCATTTTTCCTCTTAATCTTACTTTTTATTTACATGCTTATTTGCTAAAATGGAAATAGCACCCTAAACACAGACCAGATAAACAAGTGCATTTTCAATAGCCTGCGATACAAGAAAAAGGCACTTTTAATTTCTCACACCCAGCTTCTTGTGCCTCCGTGTATTTGTGGAGCTTGTCATCCTGTAGGAAATTGTCAGATTAGATGCTAGCTTTGGCAGTGAAGGACCAGATCATCCTCGTGTGTCTGTTTGATTACAGGTTATTAACAGGAATCCATTTTTCAGAGCATTTCTTAAAGGTATAAATAAAGGAACGTGTTGGAAACGTGAAGCCATTGAGACACCACCAGCGAGTAACTCGCTGCTCGCCCGCGTAACCTGCGCTCAGCGGAGCGGTGGGAGCGAGGTGGGCTGCAGGCTCCGGGCTGCGATGGGATTCCCATAGAGATCCACGGGAATTACATGTGCCGGAGCCGCGTCTACTGGATTTAATTGAATTGCATTATCAACGGCAGGATTTGACCCATATCCGGAGGACTGCATGCTGTCCAAAAATAGCTACAAGCTGGAGCTGAGCTTATCTTTCCAACACTTTGGCTAGCAAATGTAATTTCCCAAACCAGGCTTTCTCGTTGCAGTCATGCTATTTCATTTGAGATTTCCCTTTTTTAAATCAGCAACACAATTCGTCAGTGAAATAGGGGAAAAAAGAGGAAGAAACTGGGGAGAAGCAGAAGAGAGCACACATAAACCTACCCACTAAAATAAATTACATGAGAGGAAATTTAGGTTATGTACATTAAAAAACGCTCTCCTTATAAATATTTATTACTACTTCTCTTCTGTGTTTTTATTTACTGGGGTGTTTAGGATATTCCTAACCCACCACTCATTCAGCAAACACAATTGTTTTAAAGATTTAATCAACCTTTAATGGCTCTAACATCTAGAACTATAATGAATATAGTGAGCCTGAATAGAGGCACAGCCTAAAGATGCTTCCAGCAGATAAGAATTTTAAAGGCCACCCAGAGACAATACAAAACCAGGAAGAAAACCTTTTTTAGACGGAGCCAAAATATCTATTTTTCATCCCCAAGTAACATCCCCTCGTGCAACACCCCCGTGCAGGAACACAGCGCACGGCTCTTCCCGAGACACCGAGCACCACCATGCAGGGCAGCGCTCACTCCCAACGCTATCCCCAGCCCCGCAGCTCGCTCCGGCTCCATGGAAGCCGGGGGGATATTTTCCATCTCACATTCCCAGTCTGTGCTGTGTGACTGTTCTCACACCATATAAAGAGATCTTTTGACCAAATCACACTAGACCTGTCCTACAACTTGGGCTTCCTCAAGGAGCAGAGTGAAGCGTTTCGTTCCAAACCACGTGAGATACCGTCAGCTGCTTTAAAGGTTTGGATTCTGCAGGAAGAACGTGGATTAAAACCAATTAGGAAAAAAACTCTAATTCTTACAGTTGCCAAAACCACTCTCTAAGAGCGCACCAAATGGCACCCAAGTGCAGCTGGTCCTCATCTGAAGGCAGCCTGTAACAGAAGGCTGCGGAGAGCCCCATTGTGCCCCTCATCCCCAAGAGCGGAATGTTGAGGGCCGAGGGGATTCTCCAAGAACCAAACCATGATGTGTGCAATAAAACCAGCTGCACCCATCACCTTCAGTGATCCCAGACACAACTGGGGAAAACACTGCAGGAAAAGCAGTCGCTCTAAGAGCAGCCTTACAGGAATCCCAGGCACAGAGGGGTGGCAATTTGGAGCTGTAAGGTCACGTTCAACCCTTCAATTTATGCATCGCAATTCTGTATCTGATGAATGAAAACTCTCCAGACAATAAAAAACTCCTTTTTCCAAGCATGACCCCATGCTCTACAGCTAAAACCACCACAAATACAACCGGAAAGGAAACAGAAGATAGCAATCCCAGAAGGATTTAGAATCAAAATACATTTTTAATGGTGCCCTTAATTTCATATGTATAACTTCATGGATATTTTGTTGGCATGAGGAATGCTGAACACCCAGTGCCATGGCAGACACAAAGAAAAGACCTTCAAGAACCTGCTCCAGCATCACAATTCCTTGTTCCCAGCTCAACAGTGCTGGCAGCATTTAAGGATAGGTATCAGTTGTTTAAACTTAACATATATGAGTTTATTTACTAGGGGTAGTAACAGAAAGGGAGGCTGCAAATGCTTATATTTAACATTGTAAGAACATGCAAAGCTTCAATGCAACACTCTTACTCAGGGGAAAAATCCAGACTACGGCCAAAGGAATCATTCCTGAGAGGACACTGAAACATCTGCCACCTCCTGGGATGGCAAAAGTATGTGAATCACCACTGATATTTTAAACCTGTATTTATTTATAGCTTTGTGTCATGTACCCATCGCTCAGCATCTGGGCACACATACATGTATTAAAATAACACACATCATTGGTCTACAAATCGTAACTGAAGTACATTCTTCCTCCTGGGATACAGATTTACAAATTCCCCACTGTTCCCCAAGCAAAGGCTTGAGTAAATGGATACCAGGAGTAACAGGAGAGGAAGGGCAGCGAGGAGCATCGCACGGTGACAGCGCATGGGACAATTAGTTTGAGCCAAAAGCAGAGGTGTTGGGATGCTGGGAACTCAAAGCATGTTAAAGACACTTTGATTAGCCTTCAAAATATCCCTTCATATAGATTAGCTCAATAGGAATAATACTTACAAGGCCTTGTAACTTTTTCCTAGTAACTGGTCCTACGCATGGGCTTTGCACAAGTCTTCAGCCTCACGCATTGAAACACGGAGCCACCCTCATCCAGGCTGGACATAGCAACAAGGTGAAGGTCACCGAAACCAGTCAAGGAAGAAAAGATCAGAAGAGAGTAATTGCTTCTAAAAACACTCTTGAACTTACATTGCACATACGCGTACAGTTGCGTGTTGCGTGTCCATGTTTGTGCATGTAAACCCCATGTAAAACCCATCCAGGCAGCACAGATTTTTCCAGGCCCTTCTCCCGCAGACCGCTATTCACCCAAGTAATGCTACTGAAGTCAATGGAAACGCTCTTGTAAACAAGGACTTACAAGAACCCAACGTGACAATGGTTTCAAAAGGAGTTTTGACTGTGCAATTGTTGCTGGATTAGGGTCTTCAGAAACACCGAGCCTGCTCTGAAGAGCACAGAATTCAAATCTGCAAAGCACTGGGGCCTCCGGAGCGGATCCCGGGAAGCACTGAAGGACACGCTCAGCCTGAAGCATGGGAACGGCTCCGGGCTCCCCCCGAAGATGGGCAGAACCCCTATGGAAGGGACGGAGCTTCGGGAATAAAAAAAGACAGGCTCCCCTCCCTCCCTTTTATAAGCCACTGACCTAAGCTGAACCGTATCACATCGCTGCCTAAATTAACATGGAATAAAGTGTACAAACACCTCGTTAGAAAAGGAAAAAAAGGGAAAAAAAGGAAAGAAAAAGAAAGAAATCCCACACAGCACAACGTGTTTTCTACAAAATCAGCCTATTTGGTGAAATCCTCATTTAAAATAATTGATTCAGCAATAAACCAGCAGCAGAGACCAGAAGCACAAACAGCAGCATTTATCAACAGCACTTGCCCAGATAAGTAAAAGTTTGTAATAAATAGAGCGCCCATTACTTTGCTTATATAAATGCAAAACAGCCACAAACCAGAGCAGTCATACAAAAGACAAATAAATGAGTTAGACACAAGTCCAGGAGTTTAAGAAGTCTCCCCTATATTTAATAAAGCATGAATTAGTTTTATAGAAACACTAACAGACCCCTTGCAGATAGGGGGTTTTCTTTTATCTTTATATTATTAAATAAGACATTTTGTGTTTAAAGTGAACTATTGCTTCATCTCGGTGGCCCCTCTGCTGGGCACAGAAATTAGGCTGTGAACAAAATAAAAACCACCATTGAAAATTACAAACTGTACAACTTTAAAGCATTTTGATACTTCTTTTCCCCCTCAGTCCAAAGAGATAAATAAGTGAATCTCTGGGAAGGTAAAAGTTGCTGTTTTAACACCAATTTCTGTGTCTATATAAAATAAAAGAGAAGCCAGAGTCACTATCAGCTGAGAGATGGAGGAAGAGCTGCAATTACAGCTCATCCTGTTCTAGCAGCTCAGCAGGTGGAAAACATTTAAATCAGTGACTTTCCAGAACTGAACCTGCTCCTTTGTGTCTAACACAAGTCAAAGTCCTCTCGGAACCAGTGAGACTCTTCTTTTTGAAGAAATGAGTATTTGGGATTCTGCAGTGATTTAGAATTAAAACATTAAATCTGTCATTTCACGAGGCTCCAGGATTTTTTTGTTTCGCTTCATTTTTCTCCCAGAAAATGAGCCTGTATCTACTGCAAAGCAAAATATTCTCCCTCTCTGCCCCTTGGAGAACTTCAGACACACCAAATGCTATGAAATAATTGACTCTGTATCAGCTCTAAGAAAAAGGATTAAAATTACTTTCATGCCATTGAGGTTATGGTGTGTTCAAAAGCATCCAATAGGAAAACAAAAGAAAAAGAGAAAAAAACAAAGAAAATTTACCTTTGGAGAATGAATTGAACTAAAAATGGACCCATTAAAACCCGCATCTTGGCACGCTTTTTACATTGACAACACAGCTTTGTTTACGCATAAAATAAGCATTTGGAATCTGTTTTCAAAGGACAAGTGAAGAGATTTCACAACCTGACTGGTTTCCAATTGGGGAATTGCACGTACAGCGTTAACGTGGGGTTTGTGCTCCAACAACTGAGCCTGAGATGGAAGGAGAGGCTGGAGCTGCCGCTGAGGGCGACGCGCGCCGACGCCAGGGCTTAGGCTTGCACCAAGGCAAAAGAGCTCTACAGGATTATCAGTGGAGTGGATCAGGCTTTCTCAGGGCTCTTTAACTCGAGAGAATCTATTTTAAATTGCTTCAAACATCAAATGAAACACAAGTTATCTAAACATCAGATTTTCTAATTTTATTAAAAACGCACAAATTTTATCCAACATGTTTTCTTTCATACAGTGAATGGTCTAATATGCACTGGAGGTCACACAAGCTTAGGTTTATTTGAACAATAAAAGACATATGAGAAATTTAATATATAAAGGAAAAAAGTAGCAGCTGTTGACTGCATATTTGACCATAAAATTTAAATATTTTGGACTTTTATTTTAAAGACACAAAAATAAAACCTGTGTGGGTCTATATAAGTCATATTAACAATTCCATGAATGTTCAACAGGACTAAAAATTAGCAAAGATGTTGGGGTTTTTTGTCTTTTTTTTTTTTTTTTCCCCTCTTTTAAACCTTGTAACACTTTTTAAACACCTTCTCGGGTTGCTGGTGCAAAGCACCTTACAGTATTTGTGCTATAGATTCACTTTATTTGGCAACTGTCTGGGTTTGGTGGGGTTTTTTCTTTGCCTTCTGTAAACAACACCTTTTACAAACTAGCACAGTGAACCACAAGCCCTGCAATCTGTTAGAACATCGACAGAACAGAAAAAAGGAACTATTTTGGTTGGTTGCTCAAAATCTTTTGCTTTTGAACAAGAGGTTCTAAAACAGGATTTATTAGTAAAACATTGAACTCCTGAATTTAACATTAGACGTAAACAGTTGACTGTTTTTAGTTCAATAGAGTCTTTTTTTGTTTAGCTTTTCTCTCTCTGTGAAGGTAGAATACTTTGTGTTTGTTTGTTTGCTTGGTTTTCAAGTCATTCTGCCTTAGAGGTCTGGCGACCTTCGCTATGCCGAGGAGGTTTTGTACGTGTAGCTTTGTGAAGGTAGAAGAGTTGGTGCTGAGGGCTTAACATTTAGTATTTGCTATTTTGGAAAAGAAAACACAAAAAAAAAGGAGAAAGGAAAAAAAAAAGGAAAGTTGTCCCACCTGGTAGTCTGCAGGCTGCAATGGCTGGAGCTAAAAAGAGTTTCTTGTTGGCGAACTTTCTGAGAGACAGAAATTAACAAACAAATTCAGAATGCCAGAACCATCCTTAACCAGGAACGCTAGAGTTCTTGACGCTTTATTTTCCCCCTTTTTTCCTTGACCTTTCCTTCTTTCAATTATTAATAGGTTTTTGTTTTTAAAACGAGAAGTTTCTAAGGATTGTGGCTCTTAGGATGACATCCGACAGGGTAACCACACTCACGCCATCCTACGGTATGGCAGCACTTTACTGTACAGCTTCACCAGTTCCTTTGTCAATGGTACAAAAAAAAAGTCAGTCCCTTTGCTTGTTGGATACAACCGTAACGCGGAGATTGTCCTGGTCTAGAGCAAAGCTTCCCTTGGAGCGGTTTGGGTTCAGTTCGTGCCCAAGGTAATATTGTCTTAGGGCAGGAGAGATGTTCTATGTATTCATTTCTGTACACTGTAACAATAAGCAGACTAGATGATCATCACTTACTTAGACCCAGTTTGTTTTAAAGCTACCACACAGCCGCTTCGTTCATTTCGGGGGGGTGTGACAAGTGATTGCCGTAGTTAGCACCACCGTTGACAGATAGCGAAGAAAACGGAGGACTAGGGCCAAAAACTTCCGCAGACATGGAGTGCAAGGACCCGGGCAGGTTGGGTTCGGGGCTGGGCGAGTCTCCCGGGGGGTGCGACATGATGTCAGTGAAGCGCTGGGCCTCGCTGGGGGGGTGATGTCCAGGCAGGGGGTGGTCCATGGCCCCCAGAGGGGTGCCCGATGGCCCCGAGGAGGGCACGAAAGGGAGATCCACGGGCGTCTGAGCTTGGGATGATGGAGGTCCTTGCGGGAAGAAATCGTAATTGCTTCCAGGGCCATAATACTCGCTCTGATAATCTGCTGGGCAAGGAGAGACAGAGGGAAGGTAACACGCAGGCAAAGCAACCGAGTGGAAAAGACACGAGAGTGCATTTTAAGGGCGGCGTAAAGGGGACGCGGGGTGGGGGGGAGCTTCAAATGTCACCCAGAGTTCGACAAACACAAGGCAGTGAACGTGCTGATGGCCTGGCCAGGGTGGGGGGGACGTGCTAACAGCCTGGCTGGTTCCCGGGGCCGCCCTTCCAGCAGTGCCTGGTCTGCAGAACCGGCAGCGGGGGTGCCCCCGGTGCGGGCGGGGATCCGGGGGTGCGGTATCGCGACACGGAGTGTCCAGAGGGCAGAGGGGGGGCGCGTTACCCACCTCCGTAGAAGGAGAAGGGCCCGTTGGGGATGAGCTCCCCGGGCTCCAGCCGGTCCACCAGCGGCCGCATCCTGCGCGGGCTGCGGAAGAAGGCGTGCCGCCGGGCGCCCAGCGCGCTCAGCTGCTTCATCCGCCGCTCCTTGGAGCGCCGGTTCTGGAACCAGACCTGGGCGGGCGGCGGGAGAGGAGCCGGTCACGGGGGGGGGGGGGCTCCACTCACGGCAGCGCGGGACACCCCCCCCCCCCCCCGTTTCCCGGTCGTTCCAGGGGGGACCCGATCCGATGCACCCCGCTCCGCGCTGTTCCTCGTTCCAAACGCGGCCGAACCCACCCGTGACCGCGGCCCCGCGGCCGCTCCCCGCCGCCCGCAGGTCAAGAATGATCGAGTTAATTCTTATTACCCTGACAAGATTACTCCTAATTACCCTCACACTGAGCCTCTCCAATCTAACCTCGTCTTTAATGGTCCTTTAACCCCCCATTACCCCCAGCGCCGCGGGTTTATAAACCCTTTAATAATTCCAGCGTATTATCATTCTTATTTATCCATTAACCCCTCACATTTATGGTTATTAATTTCGATACCATTTGCAGCATCCTTTAGGACTTTTTAAAACAAACCCGCGGCTCTGCCCCTGCCCTCACCAGGCAGCCGCGGTGATAACGATTTAAACGGGAGGCGGGGGGTTGCCCCGGGGCTTCCCCCGAGTACCGGCCCCTCCGCGGCAGCGCATCCCCGGCGCCCGGGGCCGCGGTACCTGGATGACCCGCATGTTGAGGCCGGTCTCCTGCGCCAGCTGCTCCCTGATGTGCCGGGTGGGTTTTGGGGTGGCCGCGAAGGCGGCTTTCAGAGTCTCTAGCTGTTTGGCTTTGATGGTAGTGCGGGGCCCCCGCCGCTTCGCCCCCAGGTTCTGGTCGTCGTTTTCGTTGCTGCCCGTCTCCTTGTCGGACACGTTGGCGCTTTCCGAGTCCTTCGCGTCGTCTTGGGAAGGGTCTTGGGAGTCGGGGGACAGGCTGGGGTCACTGCCGGTGGTGGCTGGGAGAGAGCAAAGCGGAGCACGCTCAGACTGGGGGCGGCCGGGAGGAAACACCGATCGCGGGGACGGGCCGGTACGACCGGGGAGGGGAGAAGGGAGAGGAGAAGGGGAGAAGAAATAGGAGAGAAGTATGTAAAAAGAGATGAGGAGAAGGGAAAAGAGAAGGAGAGAAGGGAGAAGAGGAGGAGAAAGGGAGAGGGGACGGGAGCGGAGCGACTCCCACCCCGCGGATGCCGAGCGCATCCCCGCATCGCCGCGGCCGCGCTCCCTCACCTGAATGCAGGCTGTTTTCTTTGGCAGTATTGCTGTTATTTAGGTAATCTTCTTTGCAAACAAACTTGTTTTCGTCTATGATGTAGAGCTCCTCGCCGGTGGAGAGTTGCTTGTTACACATCATACACGTAAAACAGTTCAAGTGGAATACTTTGCTCCGCGCCCTGCGGACCAGGTCGCTGGGGGAGATGCCCTGGGCACAGCCCGCGCACTTGGTCCCGAAACACCTGCAGGGAGACGCCGGGCAACGGGTCAGCGCCGCCCGCCCGAGCCGCGGGGCCCGCCGAGAGCGGCCCGCAGCCCGGCCCCGCGCCCATCACCGCGGCCTCCGCTCGCCCCGCCGGGCCGCGCAAAGGACATTCCATAAAATAAAGCATTATCCCTCCGGAGCGTTCTCCCTTCCTAACCAGAGAATGCTTGGAATTATATATTAAAAGGGAAGAAAAAAAGGGAAAAGGACCCGATCCGGGGCGGGTGAAGTGCGAGGGACGATTCAGCACCGGGGCGGCGATGTCAGGGGCTCGCCCCGGCACAACAATTAACGACACGTTAATCAATATCAAACAGAAATTCTTGTTCGTTATTGACCGGCCGCGGCCGCGCATCGGCCGTAGCCGCGGCCGCTTCAGGCCCGGCGGGCACTGGGGATCCGCACCAGAACCGCACCGGAGCCTGCGGCGCTCCGCTCCGCCGAGGCACTCCGCGGCCTTTCGGTGCCCGTCAGCGGAGTGGCGCGCCTCGGGTGCTGTCTCCGGTGTGCAGCGGGGATGGCCCGGTGGGCACCCCGGCCCCGAACCGGTCACCCCTGTCGCTGCCGGTGTGCGGCGGGCCCGGCCGGGCAGGAGCACCGGGGCCCGCTCGGGCCCAGGATTCGTTCCGGCGAAGCCCGCCGGGATGCGAGGGGGATGCAGCAGCGAGCGGGTGTCGGTACCCAACGCCCCTTCCATCGATCCGCCGGCGGTCCCGGCTCCATTTGACGGGGGTTGCCTGGCCAGCGGAGCCGCGCACCGAGGCGCGGAGCGCCGCCGCACCGGGCCTCCATCGCCGGGGCGGCTCCGGGCAATGCCGGGCCCGCGGAGAGCGGCTGCAGCGGCGGCGACCGCAGCACCGGGACCCGCCGGTCGATAGTTCCGAGGCAACTTTGGGCAAGTGGAGCGCGGCCGGGCCTCGACGGGGCGCCCGGGCCCTCCCCCGGCCTGACACCCCCCCCCCCCCCACCGGGGGACCGGCTGGAGGAAGAGCAACGGGTGCGGGGGAAAAGGTGTTTGTGAGTCACGCTGACAACGGGGGAAAGCAAATAGAAACTAAAAAGGGAAAAAGGGAGACGAGAAACGGCTGCGGAGGAGCTACGGCCGCAGGCAGGGGCCCGGTACTTACCGAAAGAAGTCGTTTTTGCAGTAAAGCTTGCCTTCTCGCGAAAAGCATTTCTCTGTCAAATTGCATTTACATTCACAGCACTGAACACACTTCACATGCCAAGCCCTGTCCAGTACATTCAACAAAAACCGGTCCAAGATTGGCCTTTTGCAGCCTGCACAGTGAACCATTGTCTTTGGTTAGTTCTGAGAGCGGGGGTCGGTTTCCCAGATGTCAAGCAAAAAAAAAAAAAAACAAAAAATCAAAATATATAGATTTTTTAAAGACGACAACACCGGCGGAGGCTCTGCTTAAAATTTGTGTTTGTTTTAAAAGCTTCGGAGAAGTGAAGGAGGAGAAAAAGAAAAGGGAGGAAGCAAAAAAAAAATCTTCGTTCGAGTGTCCTAGGAGGGATAACACAGGAGAAACCACCCACTGCCCGAGGAGACCAGCGCTTCCACACACCGCAGGGTCCCGGCCGCTACCAACCACGACAGCAACAACGAGAGTAAGAACAGGAACGAGAAAACGACAACGACAGAAAGATCGGCGCTCGTAAAAATTAAAATCGATTAAAAAGGGAAAAAAAAAAAATAAAAGGAAATAAAAACCAAAACCCAACGGCAAAAAGCGAGTGACGAGTTTTTCTCAGGTCTGAGGTAGAGCAGTCAGGAGTCAAAGTGCTTTTCCCAAAGAGAAATCAAAATCAAAATACAAAATTAAAAAGGAATAAACGACAAACGGAGACATGGGGCCGCCGCGCTCAGAAGGGCTCTGCCCGCGGCCGCGGCGACATGGCGCTACGCGCCCGCGGAGCGGAGCGGGCCGCCGTCCTTACGCGGGGAGGGGGGGGACGCTCCGCAGCTCCTCGCTCCGTCCTCTCGCCTCTTTCTCCTCTCCTTATTTTTTTTTTGCCTCTCTCCCTCGACGTCTCGGCGGTGCCGTCGCGCCCGGCTCCTTCCTACCTACCCCCGCGCACCGCCCTGCGCGCTACCCGCGGCGGCCGGCCGCGTCCCCGCCGAGCCGGCGCGGCATCGCCCGGTGCTGCCGGCTGCAGTGGAGCCTCCCGGGGCGGCGGCGGGCCGGGCCGGGCCGGGCCGGGCAGGGCAGGGCGGGCAGAGAGCGGCGCGGGCCGCGCCGTCCCGGCCGCGCAGGGCGCTCTGCATGTTCCCGGCAGCCCCGCGGCCGCAGCCTTATGCACCGCGCGCACACGTCACCGCCGGTCCCGGCCAATCGCCGCCGTCGCCGCTGCCGTCCCCGTCACCCCCCCCCCTTTTTCCCGCGCCCGCCGCGCCACCGCCGGACGGGGCGTCCGCGCCCCTTTATAGAGCCGCCGGGGCGCCGCCGCGCAGGGACGGGCGGGCGGGTGAGTGAGCGGCGGCCGCCGGTCGGGCCCGGCCGAGGCGCGCCCCGTTCGGAGCGCCGGGAGCGCGCTGCAGACGGTAGGTGTGTCGGTGCGGTGCCGGTGCGCGGGGGGAAGGCGGGGGGCAACAGGGACGGTCGTTGAGGTCTGGCACCCCTACGGGGTTGTGCATCCGTTATAGGCACCCACCGGCCGGTTCCCGTTGCCGACGGTTGAGAAGTGGCGCCAAACGACTTCCCGGTTTAACGGGGTTTCCCCCGTCGTAAACTGCGGGCCCCGGGGGCGGGGGCGCGGAGCCTCCCGCAGGGCGGTGCGGTGCCCCCCGCCGGGAACACACCCGCGGCGAGTCGCTTTTCCCGGCAGGGAAGGTGCGGAGGGGCCGGGGCCGCGGCCCGGGGCACTCCGACGGTAAGGAGGGAGCGGTGGGCCCCGGGGCCGCCCGGCCGCTGCGGGCAGAGGGAAGGCGCCGATAACTTGGCGGTGATTCCGTTACCGGCGCTCGCAGCGCTGCCGCTGATGTACTTTTTTAGTAGTTGTTGGGGTCTTTTTTTGGCAAATAAAAATTCCTTTGCTTTTACCTTCCAGATGCCCGGTCGGTCTCCGGGCCGGTTTAGGAGGGACGTGATTCCTCTTTGCTGCCCGGCGGGAGCCACCGCTCCGGGGAGGTGTCACCGCCGGGCCCGGGGCCGGCCCGGCCCCCCGCCGCGGCGGAGCCCCCGCGCTTGCCCCCGTCGCGGGAAGGTTGATCCTCTGGCGGGGAATTAGGAGGGAAACGGCGGACTAAAGGGCCCGAGCGGGTTATACACACGGCGGCGGGGCGCGCACCTTCCACGGCTGCCCCGGGCACGGGGGTTGGCGGAAGCCCGCCCCGGAGCCCGCAGCATCCCTCGTTCCCCCTTTCATGTCTCTTTTCCTCGTCCTTGGGAAGAAAAATTAAAAAGTGAAGGAAGAAGAAATTGGAACATATAAAAAGGAAGCGAAGGCAGGAAAACCCTCTCCGGTGCCGGGGCGCGGGGCTCCGGTCTGGGGCGGAGGGGCCTGGCTCGGGGTGCGGGGCCTGCCCTGGCCCGAAGAGCATCTCCCCGTGCCGAGGCGCCCCTCCGTGTTCCTCCGGTTGTTTAAAAGCCGCGGGCCCTGTGTCCGTCCGTCCCCCGCCCCGGTGTCCCTGGAACCGGCCATCCCCGCCCCGTCGGGGCCGCGCAGGGCGCTCCGCGTCCCCGCCCAGCTGTTGCTTTGCTTTGCCGGCGGTTGCGGGATCAATGGAGGCCCGGGCGGGCGCCCCCCGGCCGGTGCCCGCAGCTGGGCCGCTCCCAGGCGGAGCGGGCCCCGTTCCGCCGCCCGGGAAGGCGACAGCTGCGGGCTGGCGTCACGGGACCCTTCCCTTTGACCGCGGCCCCCTGTGACATGTGGCGGTGGGGATGAATGAGGGGAGGGAGATGAGCAGCTTATGTCCATCAAGCACCAGGTTTTCACAGCGATTTTGTTGTGTTTTTTCTCTCTCCTTTCCCAGGCGTTAGCGAAAGCAGCTGGTTGTCCCCTGCCCCTCCCGCCCCGACGGCTCCGCGCAGGGCCCGGGGACGCCGAGGCGGGCACACACCACTGCGCCCCTATCCCCACCCTGATCCCGTCCGGTCCCCCGGGGACCGGAGCCCGCCGTACCCGGTACCCGCCGTGCCGCGGTAGTGATTTACCGGCGGAGCTCCCTGACCCTCCCAGTACACGCACATCCCCGTTGCCGTGGGGTGTCCAAGGGCCAAACTCCCCACCCCGGGGAAGGCGGACCCCGGCTCTGAGCGGGTATCTGAGCGGTGAAAATACCGGCGCTGTTCTCAGCAGGCTCCGAGAAAACAAAACCCCGCCGAGGCCGGTCGCCCGCGGGACACGGAGGGGGGCACCCACGGGGGATGAGGGAACGGGAGAAATCCCCACAAGCCACGGGGATGGGCGGCACGGCAGGGCCCGGCCGGGCACAGCGCATGGGGTAGGGATTTGATTTCATTTTAGTTTGGTTTTTCATTGTATTTCGCATTTCGCCCAGGCCCGATCCCGGCCGGACCCAAGTCCACGGTGATGGGGCGGCGGGGCCGAGCCCATCCGTACCCTGGGGGAGAACCGGGCGGGGTGCTCAGAGCCGAGCGGCCCCGGAGCCCAAAACCAGGGAAATTAAAAGAGTAAAATAATGTTAATAATAAAAAAACTCCCTCAAATTTATTTTAAATCTGATACAGAAGGGAAAATAAAACCAGCCCCTTTCAGGCGCGTTTGAATTTGCATTTTATAGGTGTCGTTCCCGTCTTTTTAGTTAAACATCATCCCGGTTATCAGCAGCCTTTCTACACCGCTGCGCCCATCGGTAATGGGATTTCTCTCTCCTTTACGGGGCACTAGTGCTGTACAAACACCGGAGCCGCTCGCCCGGCCACCGGCAGAGCCCCGGGGCCACCGCCGCTGCGGCGCATCCCCCCGAGCGAAGCCGAGGAAGAACCGTCCCTCCCGCTCGGGCACCGACGCGTTCTCCGTGTCTATCCCTGTTCTTTCCCTCCTTCCCGGACCCCTCCGCATCCCGGGGGAGCGCTGCTCCCGCATCTACCGGGGAGCACCGCGGCGGGTCGGAGCATCCCGGGCAGCGCTGGGGGGGACAGCGCGGGTGACGGGGGGTATGTGTGTCACCCCTTCTCCCCTTCCCAAACTTTTCCCCGCAGGAAAAGCTCCTCCGCCTATTAAATATCTCCGCGGCCGCTGCCCTAACCAAACACTGAAGATGTAATTAAAGCCGGTAGAACAACCCCGCGCAGTAACCCCGTTGCTGGAGAGGAGCCATCGACGCGCCAGGTTTGTTTTAGAGGAGCTTGGACTCCCAAAAAATTCCTTATATTACTTATCGGAGCGTCCCGGTTGGTTCTGCCGCGCTCGGGGCGATGCCGGGGGGGAACTCGGCACCGTCCCCCGGCTCTGCTCGCCTTTCCATGGCCTTATTTATTCTCCTGCCCCCTTGATTAGCTCCCCCCACTCCGCCCCCCCCCCCCCCCGGTTTCTTTCCATGTCGCTAAATGTTGTCGCTTACACTCGAAGCTCATGCATTGTTTATGGGAAATAGAGTTAATAAATAATTCCAAATCCGAGGTGTGCGCCTCTGTGTCTGACTGAGAGCTGCCGGCCGAGGGGAAGGGGAAAAGTACCCAGGAAAGGGAAAAGTGCCCGGGAAAAGTGCCCGGGAAAGGGGAAATTCCCCGGGAAAAGAAAAAGAGCCCGGGAAGGGGCCCGAGCCCACCCGGGAGCGGGCTGGGGGTCGGGGCAGGGCTGTGTGTGACAGCCGAAGGGGATTCTTCCCCTTGTTAAAGAGAGAAAAGGGCAGATAAAAGACGAATAAAAGAGAGAAGAAAGAAAAGTAAAGAGGTGGCGGAGGCGGGGGGAGACTATAAAAAAAGAGGGTGAAACAAACCCCGGGAGGACGCACCGATCCCGCTCATCCATCTTCATTGTCTCCGTGTGTGCAAAAGCAACTCCGGTATAAGGAAAAGCCACTATCAAAGCCATGGCTTTATTTTATATCCTATAGATCAGGAGGGAGGCAAAGCTTTATTTTCGCCCAGAGACAGATATTTTATTTCTCTCTTACGGTTTTATGTGTGAGAGATGTCAAAAAGGTAAAATAGATTGCTAATGCATAGGCAAAACGAAGCTGTTTTGGCATGCTCTGTGTCAGGAGGTCTCCCAGGGAGCGCGGGCTGGGGATTTAGGGCTGAGGGGAGGCTCGGGGGGATTTCTGCCAAAACAGCGCTCGCCATAAATCCAGCGCCGTGGTCAGCTCGGGCGGGAGAAACAGGGTTTAAAGGGGAAGAGTTGGAGCGGAGCGGGGACCCCCGAACCCCCTCCCGGTTCCCCCCAGCCCCGGGGGGCCCCGTCGGCGCCTCGATCGCTTCTCGCCGCGGCGCTGGGGACCCGCCCGCCGCGACAGAACACCCCGATAGCCCCGCTCCGGCGCACTCCTCTCCGCTTTTATCTACATATATACATAGATATATTGATTTTTTTCGCCCCAAAACAAGGAACCATCCCCCGACCGCCGGCCCGAGCCGCTCCGGAGCGGCTGCAGTCACCCACCATCGCAGCGCACCGCTCTCCATCCTCCTCTCCCCGAACCCCAGCAGAGGGTTTGCCAGGACCCTTTGCAAAGTTAAAATATATCTCCCCAAGCTGCAACAATTTTCCTACTTTTTGACCTCGGGGATTTACTTAGCGCGTTAAGTTCAAGGCTCAGAAGCCCAGGGCTATTACTCATTGAGGCACTCCCACCACCACCACTTTTCACCACATATTTTATCATTTGACTTCCTGGCTTAAATTCATGTTATGGCAAATAATGGATGGTAATACTTTCCCCCTTCCCCATGTTAATTGTCTTGTCTGACAACCTCCGCATTTGAAATGATTTAAAGCAAACAACGGGTGCAGCGAGACCAAAAGACAAACCAGGAACCGGCTCTTCCCTCGCAAGTTAGTGCCTGGATCCGGGGTTTGCATCCAGAGCCCCCCCAAAAAGCATCACCCAGCGCTTGCTGGGGTCACTGCTCAGCTCTGCCCCGCATCCCTTGGCCTTTGCTGCCCGAAATCCCGCTGCTCTTCAGGCGGCTGAAATGGGGAAACAAACCCGAGTGCTATTTGCAAATTAAAAAAAGCAAGGTGTAGTTGATTAGCAAATTAATTATTTCAGTTCCCCCAGGATTATATTGTTTTTCCAAGTTCTGTGGGCCTGTGTAATTTACTAATTTCACAGTCGCTGAACTTCCCTGGGAGTGAGAGTCAATCTCAGCCACCCATCTAACACGTACAAGGGATCTTGTGCAGCGGCAGTGGCGGAGGGAAGAGAGTGTCCAGAGCTTTTCCCTGCTCCTAATAATGACCTGATTCTGGGCAAATTCTCTGGTTTTCTTCTTTCTGAGGGGGGACAGCGCTTTCCAACCCAGCAGGATCAGATCTTCCTGCTTAGAAAGGAGGAGCTGCACGGACTTTTCTCTCCAGACCACTGTCGCTGGCTTCCCAGATGTGCACAGAGAAAGGGCTGCTGCATCCTCAGCAAACAGTTGGAGAAAAGGGTTCCCAATGCAAAAGGGGTTTTGTCATGAGCAGAGCGTCAGCTTTGGGTGTCTGCCATCCCCCTCATGCAGAGTGTTTGAGAAAAATAATTGATATAAAGGAAAAAATAGGACTATCCCAATAAAATAGAGAGATAATATGCCTGTGGTGGTGGGAAACCAGCACTGCCCTCTGCCTACCTGCTGTGGAGCACAGAATCATAGATCACAGAATAGTTTGGGTTGGAAGGGACTGTAAAGCTCATCCAGTTCCAACCCCCTGCCACGGGCAGGGACACCTTCCACTAGAGCAGGTTGCTCCAAGCCCCTGTGTCCAACCCGGCCTTGAATGCAGGAGCAGGTCTGGGTTCATGGTGATAAAGCAGCATCACCTGGACCAGGTACCACAGCACAGGGGACTTCCCTCACTGCTGTGAAAATGAAGCCAGAGCTCCTGGCTGCATTTATATGTCTGCTTAGTCCCCACCACTGATTAATCTTCTATATATAGATTCTACAATTTGATACCACGTTACTATATAACATCCTATGTCACCCCCTATTTATATATGCTTCTATTTTAGGGTTCCTGACAGGGCGCGGAGGGTCTGGCCAGCATGCCCTGCTTTTGCCCTGCTCCATCAAACACACACGGACCGAGGCAGATGAGCTCACACAGCCTGAGCCCAACAAAGTTCCTGGGTGTTGGGTGTCTGTGGCTCAGCACATTCTGTCTGCCTGGGCCAGGGAGGTGAGAGCCAGGTATAGGGCAGGAGCTGAGTGCTTGTCCCTCCTATGCTGTGAGCATGGATGCAATTAAAGAGGTCACCAGCATGCTCCAGACAGGGCTCGTTAGCACAGCACAGCACACGCTGCTCGTGACACCTGAGCTGCGAATGGAGCAGGGCATTTCTATAGGGTCACCTATAGAAAACGGTGTGAAACTGGGGCATTGCCGTGAGGAGATGTGGCCAAACATGTTGTTTGATTAAAAAAATGCACACTTCAAACTCATTCTCTCCCCTTTGTATAGTATGTGACGTTGTAAGTTTGGCTGTACTCACACACGGCTTATTTTGATGCTACAGCAAGGGTATGGCACGCACGGCCACAAGCCCAGTACTCTGAAGTGCATCAGTACACTGTTTTCAAGATGAAAACAGATCATTTTGTTCTAGAATGTGAAATTTCATTAGTTTCAGCTAATTTTTCCAGGAGGAGCTGGGATAGAGCTCCATCCCAGGAGGGCCCTGCCTGCTGATGCTCTGCCATACTCTGCCCCATGCAGGGCAGAGCCACACACCAGTGTTACCAAGGACCAATCCTCCATGCTCAGAAGCTCACATTAAAATACACATATTACTCTGAAACAACCATTCCTTATCATCTTTGTCACTCATATTCCAGCTGGACCTGGAGATCCCTGTGGGATGGGGAGCAGCTTTCTGAGGGTCACCCACAGATGGGCACAAAGCAAATCTCCCAACTCCCACCCAGATACACTGCACCCTTCAGACTCCATCACCTCTCAGTTCCTTTCCATATTGTGTTCCCTGGTGGATAGGGAAAGAAAACCCCTCCAGGCCCTATCCGTGTTGCCCTCCCAGGCGGCTGTAGCGGGCTTGGATGAGGTTCCAGGGTCTGGAAGCACTGGAGAGCATCACCTGCACTGGAAACGCAGCCCCACAGCAACATTATCTTTCCAAAGTGGAAAAATTTCATGCAAAAGGCTGCTCAGCCCTGGCTTTGTTATGCCACAGTTGGAACTGGGCTTTCTCCCGTTTGGTATTTCCAAGGCATGGTTCTTTGTTGAAGTCCTGGCAGCAGGCTGTCAACATCACACCTCACAGCTTCTCACACCACAAACAGGCATGTATGGCGCTACGTAACCAGAACAGCTTATCAGTGGCTGGGAGACACCTCCCTGCTCCCCTCCTCACCCACGGCCTGTCATAACTTGTTACTCACGAGTTACTCATGAGAACTTCACATCAGCCAGGTCCCAGTGTGCTCTTCTCACCTCTCTCTATCCACAGGTGAAGGTGGCTCTGGAGCATCCAGCCCCAAACCAGCATAACCACAACGGCACAGGAGCCTGTTCTCCTTACAACAAGTAAACCTCGTATCAAATGGAGGGTCACTTATCTGGGGAGCAGCCCCAAATCCTAGTGAGCAGTTTTACAAGGTATGTTTCTCCTGTAAATGGTGAAATTAAACCATTTTCACTGGTAAACAGTTACCTGAAGGATCTATTCTGTGCTGACCTGCAGATCATGCTATGTACATATGAAAATGGAAACCATTCCACACCAAACCATTTGACGATTCTATGTTCAGACTCATAAACTCTGAGTCTGCAGAATTCCTGACCAATGTGCATTTTCCCAGTTGCTGAAATAAAACCTTCACTGCTATAATTAGTTAATATTTATAAAGCCTGTAAGATTCCAGAATAAATGGCTGAAAGAAATTCTCGTGGCTATTAGATAAATGTGTTAATAATAATGATGGCTGGTGAGAAGACATCACTTCTAATGACATACCATTTATTTCCTTAAGGTTGTGCTAATAAACAGAACTCCTTGTTTAAAATCTGGTGCATTTATTCCACATATGCTCTCAGATCAAACAAGTTACTCTAACAACAGAAGAGCTCTTCCTCTTCTCTCCCTCTCTGAAATGTCTCATTTTAACACTTGCTGGGCTGATGGCTATGAGGACAAACACTCCATCCCACCTCGTACCATAGATATTGAAACCCACTGCCCTCATCCCTGGCCTGCCTGCTGCCAGCCAAGGTAAGAATGCCATCAGGGCCTCCCAAAGGGTCACTTAACCTCTGTGGAAGAGCCTGGGTGTTATCCTCATCCCAACCTGAGCTTTGCAGCGAGTCCCTGGACTGATCTCCAAGTCCCGGATCAACCGCATCCTCTCAAACCAACCTAAACCCTCACCAAATCTTATGTCACTTCTCTTGTAAAACCAGAGAAGCTGCTCCAAAGCTTGTGAAGGAAAGAGTTTCCTTTCACTTTGCCGGGCCAGCCCACGGTGTTTGTAGCAGCTCCATCACTGTGGTGCCTGTGCACAAGGTGAAATGCAGCGGGAGAGCGGAGCCGATGGAGCTCTGCGGGTGCCTGCCGGGCGCTGTGCGTAATCTCTGCTCCCTCGGATGGCTTTGCACAGAATCAATAAGGTGTTAATTCCAAACAAATCTTCTCTGCATACCTGCAGGAGATTATATCCCTGCACAAGGAAGCCCACAGAAAGGTTCCCTTCCCACCACCGTCCACAGGCTGGACAAGCAAACACGCAGAGTCCTCCGGTGCTGCCGGATTGCTCCAGTGTTTGAGGAATGGTTTAGGGCTGTGTGTGCTCTGGAAGATGATTTCCTACTGTAGCTTTTAAAACCCCCAATTAATATTCTACAGGGCTGATGCTTCACGCAGGAGGGAAATGCCATTTCCAACTACTGATGCAGTTTTCATTCCCCTATTTGAATTCAAGTACTCTCATACGTAAGACACCGACTTGTTTAGCTTTAAAAATGACCATGGAAAAAGCTTTTCCACACCTCCAGGGTCTGCACCACCCCCGCGAGCTGCTGTGCCAGCTTAACATGAATCACCAGACACGGACAGGGACAATTGTGTTCAGGGACTTGATGGCATTGAGGACACCAGGGTTGGTGTCCAGAGCCCTGGAGGCGAGTGTGCATCACCTTTGCTTTCCAGAGGAGAAGTGAGTGGATGTAGGCACCAATAAAGCATCCTGACCCTTCTGTTTCTTATCTCGGACACGCTGGGCTCATGTCAGGGCTATGCCTGGTGCTTGGAGCCCGGCTGGACACGCTCTGTCCCCAGACGGACACATCTGCAGTGACGTGCGTCTATGATGCTGCTCACACAACACGCTGTAATAACTGTGAGTGTTCCAAATTTAGAGAGAAAGAGAAGGAAAAAGGTTTGAAACCAGCAGGTTTGGAATTAGCAGAAAATACCCTTTTCTTTGGGTGAAATTCCCCCCCTCGAAGTCCAGCTTGTGAAAGGAAAGGAGCAAGGCTGGGCCAGGCAGGTCCCCCCATGGGGCTGTCACCTCCTGGGGCTGCAGTTGCCTTTAGAGCCCAGACCCAGGGACACAATAGGATCAGCCCCACCAACACTACAGTCCCCAGCAGCAACAACACACAACAGGATATGAAACTGCAGCTAAACATGGAAAGAGGAGGAGGAGGGAATGTGCAGGTCCATAGAGGAGAATGGTGAGAAACACCTTCCACAGAGAACCCCAAGGATGGGAGCGAGGGGTCTTCAGGCAGCCAAGGGCAAAATGCCACCATGTGATGAGCAATGGAGTATTTCTTTTAAATAAAGAAATTCCAAGACAAAGAATAAAGATCATTCCGACAGGGAGCAATTTGGGAACCTGTGCATCTTTTACTGCACTTATTCCTGTTTATTTTGTGTGTGTGTCTTAAAATATCAACTCAACTCCTGAGTTTTATAGGAAAACAAACCCAGTACAGTTAAAACACCTCTGAAACGGTCACACAGCCCAAATCTGTGCATTAGATGCTAAACCTGCTATCAGAGAGCTCAGCTGGAGGAGGGTGTTTTTTCTAAATCTGCAAAATATAATTAAATTGGTGTTGGTAAAAAGAGGAAGGAAAAAAGCAGAGATAGCCCCATCCAAACCCTTATAAGGATATTTCAGACATGCTGAGGTTCCTTTTCCATAAATGTTAAGCAGACATCTGTAAACATAATTGGAATTTACTGCACACGCGAATAACTGCATATAAATTAGCCTGTATCATTGGGGTTTATAGAGGGCTGCAGGTCCCCCCCTTGTCGATGAGGTGATGGCGTTTCCAGCGCATCCCAGCTCCATTCCAAATGTCAATTTTCTACATTTTAATTGTATTTCATTTTTTGGCATAGCTGTTGTTACATTTATCATAAAGGCCTCGATAGATGAGACATTGCACTGAATTTTGAGCATTTCCAGGTTGCTTTTCCAGGCTGATAGTTATTCTTTGGGAAAATGCAGAGTGGTGTTGTCAGGGATTGCTTAATATTAATGACGGAGACCTGGGCATCTGGGGGAGCTGAACAAGCACAACTTCATTCCAACATTCCTCATTTTCCCCATGTTTTTCCTTTCCTTTTCTCTGCTTTCTCCTTTGTTAAGGGCAGGACCCACCAGGCATGGAGCCCTCTGGCCTAAACCCGCAGGGACCTGAGGCCAGATCCTGCTCCTCCACAAGCCAATGGAAAAACATCCAACTTCCATGGCTCAGGATCAAGCTTTTAAGCACTCGTTTAACTTCACACCCAGGAGCTGAGAAGTCTTAGTTAAGCCAGAGTGAAGCCTGAGCACCACGATGAGGGCTGAAACTCAGTGGAGGAAGGAGCCTCCTCCTCCTTCTCGTTTCCTTCTCCATCCTCCTGGCTCCATCCAGGCCCAGTGAAAAGTTGGGAATTCCTTACCCGGAGCACAGGGGAGGTCAGGAGGGGCACAGGCAGCCTCAGTAGCCTTGGTTGAGTCCAGTGTGAAAAGAGGTGGCCAGATACACGTAATTCAGCTAAAACAAGGATTACTTCCCTGGATTGAGTCAATCAGGAGCGGGATTTACACAGAGCCACATCATGCAAAAGCCTGATTTGATGCAGATTTAGTGAAAACAAAGAGTTTGACCCTCTCTCAGAGACACCCTGACACCCAGCTTCCATCAGCTCAGCCTTAGTCAGTGCATTTACAGCAGCAAATTCAACCAAACCCACCAGTTTTAACCAAATACGAGCCTGAAACGCATTGGACTGAGGTGCCAAAGCTGGGGAAGGACCACACAACAGAAAGAGGCAAACCCAGGAGGAGAAATCCCTCCTGCCCTGCGAGAAACCCTCAGAGGCTGCTCCCTTGATCCCAAATCTGTTGAATTCCAGGGAAAATGACAGAGGGAAGATCTAGGTTACGTATAAAGCAGAAGTTCTTCCCTGTGGGGGTGCTGAGGCGCTGGCACGGGGTGCCCAGAGAAGCTGTGGCTGCCCCATCCCTGGCAGTGTTCAAGGCCAGGTTGGACACAGGGGCTTGGAGCAACCTGCTCCAGTGGAAGGTGTCCCTGCCCGTGGCAGGGGCTGGAGCTGGAGGAGCTTTAAGGTCCCTTCAGCCCAAACCATTCCATGACTCTATGAAGGCAAACATCGGCGTTAGGTTATGACACTCACTGGGGAGGGCAGACAACAGCCCCACACCATAGAAGGAGACAGTCCTGCACGCAGCCCCCCACCAGCCGCTCCCACCCGGCATCCCCAGCCCCTGCTGTGGCACACTCACCAGCATTCCCAACAGTCCCTTCTTTATGATAACGGCATTATCAAGTGTGCCAATGGGGTAACGGGTGATTTATTTCATTGTCACTCTTCAAAGGCGCATTTGTTTACCACCACCTCTCGCCCCCAGCTCGCCATAAGCTGTGTGTTTGCTTGGGGGGGGCCGTGGCGCAGGAAGCGGGGGGCTGTGAACACAGCCCCTGCGCCCGCCACCGTTGTCACCTTGACTGCGAGCGGCCGGAGCCGCGGGCACCGCCGGAGCGCGGATCCCTGCGGCTTCCCAAGGGATGCGCTCAGAAACGTGTGACCGGGGAGGCCTGACCTGAATTTAACCCTTCTCCGTGCCCCACCTTTGATGGGGAAGGGAGGTGAGAGATGTGGCAGCCTGGCCAGAGCTGGGGACAAACTGCTGGGATGAAGGAGATGACACGGGGGGGAGGAAGAGCTACAATCCCATCCTGCAGGATGCGCCGGGCAGAGCTGCCTCTTGGCTTGGTGGGGCTTTTGGGACACAGCATCATAACGGTGGTGCGGTACCTCACTTCTCTTTAGGGAAAGACTGAAGGAGGGGGAAAGCAAAAATAAGCAAAAATGAAACAAAAAGCTTTTTTCCTTGGGTTTTTTTTTTTGCCTAAAAAGAAAAAAGATGGACTTTTGGTCTAAACTCCTGGCAGATCTGGCCCTGCAATGTCACAAGTCATGAATCTTAATCTTGCCAGACCCAGCTAAGCAAGGGAAAGCTCCACCAACAAGGTTTAGGCAGGGATCTCAGCTGGAGGAAACCACTGTCTGCACCCCAGGCACATGGAGCTGCGGCTCCCAAGGATGCTGCCCAGATAACTGCGCTCTTGAGGTGCCATCTCCTCATCTAATCAAGTGCCAAAGTGGATGGAAGCGACGGGAGGGCTCGGAAGGGTGTTCACACCGTGGCCGGGGGTGCAGAAGGGATGGGCATGGGGGGCCCTTCCCCACGTGCAGGCAGCAGCTCCTCCCTGCCTGCACCTCGCACCAATGGGGTCATGACTTGTGGTCACCCTGAGTCTCCCCGGTCACCCCCATATGGCACAATGGTCACTTTATAACTCAAAATTATCGACTATGCATTTCTCTCCAGGCCAGTCCAATTACTTTCAAGCACCTCTTTGATTTTAGTGTCAAAGAGATCTTTTTTCTCTCTCTCTCAAGTTGTTTTCACTTAAAAAAACCCCAAAGTCCTGGAGCACCAGCCAGAATAATAAGCAGACTCACTATTTAGTCATAGAATGACCTGAAATTTCTCCAAGGAAACATATTTTTCACTGAAAAATACTGGAAGAATCTGTATGAAAGTTTTTGCTTGACATTTGCTGGGTTTAGAGGAAACAGGAGAGCAATTCTTCCCCATCACTTTCATAGTTTGTTATTTTTTCTTCCCTCTCTTTACTCATCCCCAAGAGTTTCCTCTGGGATGGCCACTCACACAGCAAGGAAAAAAGGAGTGGGATGAACAAGGCATTGGGACCACTGAGAAACAGGGACACAGTGAGGAGAAATAACCAAAGTTCTTTTGTTTCTGATGCTTTCCAAACAGATATCAAAATGCTTTAATTCTACAGGTTGCCCAAGATAAGCCAGTTTTTAATGTTCTCCTTGCAAAGGGAAGGTCTCAGCTTTTGAGACTTCGCGTTTTCAGTAATATTTAAGTTGATAATCCTTAAAATAGCCTGGAGTTGGCAAGAATGAGAGTAGCCTGAGGGGGGCACTTGGAGGGCTGCATGTCCCCATGGGGCTCTATCAAACTGGGAACATCATGATCCCTACTTATGCCACTATCACCCTGTTACAGAATGGAAATAAACTGCTTCATGTGGGTTTTGTGATTTTAAAGCATAATCCTTTATGAAATGCTTTGAGGTCCTCAGATGGGAGTGGGTACAAACGACCATTGGGCATGCCTTGTTCCGAGGCACCTTCTGTGCCTCAGGTGTGGCTCTTTGCACTTACAGCAGTTTGAAGCTGATCCTCTGCCAGCAGAGAGCTGCCAAACGGCGTCTCCTCCACCTCCCTGCAAAGCCCAGAGGGAATTCTCCTTCCTTGTGCAGGCAGTTCCATAGCGGGAATCAGAATGTATGGGAGGGAGTCAATTTAAAACCAAATCCACAAGGAATGTGGCTATTTTCAAGTCCTGCCCCAAAAGCTCCTGAAGTCAAGGGGAACCTTTCCCCTCCCCAGCACCCATCTGGATGAGGTCCCGTTGTGTCTTCCCTGTTGAACTTGCTCTGTGAAGAACTCCACTGCGGCTCCAGCTGTTTCCATGTGAACACAGCTGGATGAACAGAGGAAAAAGCACTGTGCTAAGAGCACAAGGGAGATGAACCTGCACCAAGCTCAGCACTGAGCAGGGAGCACTGCTGAGAGCCAGCCACAGCACCAGGTCCTCATCATGGTCAGCGTGCCACAAACCCAGCGTGCAGGTGGAAGCCAAAGGGTTAATCTGGATTGGGGGTTCCACTTCCACTCTCTGAATTTATGGCAGGAATCTGCTATAAGCACTGGGCTCTCACGCTCATTTTGGTGGTCTTCTAAGCTTTTACTATGGTATGAGACATGCTAGGGCATCGTTCTATAAGAAACATAATGGGAATAGCTCACATTTAACGGGATAACTTTGATCCAAGCTCCCTGCTCTCAGCTGTCCCAGCCTGTGGGATCCCGTGCCCAGCTCCCATGGGGATACCCAGCGAGGAGCTCCCACCAAGACACATGGCTGAGCCAGAAACCAAAACCTGAGCCTGCCAGTTGCTTTTGTCCAGGTTTCTGAAGCCCTCCTGCCGACCAAGCATCGTGCCAAGGGGTCTGTCGCATTTAAATACATGGAATTATCTATTACAATGCTTCACTATTTATTACAGAGCTTTCGCTTTAACTGCTTTGTAAATCATAGCAGAAATAATGGCCGAAATAATGGCCTTCCTACTGAGAGTCATATGCCATAATCAACCAACAGAAAGTCAAGAATGTAATTTAAAGTACAGATTAAAAACTCCTTATGTTTAAATTAAGAGATGGGACAATAAGGCCTCACCAAAGGCAATTTTTCCTGGCATCAGTCAAAGGGTTAGAGAAGGCCTGGAGGGGGGGTGAAGGAGCAACCTTGACCTCCCAAGGCTATAAATGTGTGTTTGTTGTGACGTTACTTGAGCAGAAGACTGTGCCCAGCCTGCCTGCTCTGTGCCGAAGCGGCACCGTGGTGGTTTCAGCAGTGGAGCCGTGTTCTCTTGCCCGGCAGGAGACACCAGCAGCAGAGCTGGACTCTGAACAGCGTCCTTGGGCCATGGCCAACCTCCCCTGGGCAAAGCCTCGCTGCCTCCAGCCCCGTCTGTCACATCCCTCCCCGGCCCCAGCGCTCGACACGCGCCGTCTGCTCGGCCTCCAGCACCGGGAGGCTCCGCTTTGGCTCCCCATGGCCGAGCTCCTCACTACAGCATCCCTTCCTCTTGTGACTGCAAACCCCGTCCTGCTCTGCTGCAGCACGCTGCTGGGTGCCTGTGCTGTGCCACTGCTGCTGCCAAACCCATGGCAGGTATCCAGCTTCCCAATGCCACCTCCCCATACTGCACCGAGCATGTATCTCCTGGTCCTGGAGCTCCAGAGCCCCTTTTCCTGCAGCAGAATCTATCCCTGCCCAGCCCTACTCTCAGCTCCCTTCGCACCCACAGAGAACCCCTTGGATACAACTGCCTATGCAACCCTATAGTGAACCAAGCAGAACCCAAAGTACATCATCGCCTGAGGACCTCATGAGTAGGACCTCTCTGGGAGCCTTATCCTGGTGCAGGATGGAGGTTTGCAGCCCCATCCCATGCAGAGACCACCAGGTATTTCTGAGCTCAGGTCTCACAACGGATCACGGTATTCCAGTATTTCTGAAGCCTCCTTTCAATAATTATCACGCTGTTACATTGGTGAGTTTCTTGACAAGTTATTAAATCATAATTTCTAATTTAAATGCCAGCTTTTGGCGTGCATGCCTGCTCAGGATAAGCTCATTTTCATTTTTATTAAACATCACCTATTAAACACAAGGAGAATTTTCTTAGGAATAACAGGAAACACCACAGGCACCTTATTCCCCAGCTCATTTTGTAATGGTTGCGAATAATTCCCCAAACACATAGCCACAACAAGGGGATTGTTATGTGCTGAGGTGGGGACTGAGGTCTGCAAAGACCCTTCTTGGGAACCTTTAGGATCTTCTCCTTGCCAGCCCTGGAGGTGACGGGGGCTGCAGGCTTTGCGTTGTGCCATAAAGCACCTTCCACCTTCCAAACCCAAAGGAAGATTAACGATGTGTGAGCTGCACATCAGCATCCAAAGCACCCAACTTCCAGTGACATCTCAGAGCTCCTGATGTGACAGTCACACTTCAGTGCCACCCAGAACTTGGCTTCTCAAGCAGATGGTCAATTAATTATGCTCATTTGGTGTTTATAGTGCCTGGCCCTGGGCTCAGCATCCGAACTGTGTCCCCCACATCACGGGAATGGTTGTGGCAGCCCTGCTGGCTCCATCCATACAGGGTTATCCTCCCACCCCAATGAATTTCTAGGGTGAGGGGTTGGGCTCAGGACTGAGCCCATGGTGGGTCATAAACCAAGCAAAAATGGGACAACACAGCTGTTTTCATTGGAAAATGGGGATTAAGAGGAAAAGAATAACTTCAATACAAGAGATGTGGGGTGAGAGAATGTTCAAAAACATCCTTTGGGATGAAGGGTTGTGCGCTTGGCTTAGCCCCTGTCTCTGGGCTGGATTTTGTGCTAAAAGCTTGCAATACTTTGGAGCTGATGGGAAAAGGAATTACCCATTTCCCCCAAATGACTTCCATCTCCAGACTATACATTTTCTGTGATCAGACTGATTAGTTAAATAAATCATCCTTACCTGAAGATAATCCATTTATGCTTTTTAATTAAACACAATTATGACAATTTGTTCTGCTGCCTGCCAGACTGCATGTGCAATGGGAGCCTAGGGCAGGAAGCTCTTTATGTGGACGTGGATGTGTTTACCTCCAGGATAAAGAAAGGAGCAGAAAAGGGCTGAAAATGCACCTTTTGATGATGGTGCTGAAGATGGGCTGGGAAAAAACAACAAGGGGAGACTGGGGAACAAGCTGAGGTAATGGGTGTCCCCTAGAACAGCCATGGGCTCTCTTGTGCCACGCCTGCACTGGAGTATTAGGCTGGGTCCCATGGTCCCATTGGGTGCAGAAGGAGCTCAGTTTTGGGGCTGTGTATCCCCCCTGCCAAATGCAAAGCCAGGCCCAGGTGCAGATATGAACATGTCAGTGTTCTTAAGAGCACCACGTCCTTTTCGCAGTCCAACAAGAGAAGAAAACACGTCCCATTTCCTCTGCCAAGGGCTTCTATTCAGATCGACTTCCCTTCAACTTGCTCCCACGGAGTGAGAGGACAAAATGAGACATAAGGAGCCAGCTTAAATAGATGTTAGAGACCTTGAAGTAATTTAACAGCCCTCTGCAGCCCCTCTCCCCTCCCTTTGCCACCACGTGCTCAAGTTCAACTGCGAGCGAGTACAGCAGACTATGTGCTGTTTGTTTTGGGTTCAATGGCATCTCATTTACACGTGTTAATTGCAACTAATTGGCACTAATTGGATGAACAGGAAACCCTCTGGGAGCACTCATACCTTTAATTTGTAGTAAATATCATTAATTAACATATGCTAATTAGAGCCAATTAACATTGATTAAGGGTTGCCAGCTACTTGGAAAGTACAACTATCCGTGTTGTATTAAGTCAGCACAAAATATGATGCATGCTTTAAGTAGAAAAGAAGAGGCAGCTGACATGAGGCAGCATCTGAGCTTTCAACACTGCTCACAACACATCCTAGCACTGTGCAGCCTCACACAGCAAGGGGAGCAGTGTGATACCCACCACATCCCGTGCCTTGTGCCCACAGATGTGGTAGGAGAGAAAATGCTTCTCCAAAAGGACTTGTTGCGACCCAAAGTATGCAAACCCCTACATTTGGGGCTCCAGGGAAGCTCAGCAACTCCTTGCAAGCAGGTCTGTGAAAGGGGATCTCTGGCCTTTAGGACAATCATAGAATCACAGAGTGGTTTGTGTTGGAAGGGACCTTAAAGCTCATCCAGTTCCAGCCCCCTGCCACGGGCAGGGACACCTTCCACTAGACCAGGTTGCTCACGTTTGCCTTTTCCCTGTGTAAAACCACCTCCCCACTGTGGAGAGACCCAAGTGGGCTCCCACAGGATGTTCCTGCATGCCTGGGCTTGGCAAAAAGGACATTACAGAGAGTTCAGCCCAAACATTTGCACGGCCACTGAGCTGGATCCCTGCTTTGCCCGCTCCTAGGGGCAGGCAGGTGTGAAGATAGCCTCGAGCCACTGTACCTGATAGCAGGACTCCTGCAGAGCACAGCTACCTGATCCAGCAAATATGGGTCACCACGTTCCCGGGGTCTGCAAAGAGCCCGGGGCTGTTCCGCACGGAGCTCAGCCCTGCTCTGCCAAGCATATTTACCCAACAAACCTGGAAGGTATAAAATAACCCAGCAAAGCTCCCACAGGGCAAAATCCTGCTGCTCCCACGTCAGCAGCACTTTTGGGTACGGATACACTGCAGCCAGGGATGGAGCTCTGCACTGGCTCGGAATGGGCCAGCTCAGACACTGGGAATACCAATGAGGCAGCATGCAAACACACTCCCTGCAACCCAAGCCCATGTATCCCAGAGAAGAGTGGAAATACTGGATTTAGTCTGCTGTTACAGTTAGTGGAGATGACCAAGGCCCGTGGTAGGCGGTTGGAACTGGATGAGCTTTAAGGTCCCTTCCAACACAAACCAGTCTGGGATTCTATGAGTAACCTGGAGGTATGCAGACACGGCCAAGTCTGTCACAGGAGGCTGAAGCTCAAATACTTCTTGTTCCCCTAAAGGTTTAGCACTAAAATTATGACCAACCTGTTTATTCTGCTGTTTACCATTTATTATCTGATAAACCAAGAGCTTATCAGTTTGTGTGGAAGGACAGAGAAGCGCAGCGCTTAATCTTAACGAACACCTGGGAAGAGACATGGTTTGGGCTGACACCAGGTCTGTTTCCCAATTTCCGTGTTCCTAAAAGGATTAGCTTTTTACACTGAGAAAACAGAGACCGGCTTGAGACATGGCAGGGAGGAGATGCACTGCAAATACCTTGAATTTGGTTGTTTGGCTACAAACTGGGCTTTGTTAGCAGAGCAGGAAGCACGAGGTGGAAGGGGGTGTGCAGTGGTGTGTCCCTGTGCTTTCCTTTCCCAGCTCCTACAAACGTTGACTGTACAGGATGGGAGGACACAATTAGAATCATCATAGAATCATGGAATGGTTTGGGTTGAAGGGACCTTAAAGCTCCTCCAGTTCCAACCCCCTGCCACGGGCAGGGACACCTTCCACTAGAGCAGGTTGCTCCAAGCCCCTGTGTCCAACCTGGCCTTGAACACTGCCAGGGATGGGGCAGCCACAGCTTCTCTGGGCACCCTGTGCCAGTGCCAGACAGCAGGTAACAGGGGTTTGTCCAGACAGACACAGAGAGGCAGGCGCTGATGAAGCCGTGATCCCCTTCACCCTTTCTGGGAGAAACCTCCTACCACCCCCTGCTCTGGAATTTCCCATTTGCTGAGCATCATTTTGGGAAGCATTAAACCCTCCCTGTCCTCAGCCTGGACACGAAACCTCAGGGGAAAAAAAAAACAGGATTGCCTGGCTAAAAATGGGCTGTAAAATTTGAGACAAGTGCAATCAGAAGGGATGTCTGAGAACCTGAAAATGTGTTTTCACAAGTTGAATATAAATGTCTGTTGGAGAGGAGCATCGCTGACACATTTAAAGCAGTATCAGAAAGCTGATAAGCTAAAATGCCAACAACATACACATACATATATATATATGGACACATAACCTGCCCCTCCATGAGGATAGGCTCAATAATCCAATAGGTCTGTTCTGCCTCTAATTACAGCGATCCCACAACCCGGCATTGCTAACCAGGGCTCTAAATCTGAGTTTACAGTATTTAGGAAGCATTGTCAATAATGTTTACAGTGAATTAATTACCGCAGCGATTTTAATTTATTTTCATTAATTATAATCTTATTAACCAATTAATTAAATCCAAATATGGGCTGTGACATTGTTTGGTGGATACACTCTGGTAAGCAAACAAGCAGCAAAATCATACTTCCAGCAAAGCAAACTGGCAATGAGGGGAATCCAGCACCAGCTCTGCTCCGGATGGACCTTTCCAAGGGTTGGATGTTTTTGGGATGCTCTCCACAGCCCATCCCAATCCTGCTGCTTCTCCATGGCCGGGCAAACCCAACAGGGTGCTTTTTTCCCTTGGGACTCTCCCAAACATGAAAAGCTTCATCCAAACGCCCCTCCAATGGCTCCCCAGTGCCGGCCCATTGCTCCTCACCCTTTACCCATCCCATGCACTGTCCATGGCAGGATGTTATCAGATTTGTACCAACGTGGTATGAGAAATCCGAGATCATTTGACAACATACAGAGCGTGGATCCCTTGGTGGAAAGAAACAAGTTGAATGAATAACTAAACCACTTGCAAATTCAAGATCTCTTTTTGTTTTATGGCTGCCTTAGCATTCAGCTGCACATGGATACAACCCCTTTCAACAAACATTATGCACAGGATTTATTACAGATGTATACTATTTACTAGGGTTTATAGTGATATATAGTCTCTCTTCATCATTTGAGCAGTAAAGTATATTGTTCTGACCCTTCCACTCCCTCCATTTGCCTAAGACTCCAGCCACTTGATATTTTTCCAGTTCTGACATTTCAAACATGCAATGCCATATGTATTGCCACTTTCAGGTAATTATCACGTAAAATTAGGCTAGTCTTGTACATGAAACTAGCAATTAGCCAAGGATTGAAGGTCAAAGAGATCTCATTTATAGAGTCTCTAACAAAATGTTAAGTGTAAATGTGTGTCAGATGGTCCAGGATGCCGGATTATATGGGGTCATGACAACGGGTCTGAAGTGTCATCAAGCACGATGTAACCAGTCTGTTGGGCACAGCAGTACAATCTGGGACTTATCTCTTTCAGCCTTATCAGAACCTGTGCTAAATCTAGGACACGGCCTTAGAGGAGTTTCTGCAAAACCCAGGAAAATCACTTGCAGCCCATTGTTTCCCTTGCTGGGACTTTGAAACAGGCTGCTCTTTATTACAGTGCGCTCTGCGTGACAACCCCGGTCCTCATCCTGCAGGACCCCGCTGCTCCCGCTCGGATGAGGGCAGGTTTAGCCCCAACCACACGTAAGGAAGGGCAGCAAGGGCTGCTGTGGCACGAGGAGTTGAGCAGGACGTGCAGTGCTGCAGCAGTGCTCTGTCCTGCGTGGATGATGTAGACCCCCCTCCAGCCCCGAAGAGGCTCTGCTGGGAACATATCAGCTACTGGCACCAACCCATCATCTCTTAATGTCATCAGAGTGGGGTTATCCAGCAGGCCCACAGGCATTTAGGACCTTAATCAGGTGCTAATTGGTTCAGCCCTGGTGAAGATACCAGCCTTCCTTTTTGCTAATGCAGGGCCGTATCCTGCCAGCACTCGGGAAGGCAAAGCAAAGCTCCCAGGGACACTGTGGTGCTGGGCCAGACCTTCTCTGCATGAACAAAGCACAGGAGGGGCTCCCGCCACCTCCATGAGAGGACACCAGGCTTTCTGGTCCTTCCCCAGTGCCTGGGAAAGCCCATTCTGTGTAGAGAAGTCAGGGATGCTTCCATATATGTGAATCTTCTGCTCATTTTCTTTTTTGCAGCTGAAATCTCTCACAGACCTGATCGCTCTATTTTTCTCTCCCAAAATACAATACTACCCCACTTTCCAAGTGCACGTGGGTCAACAGAGACCAAGCACCAAAGCCAAACCTGTGGCAGGACTATTGCTGAACGAGACCTTCTCCTCTGACAAGGAAGGCAACTGCACCTGAATCAGGTGTTAAAACCCCTCCTCGCATGATTTCATTTATCCTCACCTGTATCAATATTCATCCTTTCTTCCTGCCACACCAAAAGGGAGAGAAATAACAATAAAGTCTTTCCTTTAACAACCCAATACGCTTTCCAGTGGGATATGTCCTCCGTCAACTCCAGATCCTTGCTGTGCATCACCCCCTCCCTGGCATCAAGCCCCCGTCCCCATTACAAGCAACTGTTTCCCACTGCACATCCATGAGGATCATGGCAGGAGATGATTTCCTTTCACGCACTCCCCCACCAAAGGGGAGAGCTCGCAGCCTTTTCCTTCCAAGTTTCCCTCTTCCCTATCCCTCTGTTTCCCCCCGCTCTCTGACTGCCATCACCTCCTCTGCTTCTCCTCCCCTCTCCCGCTCCGGTTTCCAGCCCGCGTCCCTCCCGGCTCTGTGCCCTGACTACCAATGATGCTTCCAGCCCTGCTCTGTATTCTGGCTGGCGGCAGAGGTGGGGGCACGCTCGCCCGCTCAGCTTCCAGCCCTTCCTTTGCCTCCCGCTCGTGGCCACAAAACCCTGTGAGAAGACACAAACGACATTCCCATTTTCCCTGGCCATGGCTCCAGTGCTTTTCTAATGGCAAATAACTGAACCCACCGGCACGCTGCACTGGTCTGATCTGGGAGCTCTCCCCATCCTTCCCTCCCTTTCCAGCAGTGGTGATGAAGGGAGATGGGATGCTCCTTGTGCCAACGCGCTGGAGCTGATGGGCTTATTGCAGATTCACCCTTTGATTTGCCATCCAGACCCATCCCCATTGAGGACAGCCTCAAACTTCCCCATCTCTTCCCTCCGCGGCGGCTCCAGCTCCTAACCTCCCTTTCCTCCTTGAATCCCAGGTCGTAGCGGCACTTAGCTAAATGCTATAACTGCAAACAAAGTGTGACAGCTTTATTTGTAATTATACTGCGTTTAAAGGAACAAGATGAGCTTAATGAGTTAATAAAGTGGCTGCCTGTCAAAGCAGGGGCTGCTTTGCATAGGCGCCCGGCGGGGTCCCCACTCATGCATATGGAGGGGTGCAGGAGGTGCCCCCGGCCATGGCAACGCACAGGTAGCAGCCCGCGGCCAGCTGCCCCCGTCCCAGCAGACTTGTATGAAGTGAAGACTTGTGAGCAGCGAGCATTTTGTCTCCGCACACTTGACAAAACAAAGACAACTCACTCCTCTGGTTTCATGCCACATTTTTTATTCATAAACAAGCTGTTGGCTGTAAAGACATGATAAAACTCGAGCTCAGAGGAGGCTGGCGAACATTTGAATGCAAATCCTCAGCTGCTACAAATCCCTCCTATTATTCAGCTGATTTCTTTCTTTTTTTTTCTTTTCCTCCCCATTTTTGTCTTATGCTAAGCTAGGCAGGATCCCAACCAGAGATATGTGATAAACTCTGGTCAATGCAAAGAAAGGCACCGGCATAAAAATTCAAAGGCTTGCCTGGGAGAGGGGAGGCAGGCTCCGCGGGGCCAGGAGCACGAACAAAGGCCACCGTGCTGCCGCAGGCTCCTTGGTGGCAGCAGAAGGTTTAGCTCTACATGCACAATATTGCCTGTTGTGATCTTGTTTCACCTTTATTTTGCCCTGGCCAGGTAGCTTTGTCCCAGAGGGAGTGCGTGGGGAAAGCTTGGCATGCAGAAGAGGCAGGGAGGGCTGCATGGCAGCAAAACACCAGTAAAACCAAGAGATTCCCAGCCCCATGCAATGGGAATATCTGACAGGGGAAAAACCAGCTAAAAGACACAACACGGATTGTTTTTATGAAATTGGAAAGAAACTGTAATTTAGTATTTTCCATTTTCACCCCCAAACCTTCCAGTAATTACAGAATCACAGACTGGTTTGTGTTGGAAGGGACCTTAAAGCTCATTCAGGTCCAGCCCCGTGCTATGGGCAGGCACGTTCCACTACACCAGGTTGTTCACATGTTCTAACACCGCTCAGACCCTTTGCAAAGCTCCTCACAAGGGAGGAGTTCCTGTGGCTGATGCCACAGCCATGCATCTAGGCTGAGAAAATCAAGTCTCAGGTTAGTGCCATGGCTGGTGCTGAGTGGTGAAGGACAAGGCTGGCTCTTTAGGTCTGTAACTTAAACCCAGCTGTGCTGCTGCCCCAAACCCTGCATCCCTGCTGGTTTAAGTCCAGATGTTTCACAGAGTCCAACTCTGGAGCGTAAGATTCCTTTTAGGCTGGACCTGACCTGGCTCCTGAGTAGCTCCCTCCCCTTGTAGGCATTTGTGCAAGTCTTTTAACCTCATCCAGTTCCAAGCCCTGCCACGGGCAGGGACACCTTCCACTAGAGCAGGTTGCTCCAACCTGGCCTATTGGTGGATGTTTCTGCCAGCTCCCGTGTAGCTGGAAGAGGCCCCAGTGCAGGACATGCTTAGATGTTCATTTAGTCTTCACCCTGTGTTAAACCGTATCTCTGACCCCCTCTATCCTTCCTTTTCCCATGTTTTTTAAGGTGCCTCTATACAGAGCAGCATCAGCACTGCCTGCTTGGCTGGGGACCGGTTTGTGCAGATGCTGAGGCCAGGCACCAGGAGAGGGATCAAGCGATGGCACCTTCCCAGCTGGGCACAGCTCCTGCTGCTCCCGCCACTCTGGGCACAGCCCAGGTTCCTGGCGTTTGCAATGCGATCAATGCAGGGCCCCTGCTTGTGGACAAGAGGAGAGACTTAATTCTAATCTGTATTGACTGCTCACTGCTTTGTCTGCCAATTTGCATCATGGACTTGTCTCAAACAATGATGTGGGCCTGGCAGGTTCTCTCACAGTAATCTATACCAACGGGTCAAAATCTCTGAGCACTCGTTAAAGTCCATACATACGAAATGCACGTTTCACTACTGGAAAGATGCTGAGGTGCATCTGTCTCAATATTTATCCACCTTCATCTGTAATCTGCTTAAACCCCAAGAATGCTTTCAATTTTTAGCAGCAGAAAGAGGCCACTTGATGCAGTGGAGAGTATTCTCATAAGTTTCTATTGTGATACTTTCTCATGCTACCTCGTGTCCAAGGAACAGGTCAGTGGAGGTGGATGGTAAGGAGGGAGGATTCCCAAAGGAGTGAACTCAGTCTCCTGCTTCACATTGTAAATTCCAGCTTACTGAACCCCCACAGCTTTTGCTTCTTTTACAGTTGGAATGTTGTGATTGAGAAAACAACCTCTCAGTGTATTTTGGGTAAAGCTTTTTGGAGCTTCCCCTATTTCCACTTCCATTTCCCCCCAGGTTTGTAGCAGTTGGCAAAAGCAGCTCTGGACACAGCATCCTTGCTGCTGCTGCCGTGGGGTGGATGCTGGGGCCGACGGGCACACATGGTGCCCTATGAGTCCCCATGGTGGGATGGCACAGGGGACCATGGAGGGACATCCCCAGCTTTGGCCACTCACAGACGCCCCAGATCCACCTCCAGCTACTGCCAGGTCAGCACCACTGCCCCATCCCTGCCTCCTGATGGACAGAGTGTGGCCAGGAAATACAGGCGAGGTTCTGGGTTAAGTGCTGAGCTGACAAAGACACCAAGCTCCAGAGCCCAGCCCGGGCGTGCGCTTCCATAGAGCCTGATAATGCAGCGTGTCAGCAGCGTGGAGATGGAGTGATTAGGCTGGGGACACGGACACTTGTCTGCACTTCATTTAAGCTCTGCCACATCTGCCTGTTTGTCAGCAGAGGTTTAGGGCTGTGGCGAGGGGCCGTGTGTGTGTGTGTGAGCACACATACCTCTGTCCCGCTCCGTGTCCTGCATCCCGGTGCTGGCTCCGGAGCAGCTTTGGCTTCCCTGTGTTTGGGTGACAATTTACAGCTGCCATGACCCCGGCTGCGGTGCTGCCAAACCCTGTGTCCAGCCAGCGCTGCCTGGACCATGACTGCGGCACATAAATGTGATTTATAGGCAGCCATCAGGGAGAGACACTGCCTCTCACATCAGCTCCCTGTACCAGATGGACTGGCTGCTACTTCAGCCATGGGCTCGGGTGGCCAGGACACTGCCCACCTCCCTCCACTTCCTAACTAGATGGGGTTTGCCACTTGTCAAGAGGAGCCTGAGTTTTATAAATAGGTTTCTGCTCTTGGGTTTTTAAAAACAGGAAGCATGAGGAGGAAGGGTCTGAGGAGAAAGAGCCACTTTGTTCAAGAATAAATAGAAAATCCACTTTGATCCTGTCCCGGTGACAGGATCAGGGCAGCAGGACAACACACAACCATAGCAGAGAGGGGTTTGGAGCCATGCAGGCATCATCCCACCTTGCAGCCATGCCAAGAGGGGGTACACTTACATATTCCCCATTGCTCGGCAGCTTTGGGCATCTGCCCACATCCAATGGCTCATGCCCCTTGGCAGGATGGAGCCATCGCAGTGACAAGACAGAGAGCAGCCCCCCCCCCCAGCATGGACAGCAGCCCTGAGAAACACCAATATGTTAAGTAATGCTTTCCCCAGCTGCAGTTTCCATCCTGCAGCATGGAGAAACGGCCCTGCTCATCCAGCAACCGTAGAAAATCTCAATTTCCCACATAAAAATATTAGTGGCTGGCTTAAAATATTAACATGTGGATCGCATTGCCCTCAGAAGCTGTGGGATCGGAGTTTAGCATCAGCAGTTAGACACAGATATGGAATTAAAAATGTAAGCCATGGCTTTTCAGGCTTTCTTATTGCGGCGGGGAGGCCCTGCAGGATGGATGCTGGAGGGAGGGAGGAGCAGGGCACAGGGCTGGGGTTTCTGCCATGGCTCCAGGGGATCTGTCCAAGGCTCTGCCCCACAGCTCCTGTGTCACATCCCACACTGCCCCATCCCTCTGCTTCAGCACCCGGGGGTGACACCACGTGCTTTAGGGTGGCTCTAAGGACATAGCCAGCTTTGGACCAAAGTAAGCATCCTCTTTGCACAGGGCTGGGTGCGGGCTGGGGGTCAGCACACATCCCCCTGCATCCCTGGAATATTCCCATCCCACTGCATCCATACCCATGCCATTGCATGGGGACCCAGCCCTAGACCTGGTGAGGCCTCTAGGGGCTACTGTAATACAAATAATGAATAATTACAACGCTATTAAATGGGTACACGACAGATATTCCACGAGCCCTGCACATAACATGTAAAGCCCCCTCCTGAGTACAGAGACCTCTCTCCCTGAAGGTTTGGGCTCGGCTGATTTCACCCACAAAGGTGCTGGATCCATCCCGGCGGGTGCCCGAGTGAAGTTGGGAAGAGCAGAGTTTGGCAGAAGGTTAGTGTCGGAAACAAAACCCCTGGACTAAATTATTATTCCACCCGTAGCCTTCCCAAGGAAAATAGAAGCAGCAGATTGAGGCCTGTTTTCATATTTGATAGGGAACCAGATAAATGGCAGGCAGCTTGCTCTGATAAGGCCTTGCTCTGGGCATAACCTCCTTCTCTGAAAGCCTCTTACTATGCATAGAGTCAGGCTATCTGTGCAGCTGCACCTTGACACAAATATATCTGCACCCAAGATGAACCAATTCCCCCAGAAATTACAGGAGTGGGATTGCATCTGGGGAAGGGGCCGCAGCCACCGCTTTGCCACCTTCTTTTTTGAACAATACTTTCTTTCCCCCCGAAACAGCCTCTCAGACAAACAGTTTTCCTTTATTCTCCATCTGCATCGCTCTGTCCCCTGTGCCCGCAAAGAGCAGAGAGGGCAATGGGGATGCAGAGAAAAAGGGATTTAACCCTCCTGAGCAAACTCCTGCTTGGGAATCACCCCCAAATGCTCCTCAGCAGCAGCTGGGGTGACATCAATATAACCTGGGAGTTCCCAGGCTTTTAGAGGCCATGAACAAATGTGTGATGTTACACATCAGTGTGTCCACCCCACCTTGGGTGCTTCAGGACTTCCCAAACTCCCTCCCTGCATGAGCCAAATCCCTCCTTTTCTATGGGGCTGGCTCTTACGTACCAAATTACTTTGGGAAATGGGTCTTGGCTCCAAAGGCCAAGGCACAAGAATCAATATCCTGAGCACCACCAGTTCCCAAAGGAACCAGAGGAAACCAAAAGAAAAGTTGGTTACAGAGATTTGGGAGAAAAGGAGGAGAGATACCCGAGGAAACAGCCATGCTAAGTGGGTATTGAGCAGCTTCTGACCAAACCCATAATCATTTTCAGCCGTTTATGGGCACAAATAATACCCTTGCTCCCAATTCCACTATTTTTATTTTTTTTATTTATAACCAGAAGGGCCTGGAAATGAGTTTTCCAGCCGCACGGCCACTTTAAAGACTTTATCCTAATGTTCTGTTCCGTGGTGACATGAGCTCCATCATCATAAGAAGAACAAATCAGCAATTAGTCTGCGAGAGGCATCGCCACGGAGGTAGAACAGCCCCTAGTCAAGAGGGAGAGGGAATCCTTTTCCATGGAAAGCCCCCGGGAGAGCCGGGACCTGGTGCTCGTGACGATGATTGATGCTGGCTCTGCAGAGACGCACCACACGTCCCCAGAAAATTAAAAGCCTATTTGGTACGGTGCTAACAACGCAGCCCATTGATATTGTCTCATTACCCATCAGCACTGGGCCCTCACCTTCCCATCGGTATGGTATTAGGGGAAAAAAACCTCATAGAACAAGCACTTGTCCCCTTTTCTCCTCATCCATCCCAAAACATGCTTGGAAAACCTGATAGTAAAGGTTGGGTACACTCAAAGCCCCTGTATCCTTCCTTGTACATCATTATTATTGTTATTATTGGGATTTATGTCTCACCAGGAACAACTACAGCCCCTGAAGCAGCTCTCACTCACCAGAGCCTTGCTTTTACCCAGCCTGGCACAGGGTGATGCCGGCTCCATGGCTGTGGATTAGTGCCGGCCCTGCCAGCACCAACGCTGAGCACCACATGCCCAAACCACCTCAGGGATTTGCATGTGGCCATCTGAAGGGAAAACACATGAACAGGGAATGGGCTCGTGCTGCAGACAGAGCCGGGGGGGAGCCAAGAGGCAGCGCTTGGGGCAGGGACATGGGGAGGTATTTGTGAGCTCCATCTGAAAGCCGCAGTTGCCGAGGTGCAACCGGCCCCGCTGCCAACCGTGAAGGGCCGTCGGTGGAGAAGTGAAATATTAGAGCTTCGGGGGTTTCCCTGCCCCCACTGCTCCCAAACTGGCATCTGTTACGTGTTGGGTTGGAGCAGCAGATGCCTGGTTGCAGCTAATGACAGCAGTAGTCTGCTAACAGATGCCACGTATCTAGCAACAGCCTTTGTCTGATCAAAACACCGAGTGCTGATTTAGCTGTAAAGGTAGCGGGGACAAGGCCTGCACCTCCCTGCAGCTGGGTGGCTCTGAGCAGGAGCAGTGGACTTGCTCCTGTCCCTTCCCCTGGTGACAGATGAGATGCAGCTCCAGAGCCTGGCTGGACCGGAGTGTATAAACCTGCTCATCCCATGGACCAGGTGATGCTCCAGGATGAGCATCCCTCTTTTCTTCGCAAGCACTTTGCTGCGTGCTAAGCCTGATGCTTGCAAAGGCCCTCTTATTGCTTTCCCTGCCCTGTTCCCTTTGGGAGCTGTGGCTGTGCTGGCTCTTCCATCCCACCCCATGCACCCACCCAGCATATCCCTGCACCTCAGCACATCCTTCTGCTGGCGCTGCCACGGGCAGCACTGACATCTCCACCACCACTAACCTGCTGCCCTCCCCACCCCAAGCAGCAGAAGGGATGCCCATTTCTGCACAGGACGTTTATCAGGGGCTTAAATAAAGCATCACTATGGCACCAGGAGCCATCCTCCTGCTGCAGCCATCACTTGTTAATTCAGCTCCTGATTATGAGCAGAAAGGGTTGAAGTTTGCTGGGTGAGATAACTCAAGGGTGCTGGACGTGTGGCCAAAGCACAGGGATTGTGAATGGGCTGCACAGTGTCTCGCTGCTGACCAGGCTCCCATAAACCTCCCCAGGCATTAACTGAAGAGAGCAAAGGGAGTCCCAGGGGTTGTGAACAGCTCCGGATCAGGTCCTGAGGGCACGAGCACAGACACTCATTTTTCAAGGCTCACTCCATCAGCCTTCCCATTTCCATCTCCCCAGCCCCACCAGAGATTAGGGCACATCAAGGGATCCGCGCTCCTGCCCACAGGCTTCTTCCTCTCCCGGTGACATTAACAGCAGTGACATGCCCCTATGCAGAGCAGGGGAGACCCCTAATTGCTGAGCAAATTACATGTTTAAAATCAAACCCGTCTTTGGGAAAGAGGAAAACACAGCGCTGCCCACAATGGAGAACTTCCGTGTGCTTCAGGAAGTATTTAAATAACAAGATTAAGCCCCTTTCCTTCAAATTAGTGAATAAAAATTGATTTCCCCTGGTGCTGAATACCTGCATTCACCAAAACTACCTTTTAGGGGTACTTGCAACCTCCTAATGTTGATAAAGCTTAAGAGTTTTTGGGTCTTTCTATGCAAAGATGAAAGCTTGTCCTGCCTGGGGTGTCTCTGCTCTCCATGGAGAACCTGGTGCCAGTTCATGCTTCACCCAGGACGTTGTGAAGAGGAGTTATTTCTAAGGAAGTTATTTCTAAGGGGAAGCAAGGAACCCAGATATCAAAAGCTCTTGATCTGGAGCTCAGCAGGGATGCAGGGATGCAGCACTTCTCCTCCCAGAGACCCTTCCACTGCGGGAGGTGAACCTCCTGCTCTGCCATGGCACAGATAGAGAAGCCAAAGCCTGGAGCAGCCCCCTCCACTCACTTCCCCACCTCGGAGCAGCATTGCTCCCCTCGATGTTTCTATTTCCTTGGACTTATCGCCCTGCCACACTAGATAGGCAAGGACAATACGGCGAAGAACCAAATGAAGAGAGTTTTTAACCAACACACAGGAGCCTAAAGGATAATTAAATGACAAGACTTATCAGCCCCCGCGGGGCATTCCCATTGTATCACAGATTAAAAACTGTTTCCTTTCCAAAGGAAAACCAGTCGCTGATCTACCTCTCGCTGAATCCATCAGACAACTCAGCTGAAACAAGTTTCCCAGTTTTTAATTCGACCAGCTGATCCAATCCCCTCCTTTTGATTTCCCCAGATGGCAGGAGCAGCTGGAATGGAAAATCCTTCCCCGCCAGCACCGCAGCATCACCTGGACATCCTCAGATCGCATCACCCAGCCTGAGCAGCGCAGAGAGTGCTGTGAAGGGCTCAAAATGCTTTGCTCTTAGCAATCAAACCAACAAACCAACCATCCTCTTGCATTTTTATTGTCTGGGGAGGCTTTAAACAACATTGGTACATCTTACAACAGCTACATCCTACATAAAGCCTCTGGGGAAGCTTTAAACGCGTCGGTACGTACATACAACATCAAGGGGCTGAGTGCGCAAGGAGGGAATTATTGTATGAAACAAAGTTGGGCCAGAAAGAGGAGTCAAAATGTCTCCAGTAAAAGTTTTTCTTTGGCAATACACTGCTTTTTTGCTGAAAGGATCTGCTTTCTGCAGGGCATTTGTACTGACTGTGAAAAGAAGCCCATAGATGACAGCAAACAGCCCTGGCCCCTGCCCGGCCCCGCCATCCCCTCGGAGTGGGATGAATAAAGAAAGTAATGGAAACAGCATCAAGGTTTTCCGTGGCATTTCAACGTGCCCTGGTGCAGCAGCCTGAAGCTGGTGGTGCTGGTGCCCGTGCACTGCTTTGCCACCACCAAGTGCTGCGTATTCAATCAACTGTTTACTCGGCATCGGCTATAAATGTGCATTTAATTGGGCACCTTTGCTCCCTCTCCCCCCCTTCCTCCGAGAGGGAACAGCCTCCGATTCATGCGCCACCACCCTGGGGTCCCCCCTCCCCTCTCCCTGGGACCCACAAAAGAGAGGTCGCTCCCATGTCAAGTGGGGTGTGGAGACCAGCTGAGGAGCTCGAGAGCTGAATTGTGCCAATTTGTGCAGCCAGCGCCCGCTGAAAACCCTCCGGATCGGGAGGCAGGAGCCGGCATATGGTGCCTCACTCAAGAGCCTGTCATTCAGGGGACCGGCAAGTGATGGCTCTCTCTCGCCCTCCCTTTATGGCCTTTCTGCTCCCCTCCCGTGGGCCTGCGGAGGGGCCGGGAGGATGAGGAGGGTTAGGGCACAGCATCCCCTCTGCCGCTCCATCTGCACGCGGAGCCAGCGGAGCGTGGATGCTCTTTCTTTATCCTGCTCCCCTCCTCTGAATTTCTCCGATGTCCCTGTGAATAAAGCACTCGTGTTTCACGTTTGGGCTCAATTTCATGCTGGTTAAATCCAAAATACTGCCTGTGAAAGCGGCTGTGGACCATCCCTGCTGCCTCCGACGCTCCATGATTCCCAAAGCCCTCTCCCATCTCCACAGCCAGCCCTCCTTCTCCTTCCAGCCCACCCTTCAGCCAGGGCTTGTTCCTGTCCTCAAAGCTGCCCTTTTACAAGCAGAAAAGCTGTTGGCATGAAAGAACTATGAAGAGCCACCACTTAAAGCCCCTTTCAGGAGCAGAAGGTTTTCAGCTCTCAAAGAAAGAGGGTTTTTGTTCTGGCTTTGATGTTTCTGGGGTTTGGGACTCTCCGCTCTTTTCTCCTCCATCCAGAGCGGGCAGATATAATCACCCTCCAACCTCCCTGCCTCTATTCACTGGTGCATTTTAAATAAGGTAACAACACAATCCCCAATTTGGGAACCAACCTCAAATTAGTGCCTGCACCGCTTCAGCGGGGGAGATTTAATCAGGTAGTTAAGACCCGTTTGTGAGAGGCTGCCGCCCTTCATGGGGGGTTTGAAGCCCTCAGTGTCAGTGTGGGGCAGGAGGAGAGGGGGGGAGCTCCAGCCACATCCCTGACAGACCCCAGATCTCCAGGTTCCGACAGCTCCCACTTATCTCCATACCAGATGCCAGGGATGGGAAGAACCAGGTCTCCATGTGAAGGGATGTGACTTGCCAAGCGTCCTATGCCACTGGTGCCAGGTGACCCCTTCCCATCCTCATCCTCGTTTCCCCTGCTCTTACTCTGCTTTAACAGCAACAACTTCACAAGTTCTCCTGACCTGTATCACAAGATGTGTGGGAAGGGTCGGAGCCAGAACATCGATGGGGAACTTCATGGACTTCATGGACCCCACGGCTGGCTCTGATGAAGCTGTGCTTGCCCTGATTATGGCTATGATTACTGAAATCATCCTTATGGAGGGAGGATGCTTCACTTCTAGCAGGTACTTAATCCCTTTTGAAGCCAGATGAGCCGGCTGGGTGAGCACAGGGGGATGAGAGGGAGCAGGGAGGTTCAGGACATGGGGTCTCAGCAACGCATCCCCTTCAGCCTCACACCCACCCTGCTATCGGGAGGTCCAAAAGGTCAGACCCCAACTTTGAACACCCCAGAAAACTGGGCAGGGGGGAACTGAAGGGGCCGTGCCTGCACTGGGCAGGATCCCTGATCTCTCAGCACCACCAATGGTGCTTTGGAAAGTAAATCCCTTACTGCGATGGCCAGAACAGCCCCACAAGGAGAACCCATGGGGAGCATGTTCCTGTCTCTTTACTTAGGTGGAAAAAAGAGCATTACCGTGCTGCCCCTCGCTGCCCTGCACATCCTCTGCCAGACCGTGCCTGCCCACCACTGCCAAGGATAGAGCTGTTGGGGGATGAGGATGGGGTTCACCAGAGCATCCCAGCACCACAGCACCTTCCTGCCCGGGGATGCCTGCAGCTCCCATGCACCCCACGCTGTGCTGTGACCACCACAGCCCCGGTAGCGATTGTTTGGGAGCCCCTGCTCTTGGTGGGGAAGGAGCAGGCAGGCAGAGGCCCTGGTACAGCACACAGCATCCCAACAGCATCCCTACAGCATCCCCACAGCTGCCGTGGCAGTTGGGGGAACAAACCTTTAGAGACACCGTCTGTCAGCGGCTCCGGGGACATTGTCTGGGATCCCATCACACTCCACCCCTTTTGAGCCCTTGCTGCGGCTTTCCCTGCCCTTCCCCAGCAGCACTTTCCAGCCACCCCTCACTCTGATTTAATTACAGCATGCTCAGACCCGGCCGGCAGAGCGGGAAGGGATGCGGAGCACGGCACATCCCACCTGGATAACTCCCTGCAAACCTTTGGGACCAACTCTTCACTTGCCAAGCAAGTTGGCGACTGGGTGCTATGTTAAACACATGTGCCCGTGGATCCCTCCCCAGCAGCCTGCTGGCTCTGGAGGTGAGCTTCCCAGCCACGCTTCCCGGCTAATCTCCGAACGCTTCCCTGGATGTCCACAGCCTGATTTCCCTGAAGTTGCTCAGCACACATTGAATGGAAGCGGCTTTAATGTCGGAGGCAGATGGGCACCTCACAAAGGCCCCTCACCTCTCCAAGCTGGTCTGTCCACATGCCTGATTAAATCCTAATACAGAAGTTAGAATTGATACAGTGGCTCTGGGGTGATTCAATTAGTGCAGCAGGCATGGAGAAAACAGCACAAAGAGATGGGGTAGTTAGAAAGTCATTTTCTTTTGATCATTATAGCATCTCACACGTGGAAGCAGAAAATTATAGGCTCATGCGTCTTTGCTTAATATCCTCTGGGGCCAGATTTGTCGTAACATTGAAGTTAGCTGTCAGAATTGACAAAATCATGTGGTGTTGATGGATTTACAGTGCTGCTCTTAAAAGCCGAAGCAGGATCCAGGAAATGTCTGCCAGACAAATGTATTCAACTTGTATAAAATCACCTTTCCCTCCCTGCCCCCTCCCTTGGCTGCAATCCCTGCCCTGCTTTGTGGTCCTCCTCCGCCGCCGGTACAGATGCCGGGCTGGGATGGCAGCCAGCTGACTTCATGTTGGCCATCCCCACGTGCTGCCTTTCTTCTCCGGGTGCCACGGTCCACACTGAGCTCAATCCCATCACATGGTTTAAATGGTGCCAATAAGCACCTTTTTTTAGCTCCCAAAGGAAGTTTGGTGCCGGAGAGTGGCAGTCAGCGAGGCTCAAGCTCTGGGCATCGCCACACGATGGATATGGCAGTGGGAACAGAGCCATGGCCAAGGGATGCTCAGAAACTGGTGCTCCTGCTGCAGCACAGACCCATCCGTATCATCATCAGAGGGATCCATAGAGCTGTCTGAATAGGTGAGGAGGAGGAGGAGGACCCCAGCAGCTGCGTGGCTGATGTGCCCCCCATGTCAGGGAGAACTGGCTGTCCTGCATGTCCAGTTGGCAAAGAGGTTTAGGGACAGACACGGTGCGTGGGAAAACAAGCAGTAGAAATGTGTACTTGTGGCTGATAAAAAGGACATTTCTATTGATGACAGACCTAACAGGCTGCTGAGTTTTATAGGAGAGGACTGGATCCATCAGGACAAACCGCTCTTATTCCTCAAAACGGGAAGGAAGGTCCCATCCTCTGTATGCTTTTAATAACCAAACTAAAGTATCAGCCGGCGGAGCTAGCCCAGCTTCCCTGAAGCAGCACCCTGCTGCAGCAGAGAACCTGGTCCCTCCATCTCTATGGGACTCTGCTCAGTGCAGCTGAACCTACCATTGGTGCTGCAGCAGACTGTGGCTGCCAGGTCCCTTAGCCCACCTCCCACAGCACCTCAGAATTCCCAAACTGCTGGCTGGATTCTGAAACGAAACATCCACCAAACCCCTGATCTTAAACACCATCAGTGCATCTCCAACCATCTCTCCTGATGCTGTCCTGCAAGGTGAGGACCATCTCCTTCCAGGGTAAGCACTGCTTTTCCCCAACCAGACTTCAGCTTACCGGTGCTGTACATCACTCAACACCAAAAGCAACAAGCAATGACATGGGAATATACTTATTCCAGGCCATATTTTCCTGATCTATCCTATAGAAGTGGAAATGTTCAAAGATCCCATTGCCTCCTGCCTAGAGAATCCCCCTTGCTGTAAGATCCTCAATGCCACAAAGTGAGGCCGGCGCATCCTAATCGCTTCCCGCGCAGCAGGAGCTCATCTATCTCATTAGCTGAGCTGTGCTCATTGTTTTGCCCTTGCTTAAGCAGATACAATATTCCTCCTGTATTTAACACAAACCCCATCTCAGCTGCTCTCTCTACACATACACACACCGAGGGTCCTGCTGGCAAACCTGGATGACAGAATTTCTGTTGGAGAACAGATAAATGGGCTGTGGAAATGCTGCTTTCCCATCACAACTGCCAGAAAGGAAAAAGCCAAACCACACCGAAACCACGTGTGGGGCCAGGTCTGCCTGCTCTCAGGCAGTGTAACACCACTGAAGTCAATGGAGGGGCAGTGGAGCTGGTTCAGCTCGTGGTGTTCCCTAGGCTGGACCTGCTTCCAGGCACCCAGGGCTTGGGGGAAAACCGATTGCTCTTTAATGCTGGTGGGAGAGGCAGCATATCCCGCTGGCCTTCCCCTTTCATCTCTTTGTGGCCATTCCTCCTCTGCAGAAGGATATTCCTAGCAAAGTTTCCCACACTTGATTTGAGTTTTCTTTATATTTTTTAATTTCTAATCAAGAGGTGAACTTGTGAAGGGTTTTTCTTTAAGGTTGCCTTCCTTAAGAAAATGCCATTTCTAAGTAACTTCTATGATTTTGGGGGAGTGAGTTTTATACAGTTTGTTCATCTTGAGGAATCTCTTTACCTTCTATTCTTCCATCTCTGTCTGGTCTTCAAGATATGCTAATCAGTGTGTAAGTATATCCTTTCAAATAATTATCATACATTATACTCTACTCATCTCCGTATAATTTCCTCATATGCATAATCGTATTTGACTTCCTTATGAATGTAAAAACCATCTTACCTTGGGCAAGTTAATCTTCATTGATTGAATATCAAATTCATTTGAATGTGTTAGCAAAGCCTTCCCCCTCCCTCCTGAGCAGGAGCAAACGGAAGAGAAATACACATTTCCTATCCTGGTGCTGAAGAATTAGTGTGTTTATTTGGTCTTTATTTCTCATTTTGCTCTTTAAGGCCCTTTTTGCTGCCCCACTTCTTCTCTCTCCCTTGTTCTTTAAATAAAAATTAGCAAAGAGGAAACCTGAATAATAACAGCACTCGATTTATTTTCAGGTGCAAAACGCTGCTTTCACTCCATGCTTCTGAGGAGAATAATTAAGGCACCGCGGAACCTTGATAATAACTAACTTCAAAAGGGTGAGAAGCAAAGCCAAAACTGCTTCAAATGAGACACAATCCACCCAGGAAACGCCGGTGTGGGAAATCAGGCTTTCTTCTTAAAACCATTTGTGGGTTCTGATAGCAACAAACCTCACACACAACCAGGTCCCACCAGCACACGGGTTCCAACCCAACAGGGTGCTTTGGCTGTAAAGGGGTGACTGCCCCGACCCTGCTCCTGCTCCTAACCAGACCCTGGAGATGCTTTCCTGCCCAGGAGATGGATGAGAGACATCCCAGCCCCAGACAGGGCTCGGTTTTCATCTGGGTCCAAGGCAGGGTTCCTGTGGGTGAGCTTCCATTTCAGGATCAACTGCCCTGATGGTCACCCACTACTCCTCGTGCTACTCAGCAGCTCGTCTGAGCTATGAGGTGAAATAGTTACAGCATCTCTCCTACAGGAGGCAAATGTTAAACACCACAGTCAGAGCTTGTCCCCAGGATGGGAAAAACCATCCCTGGTGCAATGCTCCTGCTTCCACGTCCTTGTGCTGTGCCCAGGCCACCTCCTGCCCTGCTGTCTCCAGCGTCACACGTGGTGTTACCTCCTCAGAGCACAGAGATGTCCCCATGCACCTCCCATGTTTTTGCCTCCCATCTGCAATTGCTCCACCAAGAGCCTGTAACGTGTCCCTTTGCCCCTGAGCAGCCCACAGCCAGGGATGCTGCCTGCTCAGCTGCTCTCCCCATGCTATGAAATGCTCCCAGCTGAGTTTAACATCTCCCAAAGTTTTGTTTTGCCTTAAAACAAAATATAGTCAAAACAGTAACAAAGCAGAAAATCCTGAATTCCAATAACATTCAAATCTCCCCAGATAAGGCTTCTTGCTGGCCTCAGCTGGAGCAGACAGCAGTAAATCAGCGCTGGGGAAATGCCCTGGTGATATTTTCTTATCCAGCATTTAGGAAGCAAAGAATATTATATATTAAAATCCAATGTTACATATGGCAGAGCCTTGCCAAGCTCTGGGGCTCGCAGGAGCAGCCCAGCATTGCTCCATTGGCCATTCCACCCACTGGGCATTACCCCAACCCGCAGTGCTTCTGCGTGGGGCTTTGCCATCACATTTGGCAGGGTGATGGGTGGCTGCAGTCCTGGATGGTTCTGGTCCTGTTTTCCCCCTTCATATACTATAATCAGCAAGATGTGCGTTTTGCTACCTCTGATGGAGTTTCTTTGGACCCTTCTCCAAAGGCAGTGGGATACCAGCCCTGCTATGGAGCCCTGCAGCACACTGGGCATTTACCTGTGACTTCCAGACATCCGACAGCTCGGTTGGAGCTACCGCTATGAGTGGGCTGACGGATGTCCGGAAATCCAGGCACGGGGCCAAAGTCCATGAATTCTGGCTGGGCAAAACTTCCAGGCTGGGAAACCTGGACATATGGGAGCTCCTGTCTGTGCCATTGCAAGCCCCGAGCCAGGAGGGCGGCAGGACCAGGATGGTCAGAACATCGCTGGGTCATCAGGGCTCTGTCTATTTTCAGCTCTGCTTGTACCAGGGGGGAAATGTGCATTACGTAGTGTGAAACGGGTTAAGCCGTTTTGGGGATTGGTGAAGACATCAGTGCAGCAGATAAAGATTATATTATGATTAACCAAGTTAATGTACTGTACATTGTCAACACTAAAATTTTCAGAAGAGGTGTGTCCAGTCTGTGTGTGTGAAGTTTGATTCCTTGTGATTGGAACGGGCTAATTTCCTACAAACATGGAATTATATGGTTTTTCCTTTTTTAATCCCCAAGCTCCTCTGACTCAGTGAGCTATTTTGGGCTGTAGCTCTGGCAAACCTTCCTGCACAGCTCTTCAGACTCCTTCCCCAGCCTGCACCAGCCTTCCTACAAAGTGAGGCTGATCCAGCAAACCCCAGGTACTGCACACTGTGCTCCCTGCCTGGAGCAGTCCCTTAGAGCCCAACGAGATGCTTCAAGGCTGCTGTAAGAGAGGTCCCAGGGGAATGGGGGACATCGGATGGAAGGAAAGCACAACAAGGCTGTTAAGTGAGAGATGGGAGTTGGAACTAGATGATCTTAAGGTCCTTTCCAACCCTGATCATTCTATGATTCTATGGGTACAGCAGCTGATACAACTTTGGGGTATTTTCCTCCCTTTATACCAGTAGTGAAGTTGGTCCATCATTTCTGAAACGAACATTCCTCACTAAGCACATCACCGCATTGATGAACAACCCCAGGTGCATTTTACTCTCCAAGTGCCAATGACCTCAAGTAGGCAAAACCACATCATCCCATTCTCCATCCCAAACCCAGCATGTGCTCGGAATCAATAACTTTGGGCAGAGGGCTGGGAGGAGGTGCTTTCCCTGAAACCTCTTCCCCAAACATCACCCACCCTCGTGCATATGCACAAAGGGGCACAAATGGCCGGTCCAGCAGCAGTCCCCTGGGGCGGTGACCAGGGTGCTGCGGACAGAGAGCAGCTTTGCCACGAGGATCATCTATCAGGCTCTGGCCAACGCCTTCCAATGGGGATTTAATGATGATGAGCAGCAGACCCCTTCCTGCTTTTACGTCACCCCTGGGAGGCTGTGGACAGACAGGCTTTCACGGCCGCCTTGCACTTTCCCTGACCCTTGAACCTCAGGGCCAGCACTTTTATGGGGATGAAGCGACACAGTTCCTGTAACCTGCCTCGGGGGCCCTGAAAAATTAGACTGAATCAAAGCAGAAAATGAGTTTTCATTTATCTTGTGATGATGCACGAGGTTACATGAAAGACAAATAGCTGCTTCTGACTCTTCCTTTATCATTGTCACTGCAATTAATAGGCTGTGGCCTTCGTTACTGTGTTAGTACTAAAGAGACCACGGGCCCCGGGGGACGTTAACGAGAGGAGAAAAGCAGCCCAATCTTCTCCAAGTTCTGTCACCTTACGATGTGCTAACCTGCTTCTTTTTAACTTGCTGTTGAAGTGCTGGTGCCTCAGCTGGAGGAGCAGAGCAGTGACACTGCCAGAGCTCACCTGCCTCCTCCATCAACAGCATCACCGGTCCTGCTCCCTATGGCTGGGATGGTGGCGATGGGACATGGTGAAGGCTTCCCAAGCCCTGATGGCTTTCAGAGCCCCACTGTGCTGTTGAGGATGTCCCCAGGCTTGGTGGCCCCAAGTTGGCATCTAGGTCAACATCTGAGTTGGATGCTCCCATGGGATGGTGGGAGTTCAGGTTTTCTCTCCAGGGCCCAAGGCAGGACTATTTCAAGCATGAATGATGCTGCTGCCCTGGCTGCGCAGCCATTCCCCAGCCCACACCACTGGCCTTTGCCTGCTGCAGCCTGTGCCTTGCTCCTCCATCCCAGCTACCTCCACCCCATCCTCTCCCAAAGCCCGCACGGCACCTCTGCTCACACCATTACCACGAGACACCTTCTCTCCTTCATTATACTGCATCCCAACCGTCAAATCCTCATCCCAACGGAGTGAGGAAAGCAAAGTTATTCCCACCATCAGTTACGCAGGACAGGGAGTCATCTGTCACCTGGACACATGCACCACCACAGATCTTTTCCCACCTCATAAAAGCAGATGAGCTGTGTGTGTGCCTGTGTGGTGGCTTTGGCTGCGTGACAAGAAGGATGCTCAAGCTGAAAGCTGGTCCAGGGGACATGGCCGGGCCTGACCTCCTCACCAGCTCGGTGCTCCCGAGCTCTGTGGGACTTACTCTGCCTGTTAATGCTGCCTGCCTGGAGTTCAGACTGTGTGGCCCCAGAACCAGCTCAGGTCTTCCCATTGCCTCTCTCCTCCCACTGCCAAGGATGAGGATCCCAAAGGTTTCCAACTCTCCTGTCCCACCAAGCACCCCCAGGGACAGCACTGCCTCTCCCAAGGCTGTGGTGGCAGGGAGAAAGCTTCCCACCTCACAAAACAACAGCAAAAGGGAGGAGGATGGACACAAAGTGATACCACAGAGCCCATACAAATTCCCACTCCAGCGACAAGCGTGTCCAGGGTATCAGAAAATCCCTCAGTTTTCCTGTTACTGGTTTTCTCAAGAGCTGCTCAGAGCATCCTTTGCTGGGATAAAGCCCAGCATTCCAGAGCAAGTCCTCCCCCGCCCTGGCTGCCCACCCTGGGTGCAGCCCCTGCTCCGAAATGTGCTGAGCAGCTCCCCCAGGACCAGCCCCAGGATCTGTGTTCACACCTAAGCCGAAGCGGAGCCGTTCTGGCTCTCCCCTGCTGCTCCCTCCAGCTGTGGGGAGGGACTGGGACCAGTGGGAACCAGCAATGCCTCCTGGAGGGAGCTATAAAGCAGGGAAAGTCACTGGGGCTCCATGTGCAGAGCCAGACTTCTCCCCTGCCTCCCATCTGAGACTCCAACACGTTCAAAGGTTTTTCCACATCCCCGAGACAAACTCGGGAGTATAATTAGAAGCTTAAGTAAATCTACCCCAAATTTTCAGCAGACTTCGTGGGCTCGTGCTTACATTAATTTAGGGGTTTCCCATTCAAAGCCATCCCTGCACTGCAACCTGCTTTTGACCTTTATCATTAATTTTTGGTGCTAAACCACTTGTAAAGGCTTTGGTGTAGCCTCTTCTTATGTGATTGCAGCACTATTCTCTTTAATTGGTGCTTTTGGAGGTTAATTGAAAAGGAATCCACGATTGGCAAATCAAAATAAAGAGAATTTTGTAGGGATTAAAGTTGTCCTGAAACAGGAAGGGAAAAATGTTTATCTGGGAAAATTCAATTGCCATGCTGGTGATGGACATTCCCCATCCCACAGCTTGGGTACCCCCATATCCTTAGCTCCTGTGAGGGTGAAACGAGGGGCTGCACTTCCTGGTCCAGACACAGAAGATGCTACGGATATAAAAGCTCATTTTAATCTAAATGCAGTTAACATGCTCAGAGTCATCTGGGATAAATGGGATACTTAAGGACACATGATGGCTAATCTCTGCTATGACATTTGTGGAGGAGGAGGAGGAATAATTTAGATGGAGGGTATTGTACTGCTCAGGAGTTCTCCCCTCTCCCATCACAAGTGGAACTAATTGTGAGGAGGATACCTGGGCACGGTGTGGCACCTCCTGGTCAAGGGGTCCCAGACATCTTGCCAAGGTCCTCCAGCTCCTCTGCAGATGCATTACTGACCCCATCTTGCAGGCAGGGAACTGAGGCACGCAGCATTGCAACACAGCTTTGAGATGTCTCTGAGCTCAGACTCCGGGTGCATGCAAGAGAGACAAAGTGGTACCCAAAGCAGGAGAGAGTGGCTGAGCAGCTCCCTTAAGGGCAGTGAAACATTGCACGGGGCAGGTACAGACCCTGCAGCTCATCTGCCTTCCCAGGCACAGCCAGGAGCATCTCTGGGGCTTGTACAGCAGCACTCGGTCAAGAACCCTCCGTGTTTCTGAACTTACTTAGAGACATTTCTGACACATTATTATAGATGCAGATTCCAGGCTTTGCACCTCTCATCCTGCCCAGGCTCTTTCAAGAACCCATTTCTTAATCTACACTTGCAAAACATCACAAATGATGAGCAGAATCAAGAAAGCCAAAAGCTGATTTTCCACTCGCCTTTGTTCAGCGCAGGCCGAAGCCCTGGCTCCGAGTACCACTGCTCCCCAGTGTCACTGCTTGAGCAGAAGCACCAATAGACAAATATTCATTACACCAAACGTTGCAGCATGGGTTTGGGGGAACCACAAGGTCATAGAAGAGTGAAAACATCACTCCAAGTCCTGACCCTTCTGAACTCCACAGCAAAACTCCCCTTGACTTACTGGAGCCAGGATTTCGCCCCTAGATGGCTCTAGGATATAAGTTGTTTCAGGCTACGCTGAAGGATGATTTGCAAATCTCCGTTCCCTGTTTGTATCACAGCAGTACCTGAGGGTCTGGGTATTTCCTCCCCATGCTGGGGGCAGCGGGTGTCCCTGTCCCAGAGCACTGGCATACCTGGTGCTGTGCATGGTGCGATGCTGCTCTGCACAGCACAGAGCCCCCAGCAGCGTGGCAAATGCTAGAGCCCACAGAAAAGACCTGGCAGCATCAGTGTATTTGTAAACTGCTGTCCTGAACCCAAGACAAGACCTTGTTTGGTTCCTATAAATTAATCCCCCACCTCTGATATGCTGCTGGTGCCATAAGCAGCAGGCCTGGATTGGGAATGGGGTTTTGGGGTTAAGGTCAGACACACCAATGCATCGCTTTGGATACGCAGAAGGTGTGTAAGGAAAAGCGGCAGATCCCAGGCAGGGAGAGGAAAAGAGAAAAAAGCATCTTAGGGAAAGAAGAAAGGCAGCGAAAAAGAAAAGCTTTTCCCTCCTGCTCTGCTGGTGAAGCTTTCCCCACCTACTGGTAATTAAAACAGAGATGATATGGTCAGGATACCCCTGCCCACAGAGACGCATCACCCGTTTCCGCCACTGAGATGAAAAGTTTAACCACCAGTAATGGAGTGGTGGGGAGAGCGTTGCCATACACACTCCATCACATATTTATGATGCTTGAAAAAAAGATCAATAGAAGCTATATGCAAGGGTCTATAAATTTAATGTAGCGTGATCATTTAGTATCAGTTGTTTCTTAGATTAATAACACAGGGACGGGCCAGAATCCTGAAACACGATAAAGTGATGCTGACTCCTTACATACAACTGGTGTTGAGTTGTCTCAATCACCCTTTGCTAGATGCTGTGGCTGGAGCCACGGATGTGCACAAGCAGCAAGTGAAACGAATGAACTGTGCTGTGAAGATGTCCCTGCTGCGAGTGTCACAGCAGAGGGATGAAGCTCTCCAAGCCAAGCACTTGCTTCCTCCTGCCTGCTGGAGGCAAAAGTGCTCAGCACCCCCCTGCCTGCACGGACACATCCCTGCCTGTCTCCACAGGCTGCACAGGGGCCAAGGACTGGCTCTTTGCATTGACCACAATATGTTATGGTTCAGTGGAAGGACCTTAAACTTACAGACAAGGACAAGGCAGTAAAAGATGAAGCACCTGAACCCCCCATTTCCAGATTACTAGACCCCAGGTGTGTGCTAGGGAGCAGTTAAATTTCATCATTACCCTTTCTTCTATGGTATTTTTTATAGTCCTTTTTACTACTGGCACTAAAGGTGCCGGACGCATCCCAGGAGCTAAGAGGACATCACTCGTCAACCTGACTGCTCGCTGATATAAAAAATGACAAGTCCTGGCTTAATCTTTCTGATAACTGTGTTCTGCATGGCCCATCCATCTCCATGGAGGAGTTTTGGTGAAGCTGGAAGACAAGAACATCACAGCATTTAAGAATGAAAAATTAAGTGCCCTTTTTGAGCACAGCATGGAGCTTATTACCACAGAAGTGTTCGCCTGCCACTCCTCAGGTTGCGTGCATGTGCCTGCACTTGTCTGCAG